>NC_136527.1:152620461-152645461 GCF_053919585.1 Euprymna scolopes
TTGTATCTTTTTTGGCATTAACAGTTTAGTCAAGGCATTATTCTGAAAAAAAATTCATTTAATTTCAACAAGTAGTTTTTATTTTACAACGAAAAACACAATTTGTTATGATACTAAGCAAAAGGTTCGACTTTTAGGAAGAAAAGCTAGTAATAAAGATGGGGAGGGAGTGTCGGCGTGTTCAACAAATTTCGTAATGGCTGACTTCAAAGCGCTCTCATAAAAACGTGTTTTTCTGGTGTAAAATAATATCTACTCCATCAAATTAAGTGAAATTTTTTTTTGAGATCCTCAGTCTAAAACAGATACGTACAATATAACCTTTTGTCGATATTTTCATTTTTTAATGTCTTGACTAAACTGTATAAGAACCCTTTATTTAATTATAATATACACAAGACATCAAGATATAAAAATCAGATTTATTTTTTAAGACAGAACATTTTATTATCATTTGGATTAGTCAAATTACAGTCAACATTCAAGATGAGAACAGTAGTCCAAATAATTATGTTGTTTGAGTTGTCCCCCTTTGCAAATTGGCTGTTTGAAGAAATGGAAAACTAGATGCCATATGTGGTGATGTTTGAAGAAATGGAAAACTAGATGGCATAAGTGGAGAAATGGGCAGCATATAAACGGTACTTTTTTTAAGCAGGGGTAAAGAGCGCAGAGAGTGAAACGACGGTTGGAAGAAGTGACGGGGAATTCTTTTTGTGACGGCGAATTATTTTTGGACGTTGAAGAGCTCAACCTTTTGGAAGGAACAGCTGTGTCTTATATATATTTTTTAAATTTCTTTTTTTTTCTACTTCACTACAACCTACAACTTTTTTTTCTACTTCACTACAATCTTCACATTAAAAATCGTGAAATTATTTAAAGAGGAAATCAACTGCTAAAGAAAAATGAATTTTTAGGGCATCGTAAAAACACGGTGTAATCATTATTTCGTTCCTCGTGTAAAAGTGTCCGTTCATTAGTTTAGTGTGTCGAATTAGTTTCCATATCAAGTTTGGATTATATTTGTTAATGGTTAAAGCTTGTTAGTATTTCTAAGTAAAGTTATCTATTCTGTGCCTTATTCATTAAAAATAAAATATATGAAAATATAAAAATCAGGTTTTGTAAGACTAAACATTTCATTATTATAGACTATTTTCTATTTTATTTCTTTAGTAAACTTCTTTTTTGTATCTTTATTTTATTAAAATATACAAAATATATGAAGATATAAAAATCAGATTTACTTTTTAAGACAGAATATTTTATTATTATTTGGATTAGTCAAACTACTGTCAGCATCCAAGAGGAGAACAATTTTCTCTGGTGAATCAATGCCCCCCTCTGAGTTCTTCGGCCACAGGCTGACCTATCAGCTAACAGCGCACATTGATTCATCTGCTGCCTAAAAAGTCTTGACAGAACGTCATTCAGTCGGAACCGGACCTTCAGCCTAGCAACACCTATCCTCTCTTGTCCGCTGTCCATCGGACATCTTGCTCTAACATTGATAGTCTCCACTGGAGACAACTGCTATTAGCTGGCGATGACACAGTACTGACTGACCGACGACGACCTCAAAAGAACTTTCTTTTCCATCTTTCTTTTTTGCAGTCTGACCTTCCAATTCCTGTTACAAATAAAATATTCTTCGTTGTTATTGTTAAAAAGAAGTTTATTGTTCTTTTGTGCTGTGTTCTTTAAACATATTTTATTAGGAAGTAAAACAATTACCTTTCCTAAAAATGGTGATTCCGATGTGATATGAACATGCAACCTTCTGAACTTACCACAAAATTCAATCAACCGTGCCAACTTTGTCACAGACTTCCTATCCCAAGCACGTTGCTTAGTTTATATCAGAGCTGCTTGCAGTATCTGGCCACTGAAATTCCATACCGAGTAGTTGCCCATCATACTGCAAGCGGTAAATCACTCCATCCATTTCCATGTACAGTAAAATTTCCCGTTCTTTGGACTTGGAATTACAGAGAGACTTTACATGGGTTTTTACTATAGTGGATTTACCCTACCCCATAATAGGCACAGGCTTCCTGTACCACTTTCACTTGATATGGATATGCGCAGACATTGGCTGATAGATACGAATACAGAACTTTTCATCTCTGGTGTGAAAACAAACATCCCTCTATCAGCCCAGTATTCTTCAGTGTCACTTCTGATAACCCATATCAGACAGTCTTACACTCCTACCCGGAGTTACCAAACTTAAATTTTATGATAAGCAAACCCACGCACATCACAACACATCAAAATCACAGGTTGCAGCGAAGGCAGAACTCAACCATTTGTTGCAGTTATGAATAATATGCCCTTGTCCAGTCCATGGGCTTCCCCTTTGCATATGCTCCCGAAACATGACAGAGATTGGTGTCCGATTGTGGACTATCGACGACTCAATGCCATGAATGTACCTGATCGTTATTCAATCCCTCATATACAGGATTTTTCTTCCTTTCTGCATGGTTGAAAGACTTTCTCCAAACCAGATTTAGTTGAGGCTCGCCATCAGATTTCAGTGAATCCGGCTGGCGTATCAAAGACTGTTGTAACAAATCCATTCGGAGCGTTTGAATTTTTAACTATGCTTTCAGCTTACAAAACGTTGCTAGTACCTTTCAGCGCTTCATGGATGAAGTAGTTCGTGACTTGGACTTCGTCTATAACTATATAGACCACATTCTCGTGGTGAGTGCCTCACCCGAGGAACATGTTATTCACCCCACCTACTGTTCGAATGGTCTCAGCAATACCACGTGAGGGTTAACTCTGGTAAATATGTTTTTGGTGCTTTGTCACTAGTTTTCCTGGGCCACATTATCAGCCCAGACGGTATGTCTCTGTTACCAGAAAAGGTGAAGGTCCCAAAAGATATACATTTTCGTCTCACGTGTTTCTCAGAAAGGACGCCGTGAAAGCCCCTCTAAATTTACTTTTTACTGGCCCTTATCGCGTGATTTCACGTACTTATAAACTTTTCACTCTAGATATTAGTAGTAGAAGAGAAACTGGCTCTCTTGTCAGAGCAAAAGAGGCTTTCTGAACACAAAAGCACACGAGCCTCACATCCCCCTACTTAGACACAGCATCAAAATACACATACACCTGAATTGAGTACACCATTCAAAGACAATTATGTAACCAGCACATGCAATGATCGTAGAGTACATTGGCCAAAGAAATTATGTAAGACTCTGCACATATAATATGCCTTTGTCCAATTTCTGCTTGGATTTTCTTTCAAACAAAAATAAAAGAAAGAAAAAAAACAGCAAGAAGATTTTTTTCACATAAAAAATGTAAACTAATTGTATTGTACTATTTCTCTTGTTTACGGCCAATTTTCCTCTCTCTCTCTCTCTCTCTCTCTCTCTCTCTGATTTCTGCCTAAGCAGGGGGTTAATGTAGCTGTTACAGAGTACTATTTTCACTAATGAATCAATGCCTCCCTCTGAGTTCTTCCGCCACAGACTGACCTATCAGCTAAGAGAGTGCATCGATTCATCTGTTTCATAAAAAGTATTGAGGGAACGTCAGTCAAGATCGGATCTTCAGCCAAGAAACACCTCTTCTCTTGTTCCCTGTCAACTGAATATCTTGCAATAGCATCGACGGCCTCCACTAGAGACAACTGCTATTAGCTGAGGACGACACAGTACTGACTGACCGACGACCTTCAAAAGAACTTTCTTTTCCTTCTTCCTTTTTTGTAGTCCGACCTGCCAGTTCCTGTTACAAATAAATATTTCAAATTGTTAAACAGATTTTTGTTGTCCTTTTCTGTTGTGTTCTTTAAATATATTTTATTAGGACGGTAAAACAATTAACCTTTCCTAAAAACCTTCTGCTTACATTAAGCGATATTATTGGTGTCTACCGAACAAGTCCCTTTTAGTGATTACATGTTATTTGTACAACTAAACCGCAAATCTACTAAAAGTACTACCGTTTAAAATTATAAAAGTTCTGTTTATATTGTAAAACAGTAAAAAAAAAGGTTTCTATTTCTTTAATTATAAAAAGTTATATCCATATTTAACATTTTACAAAGTTTTGTTTAAAATAAATAAAAAGTTTTTTTTCTTTTAAAATAGTTTAAAATTAAAAAAAATAGTTCTGTATATATATTGTTTAAAATAAATAAAGTATTTATTCTTTTTTTTAAATAAAAGTTGTTTTCATGTCTAATTTTGAAAAAGAAGTTCTGCTTATTTAAAATTGTAAACTTCCGAAATACCGATGTCATTATTTATATATTCTTGGCAAAGTAACATAACGGTGATAACAGAGTTTCGTTCCTTTTATGTGATATAGAAATCAAGAGTATTTTGCCACCTAATCTCCAATCTTGCCTTTTTTTCCTATCAGGATTAGATTACATTTGTCAATGTCTTGTTACGATTTATTAAGAAAAATGTCTCTTATGTGTGTCCAATTCATTAATAAATAAAATATATGGAGATAAAAAAGGTTTATTTTTTCAGACTGAACATTTCATAATTATTTGGATTAGTCGAACTAATGTAAACATCCAAGATAAGAATAATGTAATGTTGCAACCAAAGGGACATAACTCCCAAACGAGTTACCTGCCCCTTAAATGAGAATGTATTATGTTCTATTTTTCCTCCTCCCCTCACACTATTTTGAGGGCATTGACAACATTTCAAACAGTAGTCAAAATAATTCAAAAATTTTCATCTAAAAAATTTCAAATCTAAACATTTCACTTAAACTGATTTTTTTTACATAAACTGAATATTTCACATAAACTGAATATTTTATATAAACAACTCAAATGAGAGGAAGGAATTCTACAAAACAGTGAAGTCAGTCAAATGGAAAAAAATATTTAAACGAAGAAAAAAATATTTTTGAATCATTTCCGATGAAGTTTGATAATTTATTTTTTACAGACTTTTGTTATCATGTGCATAGGGTTTGTTTCGGCCGAATAATCCTCTGGCCTTTTTCAGGTGATTAAGCGCGACCGGATATGAATTATGAATTTTGTAACTCTATCCACAGTAATTCCTGCTTTCCATAGTTGATTTTTAACCATGTTTCGGCCTACTACTCCTCTGGCCTTTTAAGGAACCTTACTGGGGATGATTGACTTGTCTGGTGCACGAGTCATTTCAAACTATGCAACTCTACAAATGAACTAGATGAATTAACAAAAAAAATTGAAAGTCACACTGAAATTATAGAACTTGGAATTTATAATCTTTAAAATTTAATTTTTGTGATCTTTTCTGGTCTTCCATTTTCAGAAAAAAAATCTGCAAAAAATGATTACGCAAAATATAAATTCTTATCTGGAAATATAAAATAATCCTTTGTTTTGGATCAGAGCAGAAAAACTCCATGCAATATTCCAACAAATTTGCGAAAAAGATCTCGCATTGAATGGCAACAAATGTGCATATAACAAAATGTCATTCGATTTCATCCGACAAATCTTCGCTAAGGAAATCATCAGCAAATCACAAACTTAACAAAAAGCAGTCATTGGATTACCCGATCTGAAAAATCTATCAGACGTCAGGACTTTGCTGGGTATGATCGACTTGTGTAGTTTACGAGTCACTTCAAAATATATGACTGACAAATGAACTACGTGAATTTACAACAAAAATTGAAAGCTACACTGAAATTCTAAAAACCATCAGGTATGCTCACTCGCCTTTTTTTACCTGAAAAAAACATACCGATATATATATATATATATATATATATATATATATATATATATATATATATATATATACCGCATATCACCATGTCAGGTTTTATACCACCGCAGGTACATAGCTGTAAAGATTGTATGGTCATAGTGACACTATCGGCCGGCCAATAGCATGAGCGACCTACACTCATATTAAATTTCCTGGAAACGGTAGCTTGTAACATGATGTCAATATGATAGGAGTCTTGATGCTGTCGCACCATCTCATTATTTAAGGCAGACATAAAACGACAAGACACAATTTTAATACATATGAGAAATACTTACTTTTTTTATTTTTATACACAAATATATTACTATATTTTACAAAAAGGACCAAGAGCAATGATTACGTAAACTATTAAAATTATTATAGTGAACTACGTAGATAATCCTACTTAGTGTTGGCAGAGAGGGGGGTGGCCCCGTCGTTTACAGGGAAGCAGAAAATATGTGCTCATCCCATGGCTGTCCGGAGCAAAAGAGGTCGAGGGAATAGGAAGTGAACTGTGGTTATCATTTACTTGCGAATGCCTTCGTGTGTGACAAATCACCCCCCGGCCATGGCAGGGTTGGAGGACTAGAACGACTAATGGTACGAGCAAAAATAGTAACACAATAGACTTTCTTCAAACTGTCGTTTCTGGTATCTGTTTGGCCACTCTTTAAGATGCATGCAATGAAAGTTGATGATATATTTTTTGCCATTTTGGAGAAATTTTTGTAGCAGAAATATTTGCTGAGTCTGTCTTATTTGTAAGTCAATCGTGTCCTAAATGCTTGACCAATTATATCTCTAGTGTAAGTGCTCATGCGTGTCACTAAATATGAATTTTGCAGAACTAAAGTAGTCATACACTTTAGATGGCAATGGCTTTTATTCAGTGTAACTTCTCATATGTTTCATTAATTTGGATTTTTCAGAACAAGAATATCATTAGAATGTAGCTTTTCCCCAGTGAGTTTTCATATTTGTTACTAATGCTGATTTTTTACAACACATTCATATTTGTTACTAATGCTGATTTTTTACAACAAAAATTGCAACACACTTGAAAAGAATATCGATTTTCCATTTTTTGATTTTACTTCAGTACAGTTCACAAAACGAAATTGATGTTTTCCTTTTACAAAAGCAAGAATATGTACACACTTCACAAGAATGTGTGTTTTCCCCCGGTGTGAGTTCTCATATGTCTCACTAAATTTGGTTTTGAAGAACAAGCATATCCACACACTTCACATGAATGTGGTTTTTCCCCAGTATGAGTTCTCATATGTGTCACTAATGCTGATTTTATAGAACAAAAATATCCACACACTTTACAAGAATGTGGTTTTTCGCCAGTGTGAGTTCTCATATGTGACACTAAAGAAGCTTTTACAGAAAAAGAATATGCACAGACTTCACAAGAATGTGGTTTTTCTCCAGTGTGAGTTCTGATATGTCTCACTAAATCTGGTTTTCTAGAACAAGGATAGCCACACACTTCACAAGAATGTGGTTTTTCGCCAGTGTGAATTCTCTTATGTGTCACTAAATGTGATTTTTGAGAACAAGAATATCCACACACTTCACAAGAATGTGGCTTTTCACTTTTGTTTTCTCCAGTGTGAGTTCTCATATGTCTCACTAAATTTGATTTTCTAGAACAAGCATATCCACACACTTCACAAGAATGTGGTTTTTCTCCAGTGTGAGTTCTCATATGTTTCACTAAATCTGATTTTGTAGAACAAGCATATCCACACACTTCACAGGAATGTGGTTTTTCTCCAGTGTGAGTTCTCATATGTCTCACTAAATGTGATTTTATAGAACAAGAATATCCACACACTTCACAAGAATGTGGCTTTTCCCCAGTGTGAGTTCTCACATGTATCACTAAATTTGATTTTCTAGAACAAGAATATCCACACACTTCACAAGAATGTGGCTTTTCACCAGTGTGAGTTCTCATATGTGTCACTAATGCTGACTTTATAGAACAAGAATATCCACACACTTCACAAGAATGTGTTTTTTGCCAGTGTGAGTTCTCATATTTTTCACTAAAAAATATTTTTGAGGACAAGAATACCCACACACTTCACAAGAATTTGGTTTTTCCAGTGTGAGTTCTCATATGTATCATTAAGGACGATTTTCGAGGAATAGAATATGCACACACTTCACAAGAATGTGGTTTCTCCCCAGTGTGAGTTCTCATATGTCTTATTAAAGAATATTTTTCAAAATAAAATATCAACACACTTCACAAGAATGTGGCCTTTTCTCACTGTGTTCTTGCATGTTTTACTAAACTTTATCCCGGTTCAATATTATTTATTCTGTAATAAATATTACAGAATTTCACTTTACCATTATTTCGAAAATATTCTCCTTCACAAGAATAAAATATTTTTTTACCAATGCAAAAGCTATTTAATGTAATCGAATATTGTACAATATTTTCTTTCAAAAAGTCTCATACTTTTCTGTGATTTGTGATTATCTTGATTATAGCTTTTTATTCGTTTGAACATTAAGCACATATACCGCATATGTGAATATTATCTTCAAGGTGTGTGATATATATACATATTCGCATGCATATATGTGTTGTCGTTCATATCAATAATTTTCTATAACAATCATCTAACAGGAACATCTGTAAATAAAAGAAATAAATGAATTTCAATATTTTAGGATCATCGTTTATATATTGTTTTTTATCAAATCTTGTTTACTCAAACCTTAATATGATACACAGAAGAAAATAATCGCATGTTTTATAATTTGACACAGAAAGAGTCGATACAGTGTTTTTTAACATATACTTTAGAAACAGTTACACCTAGAATGTTATATGATATTCTTCATAGTGAAAACATAAGAAACATTGATACATATATATATATATATATATATATATATATATATATATATGTATATATATATATATATATATTGATATACATATATATATATTGATATACATATATATATATATATATATATATATATTGATATACATATATATATATATATTTATATACATATATATATATATTGATATGCATATATATATATATATATATATATATATATATATATATATATATATATATATATATATATATATATATACATATTGATATAGTGTTATAATGGAATAATTCCGGAGGAAATCCGGGTATGAGAGCTCAATGTGGTAAATAGAGCAATAACATAAAAATATAACACGGAAGTTACATAATTATATAATTATGTAATTTCCATGTTATATTTATGTATATATTGATATATATAGATATATATATAGAGAGAGATATTGATATGTATATAGATACAAAGCAATCCCTTCCCATGATTCCCTTGCTATCTTTCTGTCTCTTTCCTACACGACTACCATGAAGTGAAGACGCATATTCTGTCTCTCCATAAATGGGGGGGGAGCACTCCTCCCTCAATACTAGTTAGGTTAGTAAGCTTTGAAAAGCCTATTGTCCACTTTTTATTTGTAAAAGTTTTTGTAAAATATATTTTTAAAATAAAATAGTTATGCTTTATATATATTACAATTGTGTCACGTGTCGTTTTTCTTGTCTGCCATGAATGCCTTCAAAAATGCCTTCATTGAAACAATGAAGCGGTCTGGAAAATGAAAAAAATCCAGTCAGAACGTCACCAAGGGTGAAGAGGTCAAGATGTTTCCTGGGAGAAAAAGGAGCAACACAGCACATTCAACACATCAGGTATGATTTTCTTGATACAAAGACCCTAATGACTGGCCCATCTTTACGTCTCGCAGAGACCACTTTAAGACATTTAATATAACATGTCTGTCGGTCATACACCTCAGTGACAGGCTGATAGTTGTATAAGAGCAGCATATCGGTTGCAGCTTTTTACAATCATTTTTTATAAACAAAACGTTTGTTACGTTGTTGGGAGATTAGAGCCTACATGTTGTTAACTATTCTGTACTTTCACCTAACAAATTAATAAAACAAGGATGCGTTTTTTTATGTTTTGGGAGATTAGAGCCTACATGTTGATAACTATTCTGTACTTTCACCTAAAAATTAATAAACAAAGGATGCGTTTGTTACGATTTTGGAAATTAGAGTCTTCATGTTAGCTTTTCTGTACTTTCATCTAACAAATTAATACACAATTTAAAAGTCACAGTGAAAAATCGTTAGATTTTTTATTGTCATCATACAAAAAACGTATTTAAAACATTATTCGGTTGAATCTTAAATGCACATATAAAATTCAAAGTGAAAATTTGTTGGATATTTTTATTGTCATCATACAAAAAAACGTATTTAAAACATTATTCGGTTGAATGTTAAATGCACATTTAAAAGTCAAAGTGAAAATTTGTTGGATATTTTTATTGCCATCATACAACAAACATATTAAAAAAATTATTCAGTTGAATGTTAAATGCACATTTAAAAGTCAAAATGAAAATGCTATAGATTTTTTATAACGAATTAATAAAAATGTCAAAGTGAAAAATTCGTTGGAATTTTTTATTGTCATCATACAACAAACGTTTTTAAAAAATATTCGGTTGAATGTTAAATGCACATTGAAAAGTCAAAATGAAAATTTGACATGCTGTGGATTTTATATACGTATTCAAAAGTTGGACTTTGAAAAAAAATGATGCTATTGAGAAGTGAAAAATGCATTCGAACAAAATAGTTGTTGCTGTTAAAAGAACTTTCTATGCAATTCAGTTGACTTGTATGGAAAAAGTCGTCGTTTTTAAATGAGAAATTTAAAAAGAAATTTGGTTGCATTTGCTGAAAATAAGTTTTCGCTCTGAAATGAAGTACTTATAAATTTGTTTTAAAATGAAGAATTTTGGAAATGTGATTCAGTTTTGTCGTATTAATGAGGAGTCCTCACGTATTTAGCTGTGTCTAGCCAAGTATCGTGGGCAAGGAAGCACGACTAACAGGGATATTTGAGTGGATGAGGAATCAGAAAAAGCAGGGATATCTGAGTGGGTTAGGAAGCAAGATTAGAAGGGATATCTGAGTGAATTAGGAAGCGCGACTAACACGGATATTTGAGTGGGCTAGGAAGCAAGATTAGCGGGAATTTCTGTGTGCGTTACAAAGCGAGACTAGCAGTGATATCTGAGTTGGCTAGGAAGTGAGACTAACATGGATTTCTGATTTGGCTAGGAAGTGAGACTAGCAGGGATATCTAAGTGGGCTAGGAAGTGAGACAAGCAGGAATATTTGAGTGGGCTAGGAGGTGAGACTAGACCGGATTTCTGAGTGGGCTAGGAAGTGAGACTAGCAGGGATATCTTAGTTGGCTAGGAAGCAAGACTAGCGGGAATATCTGAGTAGGCGAGAAAGTGGGACGAGCAGGGTAATCTGAGTGGGATAGGAAGCGGGACTAGCAGGGGTATTCAAGTGGGCTAGGAAGCAGGACTAGCAGGGATATTTTATTGGCTAGGAAGCAAGACTAGTGGGAATATTTGAGTGGGCTAGGAAGTGAGACTAGCAAGGTTGTAGGTTTATAAGATGATCTTTTAGGACCAGGGTGGAAATGTGGTTTGATGTGATTTGCATATCAATGAGTTTGCTTGACACTGGAATGAGGGAATATAAGGCCGCCAGTCAAGATGGCAAGATGGCGGCTGTTGAGTTCTGGAGAACAGGAATGAAAGTAATGGAACTTTGAATGTCATCTGAATGCTGACAAGATTCCAGTTTTTTTTATTAGAATTATGTGGTATTTTTCCACTATAGAGCATCGGTTATCTTAGGTTTGCCACAATGGATTGTTGTGACTTGTGTCGTAGGTAACACAAAACGTATAACCTTGTCGGTCTGGTGATGTTAGAAAAGATTTCATCTCCACTGATCATAACTTCGGAATGATTATCCACACCTTCAGTCTGATCATGTGACTTTTTATACCCAAATTATCCAATCAAATAAGTCGGACGTAATGGCTACCTCAAGCATAAAAAGAATCAACATTCCAACAAACATTTTCTTTGCTTAAGCTCTTCCAGACAGTCGCAGATAAATGTCGTGCATCACTTTTTCTGACAAATAAATTGTTAGGTGAAAGTAGAGAATAGTTAAAAACATGTGGGTTCTAATCGTACCTTCGTTAAATCAAAACAAAAATCGATACAAGGAATTCCCTCTCCCTTTTTCTGCCATAAAACTTTGAAACTGCAAACGATTACATGTCTCTTTGATTGAAATTTGGACAGAAGTAAGTGCTAAATTTATGTTAAATTTATATAACAAAGTCTTAAATATTTATAATTTTTTTTTATTCTTTTTTTCGTGATATTTTTTATGGCTTTTCAGACGCACTTGCAAACAAAAAGTAGATTTTCATTTTTTTAGGATTAAAACTATGGTGGCTTCGATTGTAAACATTTACCAATTATTGTTTTTACATTAAATTTTAGTTAATTTATGATTGCCAATAAATGGATGCTCATTTTTATGTAAACTTTATTAAAGAAAGTGTTGCCTATTCTAAAACCTTAAAAATTGAATGAATACAATTCATATGGAAGACAATAGATAGAAAACTGTTTTTAAAAATTAAAAAAAAATAATTACATATCGAAAAAGCAGTTTAAACCAACTTCGATTTAAATTATTTTGTTTATTATTTTACTAGAAATCACGTAAGTTTTACTCAAATAAACATATTTTGGACAAAAAAATGCAATTTTCAGATTGAATAATTAACCGTTTTAATGTAACATGCCGACATTAACCGAGCAGAAGAACTGTTTAATGTTTAATATTTTACAAAAATTCTGTTTACATTTGGTGGTAGGCGATGAAGGAGGGGGCACAGCCGCCACAACATCCCCACCAAATGTAAACAGAATTTTTATAAAATTTTAAACAGTTCTTCTGCTCCAAACAGTTAATTAAACTGCATAAGCACCTGTTTAAAAACTATACAAATTCTATAATTCAATATCCCCCTCCAAAAAAGAACGACAAACAAACCGGCAGTCCCCCCCACTAAAAAAGGTGACCATGAAGTGAGTGCATTTCTTCATATCTTGGAAACTACTTGTTTCATGGAATTTTAAAAGTTAGTGGCAATTTTAAAGGATTTTCCGAGGGTTGAAAGAAAATCCCCCACCCCCGAAATAAACTCATGGCCACAAAGTGGGTGCTCATTTTACATTAAATTAATATAGAAAAGTGATCCCCTACTTTTTAAAAACTAACATTTCTTTATATCTTGGAATCTACTCGTTTGCCATCATTTTGAACATTAATTTCGTTTTCAGTGACCCTGAAAACATATATGAGTGGTAATTTTAAATGAATTTTCGAGGGTGGAGTAATTCTTCATATTTACCGGAAGATTTTTTTTATTTTTGAATCGGAGATTCGGTACTTGTACAGTTTAACCAAGACATTAAAAAAATGAAAATATCGAAAAATGTTTAAATTGTATGGATCCGTTTAAAAAAAAAAAAAAAAAAAAAAAAAAAAAAAAAAACAAATAAATAAAAAATTAACTTAATTTCATCAAGCAGTGTTTTTATTTTATTTATTTATTTTTTTTTTACAGGGGGAAAACCAATTTGTTATGATACCGACTAAACGGTTCGATGTTTAGGAAGAAAAGCTAGGAGTAAAAATGGGGTGGGGGATGTCAGTGCTTTAACTAGAGTTATCTCCCCGTGGCGTGTTCAATAAATTTCACAATGGCTGACTTCAACCCGCTCTCATAAAAACGTCTTTTTCCGCTGTAAAAAAAATAAAAATAAAACTACTCGATCAAATTAAGTGAAATTTTTTTTCGGAGATCTTCAGTCCAAAACGGATACGTACAATATAACCTTCTTTTCAATATTTTAATTTTTTAATGTCTGATTAAACTGTACAAGTGCCGGAGATTCATATATTTTCATTCACGTTTGTTATAAAGCATGGCGGAATCGATATTTTTATTGGATTGCAAAAAAAAAAGAAACCATTTTAAATTTTTAAGATTTTGTGTAAAAATGTCCGAATTGTTTTCCTATAAAGTTTAGATTATATTTGTGAATTCTTAAACCTTTTGGGGTATTTCTATCGTAAATTTATATTTCGTATTCATTAAAAAAAAAAAAAGTTCTGAGGTGCAAAAAATAAACTGCTTTTTTCTGTTTCAGATTATTTCTAAAAGTTATTCAAACGGATGTTTTAAAGTCGTAAAAATAACTTACCTTTTATATTGGATTGCAATAAAAAAAAATTATTTTAATATTTAAAAGTATTTGTAAGTTGTTAAATGATATTAAAAAAAAAAAAAAAAAAGAAACTTACCTTTGATTCAGGGAATTAAATACGAGAAAATTGTCGTTTTTTTTTTCTATTGTGTTAAAAACAGAAACTTTGTTTGTTATGATTTCTTTAGTAAATTGATACAATTTTTGTTTTGTGTGCCCAATTCATTAAGAAATAAGATATATGAAAATATAAAAGAATCAAAATTAAAAGATGAAAAACACGATTTAAACGTGAAATTATTTAAATAGAAAATCAACTGCTTAAGAAGAATGAATTTAGGTCATCGTAATAACACGGTGAAATCATTATTTCGTTCCTTGTGTAAAAATGTCCGAATTGTTTTTCTATAAAGTTTAGATTTGGCAATTCTTAAACGTTTTGGGGTATTTCTATCGTAAATTTATATTTCGTTCAATTCATTAAAAAAATATGAAGCTTTAAAAATCAGGTTTATTTTTTTAGATAAAACATTTCATTATTATTTGGATTAGTCGAATTACCGTTAACGTCCAAAATGATAACAGTATTCCGAATAATAATCCAAATAATGTTCATATTAAAAATTGTAAAACTAAATATTTCACATAAACAAATCCAATAAGAGGAAGGAATTGCACAAACAGGTAAGTCAGTCAAATGACAAAAATAGATTTGGTCCAAGAAATTAAACTATGACGTCATGATTACGTAATGGGATTTGCAACTTATTGTTATCAAACTTGATTCGGTTAAACTTGCGATGACCTTCACTCATTATTCCAGACTTAAACCTGCTTATTAGTCTGCCTGTTTTACATAAAATAAGCGTTAAACTAACAACAATGAAAGTGCAGTACCTGTTTCTAATTTGTTTGCTACTTTCAACCATGTTTTGCGTTATCATCATTGTAGCTAGTTCAAGAGAACTTTTATTTGTCATGGGTTGTGCCCTAGCAGTGTCAGAAATTTCGTGAAAATAGTGAATAATTCCACCCCATCTTTCCAAGCTTATAACTCCTCGAAAAATGTAATTCAAGCCCTAATTTTTTTTTCAATTAAAGGAGCAAGGACCAAGGTTTTATTAAAAAAAACAAAAAAAAAAACAATGTGTTTTTTTAAAAAAAAAAAAGGTTTTAAACTTCGGACTTTACAGGTAAATTTCTAAAAAAATGATTTTTTTTTGTTTTAAATTTGAATACATTATTTATTGACCTTTTCTCTTCAATTTGTGATATATAAAACTATTAAACATAAATTAATTATTTACTTTTTAAGAGAAACTTGAAAATGTGTGACACTTACACAAATGAGGGGGGGCGTGAATTTAAAATATTATATTCGGTTTATTGGAAAGAGCATAAAATTTCACATTGACCCTGAAAATATCGTAAAAATAGAATCAATAGAAAAATTTTGATAGATTTTTAAAGTTTAAAAATTGAAAAATATTGAGTTCTAAAAATTCATTACTGTTTAAAAAAAATAAATATTTCTATTACTTTTAAAACAACTGTAATAGTTTATTTTGGAAGTATAATCCATAAAGAAAATAAATAACCCACTTTTAACAGAGAAATTACGAGATTTTTATATTTTATTCGCAGTTTCGTGTTAGGGGTGTCAAACATTCCTATAAAAATTCTGATGTGCCCTCCTCCCATGCATTAACACCTTTTTTGATAGAGAAGTGGTTTAATGTTGTAAAATTTACCTTATATATTGTTTCAGGGGAAGGTAACTATTATGCGAGTTATGTCCCTTTAATTTTAAGTATTGGTCACCGGCTCCCGGATGTGAATATGGTAGAGAATAGATAAGGACACAAATCAATACTTTACAATTTACTGCTCGCTGTGTAACTTGTTCAAACGCTTTTTTATTTACCTTATATAGTGTTTCAGGGGGAGGTAACTCTTCTGGGAGTTATGTCTCTTTAATTGCAAACATTGGTCACCGGATATACGAGAAAAGAGAGATCGCCCCCTAGACTCAACACGATAAACACTACACATTGTCTCCCTATAAATACGTTAATAAACTTTCCTTCTTTTATTTAAATGCGCAGTACATATTAATCTCTTTATTTCCCTCACGGAATAAAGTTTCTTGATTATCCTTATAGGATATGTGCGCGCGCTTACGCGTACAAAAATGGCTAGCCGTGATAACATAGAATTACATGGCTTCATATATGGAAAACTACTTGTTTTTCGTCTAATTTGAAATTTTCGCCAATACTACACTGTGACAAGGCAGTTTGGTACGCGAGTGCATATTTAACAGCCTTCGTTTATGATCGTGCGAAACGAAGGATGGGCTGTGAAATGGAAAATAGTCCCAGTTAATACCATACAAACGGTAAATTTGCGACGGAAACGGTTACCATATTATTTTAAAGCACACCGAAAACTACAAAATACTATATTTTTTCTATACAAATGTGAGACGAACCTTAAAGTAAAAAAATAGTGGTTTTTCTTTATTTTTTAATTTCCTTGTGTCTTTATTGAAAGATGAAAACAAAAAAAATCGAAACCTTTTAGCCAATAAACACTAAAATGCCCCCCTCTCACAGGTGGCTAAAAAGTGGGTACTCGTTTTAAGTTAAATTTACATGGAAAAGTGCCACCCACTTTTCGAAAAAGTAATTTCTTCATATCATGAAAACTATTTTTTTGCGACGGAAACGGTTTTCAGATTCGTTTTTAGCACACCAAAATCTACAAAAGAATATTTCGTTACATACGAACGTGAGACGGGCCTTAATGTAAAATGTTACCCTTTTTTTTATATACAAGGTTATTGTACAGAGGGAGACAACTCCATTTCACTAAGAAATTCGCTCATTTTTTTTATCTCATAATTTAGGACGCTACTACTAAGGATGTTTTTATTAAATCAAAACATAAAAAAAGCTGCAACGATTTTTTTTTTCTTTGACACGGTAAGTTTGGGAAAAGGAGTTAAAGAAAAAAAACTATACAAAATACTGTTAAAAAACACCGAATATATGTCAGCTTATGTCATGGAACATATATTTAGTGAGTTTCCTACAGTATTTTGCATATTTTTTTGTTTTTAACTTCTTTTCCCAAATCTACCGTGTCAACGAGAGAGCCAGGCGCCATCTTTAACTTTCCAATACATCAGTAAACACTGTATGTTTTTCGAGCTGAATAAACATGTTACATTAAATATAAACACTAAAAATATATCCAGTTATTTAGAAAGGTAACTTATCTTGCCTTTGATAATATTTATTTGTTCTATATTTGTTTTGTGACAACTTTTTCGAATCTATGTGCACAGTAAAACAAACCCAATTAGTCTTTAAGCTTAACCCCCAAAGAATGAAACCATTACAAAACATTTTGTTACTACATTTTTAAATTAACAAATAAATGTCTGGTAAGATTTGTTGCGAAAATAAAGGAAAATGCAACGATAGCTGAAGAGGAAATTGTGATGTTAACAAACAATTTTTTTTTTAAGCTGTGGCGACTTTTTTTTCTGTAACACATTTTCCCATAACATTTATTAATTAATTTTAAAAAGTAGTAAAAAAAATTTTTTTTTTTAAGTAGTCGGAAAAATTCCATTTTTCTTTTGTAATGTTTTCATTCTTTTGGTTTTAAGCTTAAATATTATTTTTTTATAGAAACTCACAATAATATTTACGTTTTAATAAAAATGTAGTTGAAAAAAAAAATAGAAAAAATTGCCGCAACTTTCGTTTTCAAATGTTTTCATCAAAAGAAAATATCGTTGGTTTTAGCGTCGTAAATTGTGATATGAAAACAGAAACGATTCTCTTAATAGTCGCATAAAGACTACGTTTTGTATTATTAATGTTATCAACTTTGTTACATAAAAAAATGCTGCAGTTTTTTTTACTGTTTTGACTTAATAAAAATATCGTTGGTTTTAGCATCCTAAATTATGAGATGAAAAAATAATTCCTCTACAATTATTGTTGCATTTTCATTTTTTGTAATGTAGTCGAAAAACAAACTGTGACATGAAAACAAAAACGATTCTCTTAATAGTCGCATAAAAACTACATTTTGTTTTAATAATGTTATTTTGTATATATATTGTTAGATTTTAAAAAATCGTCTCAGCTTATTGTTTTTTATGTTTTGATTTAATAAAAAAATATCGTTAGGAGTGACGTCCTAAATTATGAGATAAAAAAATGAACGAATCTCTTAGTAATATGGAGTTGTCTCCCTCTGCATAATGACCTTGTATAAAAAAAAGCGTGGTTCGCCTAAAAAGAAAAAAGGAAATATGCTATATTATCGATATATTATAGGAGATTGCCTTAAAAACTTCAATTTATATTAATTAAAAACTATTTCATGAGATCAACAGAAATGCTCCAAGAGTTGGTGTCTATTTTTTTCTAACATTAAAAATAATAAACGATAGTAAAACTTGCGGTGAATGCGCACTTTTACAGTTCTTGTAAAATGAAAAAGAGAATTTAAATTTCGTTCTGTTTTAAATTCTGATCATTTTTACATTACGTCCAACTCATCGTTCACATTCGACGTGTCTACTTTATAGATTTTCGGGTATGCTGAAAAGGTTATGGGCGTTTAATCTGAAAAACGTTTTTAACATGAGAATAGGCACCGCCAAAAATGGCCGCAAAATCAAGTTGTTGTTGTTTTTAAAAACTAAATTACATTTATTAAAATCCATTATTTCTGAGTAACTTTTTTTTTCCAGAAAGATAAAACCCTGAATTTTATCATATAGAAAACAGAATAATATAAAACTTTTTCTACTATTTTTAATTCAATTTTAAATGTTAAATTTTCCCAAAAAGTTAACAATTGTTATTTTTTGTCTTGCACAAAAAACGTACTTAAATATTTAAAAAAAAAAGGGTTTTTGAAATAATTAATTTATTCATTTATTGTCTAACTAAGATTTAGGATGATTTGCTAAGAGAATATGCAAAAATATTATAATATAAGTACCTGAATTTCAAATAATTCCACTTATTCATATAGGTAACCAGATATTTCGCGTCGCCGTAGAGTTCAGATCGACTCTGTTTACGTTTTCTTTCGATGAGACGAAAACTATGGAAGACCAAACAGGCCAAAAAAACTTATTTTTCAGTGACGAAAATTTCAATGTATTATTAAGCTGAAGCTGGCCAGTACCAGATGGGTGACCATTTGTATGAGTTTGGTTTTTAATGTGTATGTGTGTGGGGGTCAGGCTCCCCAAAATGGAGGGAGGGGGCAATTTAAAGCAGAATAAAAAAAAATTATTTCAGCGCGTTTGGTCCACCGTAGTCGAAAGGCGGCAAACGTTTTCAAACGAGATCGAAAAAAATGATTCTATTTTTAACACAAAGGGCACAATATTTATCGAATTTTTTTTTTGTATCGATTATTCAAAGCATGCTCTGTTTAATAATGGTCATGCATTATTCGGCTCGCTAAAAAAAAATTGTTAATTTATTTATCAAAAATTTTAAAATGGCTTTTTTCGTATAAATATAAAAAAAATTTATTTTTTGTTTTGCTTAACTTAAATTAATTATTTTACTTAACATATTCACCGAATTTCACACTTCAAAACTCAAAAGCGGGATAATTAAACACAATCGAAGTTCTGATATTCAGACGTCAAAATAAGGTATGCAAACAATTTTTTTTTTTTAATCTATAATTCTGTCCCTTACAACAACACAATATGTTTTGTTCAGTTTCAGATGATTATTTTAAGCATATTTGTTCCCACTTCAAAACAAGGGGGGGTTGTAAGCAAAAAAAATATATATATATAAATATCGTTTATGAAAAATAAGTACACTGTTATAAAGTTCATTCTTCTCCTAATAATCGCTGAAAATTTCGTATTGATCGGATAATTACCTGATTTTTGGTAGATTTTTAAAAAGACGGTCCGTCAAAAAGTACTGACCTGCCCCCCCCCCCCAGTTTTGGCGGTGCCTACATGAGAAGGTTAGGGGTGTCTATTTCGCATGTCGTTCTTAACATGGGACGTTGGATTCGTTATTTGTTGTAAGTTTACCCGAAAACAGTAGTAACAGAAATGCTTCATCAAGTTGGTTTTTTTTCATATTACATTAAAAATAATAAATTATATTAATATGTGTCTTTTTTTCGTTATAACATTGAAAATAATAAATTATATTAACATGTGTCTTTTTTAATATTACATTAAATATAATAATTTATATTAATATCTGTCTTTTTATTTTCATATTACATTAAAAAAAATAAATTATATTATTATGTGTTTTTCTCATATTACATTAAAAATAATAAATTATATTAATATGTGTCTTTTTCATATTACATTAAAAATAATAAATTATATTACTATCTTTCTTTTTTCATATTACATTAAAAATAATAAATTATATTAATATGTGTCTTTTTTCGTTATTACATTAAAAAATAATAAATGATATTAATATGTTTTTTTCATATTACATCAAAATGATAAATTATATTAATATCTGTCTTTTTTCATATTACATTAAAAATAATAAATTATATTAATATGTGTCTTTTTTCGTTATTACATTAAAATAATAATATCTGTCTTTTTTCATATTACATTAAAATAATACATTATATTAATATGTATATATTTCGTATTATATAAAAAATAATAAATTATATTAATATGTGTATTTTTCGTATTATATAAAAAATAATAAATTATATTAACGTGTTTTTTCGTTATCACATTATAAATAATAAATTATATTAATATGCGTCTTTTTATATGAAATTAAAAATAATAAATTATATTAATATGTGTTTTTTTCATATTACATTAAAAAATAATAAATTATATTACTATCTGTGTTTTCGTTATTACATTAAAAATAATAAATTATATTACTATGTCTTTTTCATATTAAATTTAAAATAATAAATGATATTAATATGTGTTTTTCATATTACATTAAAAATAATAAATTATATTATTATGTGTTTTTTTCATATTGCATAAAAATAACAAATTAGATAAATATATGTCTTTTTTTCGTTATTACATTAAAAATATTAAATTATATTAATATGTTTTCTTTTCATATTACATGAAAAATAATAAATTAGATTTTTATCTTTTTTCATATTTCATTTAGAATAATAAATGATATTAATATGTGTCTTTTTCATATTACATTAAAAATAACAAATGATATTAATATATGTCTATTTCATGTTACATTGAAAATAATAAATTATATTAATATGTGTCTTTTTTCATATTACATTAAAAATAATAAATTAAATTAATATGTGTCTTTTTTCATATTACATTAAAAATAACAAATAATATCATTATGTATCTTTTTTCAAATTACATTAAAAAATAATAAATGATATTAATATGTGTCTTTTTTCAAATTGTATTAAAAAATAAATTAAAATAATATAGGTCTGTTTTTTTTTAAATTACATGTTAAATATTAAATTATATTAATATGTTTTTTTATATTACATTAAAAATAATAAATTATATTAATATGTGTCTTTTTTTCTTATTATATAAAAAATAGTAAATGATATGAATATATGTCTTGTTCATATTACTTTAAAAACTATATATTATATTAATATGTGTTTTTTCATTATTAAATTAAAATAATAAATTATATTACTATGTGTCTTTTTTATATTAAATTAAAGATAATAAATTATATTAATATGTGTTTTTTTCATATTACATTAAAAGTGATAAATTATATTAATATGTTTTGTTTCATATTACATTAAAAATGATGAATTATATAAATATGTGTCGTTTTTTGTTATTACATTAAAAAAATTAAATTATATTAATATGTGTTTTTTTCATATTACATTAAAAATAATTAATTATATTTTTATGGGTTTTTTCATATTACATTAAAAATAATAAATGATCTTGATACGTGTCTTTTTTCATATTACATGAAAAATAACAAATTATATAAATATGTATCTTTTTTCATGTTACATTAAAATAATAAATTATATAATTATCTGTCTCTTTTCATATTCCATTAAAAATAATAAATTAAATTAATATGTGTATTTTTTCATATAACATTTAAAAAATAAATTATATTTATATGTGTCTTTTTCATATTTAATTAAAAATAATAAATGATATAAATATGTGTCTTTTTTCAAATTACATAAAAAATAATAAATGATATTAATATGTGTCTTTTTTCAAATAATATGAAATAATAATAAATTATAATATGTGTCTGTTTTTTTTTCATATTAAATGTAAAATAATAATTATATTAATGGTTTTTCATATTAAATTAAAAATAATAAATGATATTTATGTGTCTTTTTTTTAATTATATAAAAATATAAATGATATGAATATATGTCTTGTTCATATTACATTAAAAATAATTAATTATATTAATATATGTTTTTTTCATTATTACACTAAAATAATAAATTAAATTACTATGTGTCTTTTTTATATTAAATTAAAAATAATAAATTGTATGAATATGTGTTTTCTTCATATTACATTAAAAAATTATAAATTATATTAATATGTGTTTTTTTCATATTAAATTAAAACTAATTAATTATATAAATATGTGTCGTTTTTTCGTTATTACATTAAAAATAATAAATTATATTAATATGTGTTTTTTCATATTGTATTCAAAAATAATAAATTATATAAATATCTGTCTTTTTTCATATTACATTAAAATAATTTATTATATTTTTATGTGTTTTTTCATATTACATTAAAAATAACAAATGATAATCATATGTCTCTTTTTTATATTACATTAAAATAATAAATCATATTAATGTGTATTTTTTCTTATTAGAGAAAAAATAATAAATTATATTAATACGTGTTTTTTTCGTTATCACATTAAAAATAATGAATTATATTCATATGTGCCTTTTTTCATATTAAATTAAAAATATTAAATTATATTAATGTGTCTTTTTTTCATATTACATTAAAAATAATAAATGATAATATGTGTCTTTTTTCAAATTACCTTAAAAAATTATAAATGATATTAACATCTGTCTTTTTTTCGAATTACATTCAAAAAATATAAATTATAATAATATGTGTCTGTTTTTCATATTACATGTAAAATAAAAAATTATATTAATATGTTTTCTTTCATATTACATTAAAAAATAATAAATTATAATTATATGTGTCTTTTTTTTCTTATTATATAAAAAATAATAAATGATATGAATATATGTCTGGTTAATATTACATTAAAAATAATAAATTATATTAATATGTTTTTCTTTAGTTATTACATTAAAAATAATAAATTATATTACTATGTGTCTTTTTTCATATTAAATAAAAAATAATAAATTATATTAATATGTTTTTTTTAATATTACATTAAAAATGATAAATTATATTAATATGTGTTTGTTCATATTACATTAAAAATAATAAATTATATAAATATGTGTCTTTTTTCTTTATTACATTAAAAATAATAAAGTATATTAATATGTGTCCTTTTTTCGTTATTACATGTTAAAATAATAAATTATATTTATATGTGTCTTTTTTCGTTATTACATTAAAAATAATAAAATCTATTAATATGTGTTCTTTTTTCATATTACATCAACAATAATAATAATTTATATTAATATGTGTCTTTTTATTCATATTACATTAAAATAATAAATTATATTAATATGTGTCTTTTTTCATATTACATTAAAAATAATAAATTATATTAATATGTGTCTTTTTTCATATTACATTTAAAATAATAAATTATATAATTATGTGTTTTTATATTACATTAAATAATAAATTATATTAATATGTGTCTTCTTTTCATATTACATTAAAAATAAAAATAATATTAATATGTGTCTTTTTTCACATTACATTAAAAATAATAAATGATATTAATATGTGTCTTTTTCATATTACATAAAAATTAATAAATGATATTAATATGTGTCTTTTTTTTCAAATTACATTAAAAAATGATATTAATATGTGTATTTTTCAAATTACATAAATAAATAATACATTATATTAATGTGTCTTTTTTCTTATTATATAAAAAATAATAAATTATATTAATTCTTCTTCATATTACATTAAAAAATAATAAATTATATTAATGTGTTTTTTCATATTACATTAAAAATAAAAAATGATATTACTATTTTGTGAAAGTGTTTGTAAGTTTAAATGATAGTAACATTTTTTGTTATGAATTTTGTTATTGGTGAATGAAATGTTGTGATATATTAATATTGGTGAGAATTATATGGAACATATTTAGTATTTTATTGATTACTGTAATGATAATATAAATACGTATAATAATATAAATACGTATAATAATATAAATACGTAAATATATATACGTATAATAATATAAATACGTAAATATATATACGTATAATATAAATACACTAGTGTGACTGCCATAAAATTTATACTTACCTGACGTAGAGGTCAACGATGATCATTTAGGTCGTTCCTCCAGAGTGAGGCCCTGGGTTGACCTTTGCGATCGTCTCAAATGTGGACGACTCGGACGCGTTATTTCTAAGTGTGGGGTCTGCGTACGCGCTTACCCCGATAATATAATCAAAATCAGAAACCCTACCATACTACTTCTTCTGAGCAGAAAACCTTCATTTCCCAGCTACATCCCATCCGTATGTTTTCAGCTCCCAAAGACGTGTGTCACCAGTTTATCATCCATTTTAATCCCAACGTTGTGATAGTATCTAATCTGCATGTACATATAATCAACGTTTGCCCTGAACATATCAATCTCGTAAGCGTAAGAAATCCGCCGAGCTGTCAACTTCAACAACTGAAAGTGTCTTCTTTCGATATAGATTGATGAATGAAAACCTCTAAACAAACTACCGCAGAATTAGTGTGTCTATTGGTTGAACTGCACACATGACCCCGAAAATTGGGCATCTAAACAAAA
>NC_136527.1:152650461-152720461 GCF_053919585.1 Euprymna scolopes
TATATATATTTACTAAAGTTATGGTTTTTAGTAATAAAAAAACTGAATGAATTTAATTTTGCTATTTTTATGAAAATAAAGCATCGTAACAATAAAAAATAAGAAACTTTAATTTTGTGAGCAACGTTACAAAAAGGATCCTAAAGTCTGTATTAATGAATTCGACTTAAGTTGAAAGATCATAATATTCTTTTTAATTTTCGATGACTTTTTTAAAATTTCAAATTACTTTTTTATCGTGTTTGATATGTATGTACAAAATGAATGTTTTAAATTTTCGATTATTTTTTATTGTGTTTTATAGGTACGGGAAAATGATTAGCAGATGCTCCAAATTTATAAACATTTTAACCCCTCTTAACTTACAAAATTCACTAAAATTCAGGAAATTAATCAATTTTATGAAATTTTCAGTATTTATCAAATAATGATCACGGAATATATTGAACACCTTACATTTTAAAATCCTAATAGAAAAAAAATTGTTTTAACAAAAACACCTTGACTAAAGTTATGGTTTTCGGTAGAAAAAAAGAATTTATTTTTGCTTTTTTTATAAAAATAAAGCATTGTAAATTTTAACAATTTTTTCAGCAACACTACAAAGAATCCCCTACACTCCGTATAACGAAATCGATATAACTGCAATAAAAATTAATTTCTGAAACTAATGTAATTAATCATTGTTTATTTAATATCTTCACAAAAAGAAAATATAATTTTAAAAAATATGGTCTCGTTTTGTACGTATTTCTAATGAATGAACGCGTGTGTGAATAACTTATTTTTTATATAATCTTGAAAAAAATTCGTTTGCTATTTGATTATGGATCACTTTTTTCTATAAAGTTTACATAAAATGAGCATCCATTTATGGGCCATCACCAATGCTGAAAGTAGGAAAAAATCATAGAAAATCTTTACTATCTAACCCTGCGAAGTTTACCCCATAAAAAATTAAAATCTATTTTTTTAACATTTCAATTGCCTCCAAAACCATTTGCAAAAAAAAAAAAATTGCTAAAAACATAAATATTTAAGATTACTTTCCTTTCCACACGTTTAACGGAAAATAATCACTCATTTCATTATTATATATGTGCAACGGAAAATAATCACTCATTTCATTATTATATATGTGCAACGGAAAATAATCACTCATTTCATTATTATATATGTGCAACGGAAAATAATCACTCATTTCATTATTATATATGTGCAACGGAAAATAATCACTCATTTCATTATTATATATGTGCAACGGAAAATAATCACTCATTTCATGGTCAAGAAGACATGTAATTGTTCATAGTTTCTAATTTTAGTGGCGGCGGCAGGAAATGCAGTTTTTTTCCTTCATTACGTTTTTGTGGGTGGATTAGAGCCTACGTGTTGTTAACTATTCTGTACTTTCACCTAATAATTTAAAAAACAATCTTCTTCTTGAAGTACTTCGTAAACGAACATTCTATGAAGGATGCTGTTCACATCAATCGCAGGCATGCTTGTGGCTGACAAGTCTGATGCGGGACAAGCAGGTGTGGCCACAGCGGCTGCAGTCAAAGTCACATCAGGTGTGGCTGCTGAGGTCTCCCAAATCTTCCTCCTGCAGCGCTTCTCCCGCAGATTCTCTATGTGGGAGATCTCAAAGGAGGCAACAGTCTGGTGGACAGTACATCGCCAGGTATCACGGTTAGCAGTGAGAGCTGACCACTGAAGGTGATCAATGTGGTAGTCACCAATGGACTTCTTCAGAGAGTCTTTATATCTTTTATTCGGGACTCCTCTGTCACAACAGCCAGTAGAGAGTTTTCCTTATAGTAATATTTTGGGCAGGCAATGCTTGTCCATTCCAGAGATGTGCCCGACCCAGCGTAGCTGTGACTTCAGCAGCATGGCCCTGATGCTGGTGATTTCCGCCCGCTCGATGACCTCAACATTGGTGACATAGTCACTCCGATGGACGTTGAGAATGGTGAGAAAACTGCACTGATGAAAACGCTCGAGGAGTCGTAATTAGTGGCGATAATTCGTCCAAGATTGAGACGTACAGGAAGGTGGAGAGTACTACAGCTCTGTACACACTGATTTTGTGGAATTTTTTAAGTGTCTATTGTTTCAGACTCTATTGTACAATCTGCTAAAAGCGCTGTTTGCTTTGTCCAGTCTGTTAATCGTAGGTTTTATGTCAGACTCATTGTGTCCTAGCCTCTTGGCTTAAAAACCCTCCCTGGAGGTATGGGCAACATATTGACCAAAGGGCTCATTATGGATCCCATTCCATCTGGCCCGTGACATCAGATGAAATTCGTACACCTAGTCGTGCAATGTTAGACACCACCCTCTCACATGGTTTAGCATGCCAGCTGACGCAGTTTACCGGGACATGACGCTTGGAGTCAACATGTGAGAGATTAAGGGATGAGTGGGGATCAGAGACGCTCGTCCCCTCTACTAGGTACGGAGCAGCATGCTGGACAACAAAGGTAATACCCCCCTCAGAGAAACTACGCCCCTAATAAAAAAAAACAATAGATACCATATAAATATAGTTGGGCATAACAAGACATGGCAAGTCTTATTGTGACATATAGTGGATGTATTTCTGCGAATATTTTATTTAATTTTTTATTTATGAGCGATTATCGGGACTCCCAAATTACCATCTTATGTTTGCCGTATTTTCTTTTTCTAGCAATATTTAGCTTTTCTTAACGAAATAAACACCTCAAAATAAGTTAAAACAAAATAGTCTTATCCCGGTTTGTAGAAAAGTAATTTATATTGTCTTTTGTAACATTTATTATATATATATATATATATATATATATATATATATATATATATATATATATATATATATATATATATATATATATATATTCTCTAACTTTTTCATTTTTTGCCTTTCCTACAAAATTGATTTGAATGTTGAAAAGAAGAACAAAAAGGCTTGGAAGCAGTGAAATATAGTAAAATATATTATTAACAAAAAATAAAGACGGATATTGGTTGAGTGGGACTCTGCAAGACAAAGTAAGGTTACGACTCACTTTCTTTGAGTCTTATGTCCAGATTGTTCGATAGCAGAAATGGATTAGGGTTAAGGAACACTATTGTGTAAAAATATATTGATTTTAAACTTTTCTTTAACTGGAAAACATTTGTTTACTATTGTGTAAGAGAATACATTGATTTTAAACTTGAAAGCATCTGTTTACTATTGTGTAAAAATATATATTGATTTTAAACTTTCTTTAAATTAAAAGCATTTGTTTACTATTGTGTAAAAATATATATTGATTTTAAACTTTCTTTAAATTAAAAGCATTTGTTTACTATTGTGTAAAAATATATTGATTTTAAACTTTTCTTTAACTAGAAAAACATTAGTTTACTATTGTGTAAAAATATATTGATTTTAAACTTGTCTTTAACTGGAAAACATTTGTTTACTATTTGTAAAAAATGTATTGATTTAAAACTTTTCTTTAACTGGAAAACATTAGTTTACTATTGTGTAAAAATATATTGATTTTCAACTTTTCTTTAACTAGAAAACATTTGTTTACTATTATGTAAAAAATGTATTCATTTTAAACTTTTCTTTAACTGGAAAACATTAGTTTACTATTGTGTAAACAATATATATTGATCTTAAACTTTTCATTAACTTGAAAACA
Organism: Euprymna scolopes; assembly: GCF_053919585.1. Lineage (NCBI taxonomy): Eukaryota > Metazoa > Mollusca > Cephalopoda > Sepiida > Sepiolidae > Euprymna > Euprymna scolopes. The sequence continues at coordinate 152,654,145 of NC_136527.1, forward strand.
TTAGTTTACTATTATGTAAAAATATATTGATTTTTAACTTTTCTTTAACTAGAAAACATTAGTTTACTATTGTGTAAAAATATATTGATTTTCAACTTTTCTTTAACTGGAAAACATTAGTTTACTATTGTGTAAAAAAACAACTTAAAAAAAATAACAACGGTTACAAAATCCTAAAAACTTAAGTCAAAATTTAATTCGAACATATTCCTACTATATTATTGTTGATTTTACTTTATTAATGTCTGATCTATTACACAATATTATTTATTATTATTAAATATATTATATTGAATTATTACAAAATATCATAGAATAGTATTTAACACTTGAAGAATATAAAAGTTTATTAAGGGTATATTCCTGTGATTTTGAAATGTTTTAAAAAAATTAATATTAAATATGAAATTAAGTTTATTTTTTATTTGCAGATGTTCCTGCTTTTTTAAAACATGCTTATGGACCATCATTCCTTTGAAACAATATTCTATAGACAATTAGTGCCTTACATGACAGACAACAACATGTTAGCCAAAGACTTTGTTAGACTTATATGAGTGAAGGGTTATATGAATAGTTTAGCAAATAGTGATACAAACGTCACAAATCTCAAATAATGTGAAAAATTATGAGATATCGAATAAAATATTAGAAAAGACAACATTTTAACTCTTACAAAATATTACTTATTAATAAATGATAAGTGATATGAATTAAAATTTCTTTAACACAAAATAAAACCAAAAACTCTGAATTACGACTGATAAAAAATCCCATATTTTCATAATTAAATAGTGATAATAACTTTTACTTAAACATGAATGTACAAAGTGGGGAAAAACCACATTCCTGTAAAGTGTGTGGATATTCTTGTTCTAAAAAGTCGGATTTAGTGAGACATATGAGAACTCACACTGGGGAAAAGCCACATTCTTGTGAAGTTTGTGGATATCGTTGTGCAGAAAAATCTTCTTTAGTGGCACATAGGAGAACTCACACTGGAGAAAAGCCACATACTTGTGAAGTGTGCGAATATTGTTGTTCTAGAAAATCTTCTTTAGTGGCACATATGAGAACTCACACTGGAGAAAAGCCACATGCTTGTGAAGTGTGTGGATATGCTTCAGCTGAAAAACAAAACATAGTAAAACATATGAGAACTCACACTGGCGAAAAACCACATTCTTGTGAAGTCTGTGCATTTTCTTGCTCTACAAAATCAAATTTAGTGGCACATATGAGAACTCACACTGGGGAAAAGTCACATTCTTGTGAAGTGTGTGGATATTCTTGTTCTGTAAAATCATATTAAGTACAACATATGAGAACTCACACTAGGGAAAAGCCATATTCTTGTGAAATGTGTGGATATTCTTGTTCTGAAAAATCGTATTTAGTTATTCATATGAGAAGTCACACAGGTGAAAAGCCACATTATTGTGAAGTGTGTGGATATTCTTGTTCTACAAAGTCAAATTTAATGAAACATATGCGAACTCACACTGGAGAAAAACCATATTTATGTGAAGTATGTGGATATTCTTGTTCTCAAAAGTCATCTTTAGTTCCACATATGAGAGTTCATACTGGGGAAACCCCCTAATTTTGTAGTGTGAATATTCTTTTTCTGTTAAATAAAGTTTGGTTGAGCAGATAAACCTAAGCATTGTTTTGATTATTACAAAAATGCATACGACAGTGTAAGGCGCGCATGTTTACTACGATAACTATTAAATTCATTAATGAAAAAACATGAATGCCCATAAGAATTTGCGGCAACACTATATCATTAAGCAACACTAATTGCCGAATAAGAATCCTTGATTTCAACATCATAAAAGGATTTTTTTCAAGTAGACTGTTTATTTTCTGTACTTTTTTGCCTGACAATAAATCTGCTAGCGAATAAATAAGTAAAATCTGAGTGAAGACCTTTAACAAAACCTCAACAAAAAAGTTGGTCATATGCCTTGATAGAGTTCAAAATAGAGTTCGTAGCCTGCAACATCTTTCTCATAGTAGAGATATTGCGCGTTTGTCTCTGCTTTATCGTTATTTTTATGGCAAGTGCTCGACTGAGCTCCAATCTATGGTCCCCCTCGCCAGACTTTCATAAGAAACACCGTCTAGCAAGAAATACTATCACGAATTTCCCCCGACTCTTTATCTGCGCCTAAACCTAAACGTAGATTCTATGAACAAAGTTTCTTTCTTAGAACTGCACGCATATGGAATTATCTTCCGTTTTCCAGCTGACTAAAATATGGTTATCTTCAAGTCTAACATAAACAAGTTTTTGATAGACCATTCCATATCAGTTAACAAATTTACCGAATTTCGATTATTAACTATTACTATTATTAACTATTACTATATTGTCCAGTTTCTACGCTCATTAATCTTTATCCTCGAGTGGCCTATTCGCCTTGATAAGCGGTGATGCCTAATGTAAAAAAATTAGCTCAAATTTTATGCCAGCTCAGATGAAAATGAAATGAAATCTCGAATCTGAAATTGGCAGAGTGCCGACTAAAAAAGATATTCTCAGCATGACTAGGCAATAGCTCACAAGTAAAAAGCAGAAAACGCCACCAGGCCACTGCATATGACAAAACCATATAAAGTCCACAAGAGAAATGTATAATCATTGTGATTAATAGTTCATTGAACGCAGGGAAATTAATTTCTACTGATTCATTTACATAAGTTTTATTTGGGAAGTGCCAATTGTATTTGACCCTTTTCCCTACCAATTAACAACAAACCTGATATTATTTGCACAAAACTATGAAACATAGATTATTATTAAAGATGTTAGAATAAAAGTAACTACAAGCACATTACGAGAAGAGAATTGTTTGATACTCTTTCGTTTAATAAGAACGAAATACTGTATTCGAGATGCAAAAATAATTCTCCTCCTTACCACAGAACATAATAGCTAAAACTACGACCAACATATTACTGCATATTACATCGCAAAAATGTGCATATCTTCCAAAGATCTAATAGGAATCATCCCACAGGCACATGTAAGAGAAGAAAATAGTTTGATACTGTTTTGCTTAACAAGATATGGAACGATGACAACAAAATACTGTATTCGAGACTCAAATATAATTGTTTTCCTTACCACAGATAAAACTACGAAGAAAACACCTTGTAGAACAAACACCATAACACACTATTTTTATATTGTGGATTTATACCCCCTAGCTGACTGATGCTGACACGCAATGAGCAGCCACTATTCGGGTGCATTAATCCTTTATGTCTTTTAAGGATCTATTTATCACTATCAGGAACGATCCAACAGCCATCAAAGGTGGTCCAACCACCAAAGACTCTCTGTCCACTTTACACTAGCCAAGTTTGGAACACTTTTAGTTTCTGCATCCCGACTCTGTATGGTGACAGACTGTGAGTTTCTTTTAATAAGCTCCCAGCGATGCACACTAGGAACACATCATTAAACCCTCAGTCTCAAAAGACATTTCTCCATGGATTCACGTAATTCTTAGAATGGACTCTGTGAAATCATAACTCCATCCTACATCGTGTTCTTTCATGCATTAATAATTGATCGGATGAAAAAAGTTTTTCTCGACAAACAAAAAACAAGAACCACAAATTCCAACACACAGCATCAACCTGAATGAACAAGACAATTACGTCACACATAGTGGTCGACGGGTAAACCGGTCAAAGGGACTATGCAAGACTTTGTATGTATATATATATATATATATATATATATATATATATATATATATATATATATATATAACAAAGAACTTTCATCCCCACCGCCGCTAATTATTCTGTGCTTTTTTGCATAACCAAAATACTTTAGTAAAACAAATATACCATTAAAAACAACTACTATTAAAGACAAATACCATTAAAAACAAATACTATTAAAGAGGGAACTGCTCACTCTCATTAATTCTTACTCTCCAGGTTCATTCAAACAAAATACAAAAGAAAAATGATTATTAAAACACCATAATATAAACATGTTCATTCAAACGAAACACACAATATTAATATTAAAACACCATATTATAAACATGTTTATTCAAACGAAACACAAAAAAGTTATATTAAAACACCATATTATAAACATATTCATTCAAACGAAATACAAAAAATTAAAATTAAAACACTATAATATTATAAACATCGGTTGCGAAGGACTCAATCAAGAAGCCAAACAACACCAAGAAAGTACAGAAACATTATTTTTTGTTGTCGTTGTTTTATATGCATATATATTTTAAATGATTTCGTGTTGTTTCGCTTATTAAAGTTGCTTAAGTGATTTTTACCTAACAAATGTGTCTTTGTTTAATTCGTCTTTATATTATTTATTTAGCATCTCTTTAGCATTATTGGCACACTTAACTAATGCATGGATTAAATTCCTTGTTTCAATTTTCGTAATTTTTTTCCTTTTATTTGAGTTGTTTTTGTGAAATATTCAGTTTCACAATTTTTATATGAGGATAATTTGGATTAATCGGACTACTGTTCTCATTTGGATCTTATTAAAAAGTGAACATTGAAATAATGAAATCTTCAATCTTAAAAAATAAACATTATTTTTATATTTTCATATATGCCACTTTTTTATTAATTGGACGAAAGAAGTGAAATGTACTAACGAAATTTCAACGTGCTTTAAGCATTGCTTAACTAATGAACAGATATTTTTACACGAGTAACGAAATAATGATTGCACCGTGAGAGGGTGACCTAGTTGATTTTCTTTTGAAATGATTTCGCGCTTAATTCGTGTTTTTTTCATCTTTTAATTTTTATTCTTTTCTATTTTCATATATTTTACTTCTGAATAAATTGGACACACAAAACACAGTCTTGAAGTTAAGCCCGGCAAACTCGAAAGTAAGTTCGACAACTCTAGAAGGGTCAAACCAGTATTTAAACCGTCAAATCACGTGTTATTTTGTTAATAAATTATATTGAACGAATTGGAAGTAACCATTTGTTTAAATAAAGTAATCGAACAAAGTATATAAAAAGTCTTAAAAGTGTTCAGCACAATGCAGCGGCTTATGACTAGGTGTATCAGAATTTTTGGGAAAGTCGCCATTGCAAACATTTGATTAAATAGACTCTCCATGTCTACAAGCTTATAACAATATGAAAATGTAATTTCAAACCCTAATTTTTATTTCAATAAAATGAGCAAAGACATAATGTAAAAATCATAAAAGCTTTAATCGAAGAATATACAATATTTTTTTCATCAGTTTTCCTTATGAAAGATTTCACGAAAATCAACTAATTTAACTTCATCGAAATCTAATAAATAATTATAACTGCCAAAAATCGCTTACCTGTTCAAAATTACTAATCTATTGTTGATTCTATTTCATGTATAAGAATTTGTCCATATTTATATATTATATTCCATATATTTTTAACATAAAATGATTTTAAATCAAGAGTCGCGGAAAAACGTCTTTTCGACAGTTGTTTATCCGCCATTAGCAAAACCGGATGTTAGGGGTGTCAAAATTCCCCTAAAATCTGATAGACCTAGCTTATGACACTTCATCACTTGTAGCAAAAGTATCCAGAAGAATCTAAAAATAATCTTAGTCTGAAGTAAAGAATGTGCTGTTTTTCTAATCAAGCAGTTTACTATGCCAAATGCGAATTCTGTGGGAGTGAAAATCATTCTTGAAACTCTTGGGTAATTTTTATTGTAAAGGCAAGAATAAACGGCACATGTCTGTATGATAGCGGAAGCACTTATAGTTTCATAAAAAATGAACGTCCTGAGATAACTCGGTCTTTGTATACTACCTACCTGCGACATAGTAGGTACGGCTTCCTCAAACCTCACAAGCAAAACCCAAGGTCATTATTGCAATTAATGGACAAATTCATCCTAATATGCGTCTCTCTATTCAACTCATCATGTGTACTCCTTTTATACTTGGACAATAATTCATGCAGCTACATAACCGAATAGAATTTTAATTTTTAATAGAAAAATACCTGACTTTCAAATCTGTAAGACCGCACAGATGAAAATAGAACCACCTGCTTTTTGCCAGTTTATCAAATAACTGTAAACTAATTTCAATAAAAGGCAGGAATTATTCTACATCTGATCGTGAATTCATTCGGAATAATGTACAGAAACTCTTAAAATAAGGAATTATAACAAAATCTTATCCCCCATGGCCAGCCCAAGTCTTGGTAACCCTCAATGAAAGACATAAACCTCACATTGACTATTCTGCCACTATTAATCGATATACATTTCTTGATGGTTTTCCACTCCCAAGAATCTCAAGTATCATACGCAAATTATCGCAATATAGAATTTTTTAATAAATTAACATTGAAGTCTACGTATTACAAATGACATATTCTTAAGGCTGAAGGAATTTATACAGTATTCGAAGCTGTACGAATTTTCTCGGTTACCTTATGGATGAACAAACTCGGTAACTATTTATTATATATCTGTTATAACCCAAAAACACGAACTCAAAGGAACCGTTTCCTAAATCGATGACATTATCACTGGAGGAAAAACTTATAAAGAATGGGACGAATATATGAAAACATTTCAAAAAGTTGTCGATCGCCTTAATCTGCAAATGAATCCTGAAAAATGTGAATATGGTATAACCATACTCAGGTTTTTAGGGAATCTATTGGAAAAAGAAACAATTAATGCTGATCCAAACAGACTAACTGTATCACATCATTCAAACGAGCCTTAGGTCTTTTCTCATATATTTACAACTCTACTTTTAGGGAATCTATTTGTTCGTTACAACTCTACTTTCAACCGATTCGTTGTTTGTTTCGTTCACCACACTCTTTTCTTCTACCTCTTCTTTTACACACGTCCGTTCGCTTTAGTGACTAAAAATCGTCTCTCCTCCCGCTTTCCTTTCCTCGTTATTTATGGAACAAAGGTATGAGATTCCACGATACTTTTTTCCACATAAAAGCCTGCAGGCGCAATCTTGCTTCTCAATTTGTTCTCTGCAGACACAAAAGCCACTTGTTTATCCACACTATTGGAAAAAAAAACAATTAGTGCTGATCAAAACAGACTAACGCCACTAAATGAATTACCAATTCTGAACTGTATCACGTGATTCAAACGAGCCTTAGGTCTTTTCTCATACTATTCACCATAGGTACTATCAATTCCAGGCAATAAAATATAAAATTATTATAGCTTCATTTGCAGCCATTGAAATGAAGTTCCATTCCCAATAGAAACATATGCATTGCGACAGCATTAGCAGCCTGCTATTCTCAAAATGGACGTCCAGTTGCATATTTTTCCAGAATCCTAACACAGTTGGAACGTCGACACTCAGTAGTAGAAAGTAAATCAGCAGCCATTATTGAATCTGTGCGTAAATGGCGTTATCTCTTACTCGGTCGACATTTTACTCTTTCTCGTTCATGCTCTACTTAGTGCTCATTATCATTAAAACATCTGTATACAGTTGTGTCATCCTATAGTATCGAGGCTGAATCATTCTGTCAGACAGAAGATTCTACCATTCTCTATGGAACATGTTAAACGTATCTGTGCTGGATGTTAAATATGTGCTGAAATAAAACCAAGATTCTTCAAACACCCCTCAGGGCGTTTAATCCATTTGCAACCCCCTTTGAACGCTTTTTAATATATCTCATGGTTCCCAAACTATCTATGAATAATTGCAAATAGCTATTGCTTATCGTAGATGTACATTCACGTTATCCTTTTGTCTATCCATGCCAGGTTATATTAACAAAACAGTCATAAAATGTATCCAGAATTTATTTGCCTTCTTTAGTTGCTCAGATTCCATCCATAGTGACCGAGAAAGTCAGTTCATTTCAGCTGAACTAAAAGTTTCTCCGGCAACATGAAAAAAATTCTAAATTGGGGTCTAACCAAGAAATTCATTTTTTTTAACCAAAATTTCCATTTCGAGAGGAATTTTGAACAGAAAGGTCATTTTATTTTAAACATAGTAAAACTAAACCGTTAAATTAAAAAAAAGTGAATTGAAATTTTTAAGTTTAAAAAAATTGAATAGAAATTTATAAATTATTGGAATTCTTTTTAAGATGAGTAATTTGTATATTTTATTTGACTTATTTGCAGACTATTATCCTCATCTTTTATAGTTGTTGTTTAATGATGTTTCGGGCTAACTATTACTCTGGCCTTCATCAGGTTGTCAATAACGTTAATGTTGTAGTAAAAGACGAATGATATGAGATACACAGATATTTGCAAGTTCTATTAAAGTTATTTATCTCTCAAACACTGAGTTAGTAAAGAAATGTAGGACATAATTTTCCTCTCCCCAATTAACCATGTTCAGTTATGTTATAGTGTATCTTCCGTTTTGGTCAATTAGTCTTACTAATTACTTATTAGACATGAATTTATCTACTCTGGTAAAGTATCCAGCTTGGAGAAGGTAGACCATTTCTCGTAAAAGCTAATGAAAGTTAGCCATAGTAAGGGGATGTCATTTGGACACCAAATACCATGTTATTTTTCAGCGTTTACTTGGAGGAAAAAGAATCCTCATGCCAGGTCGTTCTCATAAATTTGATTTTTTTTAATATCCACACACTTCACAGGAAAGTAACCTTTCCATTTTTTTTTATTTAACTTGAGTAATTTTTTACGAGATCATTTGATTTCAATATTATTTTAATTTATATCCGCATTACAGCTTTATTTTCAAGGAATTGCTTCCAAGTATTTCTTAATTTTTATCACTAAGCCAGTTGCTCGTATCACAACCGATATAATGTCTATCTCTTTCAGAAACCATATCGTTTTAAAATTATTCTTGAAGCCCTGATACTTGGTTATCTTTTCTTGTTCAGCTCTATTAAGGCCATATACAGTTGGGATGGCAACATCAATAATAGTGCAGTTTTTGCAGTCTGGTTTGATGGCCTTATCTTTTATATATCTGCCCGCCTGTAAATCTTTGTCATAAAACATGCTCACCCTTCCATTCGATGTTATTGGTGGTGGTTCCTGTCTCTATATGTTTAATGATCTGTGGATCTTCCTCTTTCTTGTTTTATTTTACTTCAGTCGAAATTCTCAGAAGTCAAGGGGCCGACAATCTGGGAATCAGTGTGAGTTCTCATGTGTACAACTAAATATGATTTTCGAGAAAAAGAATATCCACAAACTTTACAAGCATGTGGCTTTTCACCAGTGTGAGTTCTCATATGTCTGCCTAACTTTGATTTATCTAAAAATGAATGCCCACACACTTCACAAGCATATGGCTTTTCCCCAGTGTGAGTTCTCATATGTTTAATTAAATTTGATTGATCAGAACAAGAATATCCACAAACTTCACAAGAATGTGGTTTTTCTCCAGTGTGAGTTCTCATATGTTTCACTAATGTTGATCTTTGAGAAAAAGAATCTGCACACACTTCACAAGAATATGGCTTTTCCCCAGTGTGGGTTCTCATATGTTTCTCTAAACTTGATTTATAAGAACAGGAATATCCACACACTTCACAAAAATGAGGCTTTTCCCCAGAGTGAGTTCTCATATGTCTCAGTAACGTTGATTTTTCAGAACAAGAATATTCACACACTTTACAAGAGTGTGGCTTTTCACCAGTGTGAGTTCTCATATGTCTCACAACATTTGCTTTTATAGGACTAGAATATCCACACACTTCACAGGTATGTGTCATTTCCCCAGTGTGAGTACTCATATCTCCCACTATATTTGATTTTTCAAAACAAAAATATCCACACACTTTATTAGAATGTGGCTTTTTATGCTATGGCATCTCATACAATACAAACACTGTCTTTTCTTCAATTTGTGATTCAATATCTTCATACGTTTTGATGCATGTCAACATTAGACACATATTTTCCAATAAGTCATATTTGCTTCGAGATGTGCAGATCTTCTACAATATTTCATGGTAAAATAAATGTTTCCACTGATGTCGATGTTGTCTTCACCATACAGCAATGCTTTTCAATATAATAAAGTTTTAAGGAATTGACTCATCGATAATGTGTTCATCTGTAAATAAAAATAATGACAATATTACATACATAGAATCCTATTCAATTTTATTTGATTGAACTCACAAATGAATTTAATCTAAAAATACATATGAGACATACAAGGAAAAACCGAAGAATAATTTTATAATTTTATACTGGCTGAAAAAGAAGAATCATATATATATATATATATATATATATATATATATATATATATATATATATATATATATATATATATAAGGATAACAATCTCCACAGTAAAAACGATTGCATTGTTTGGTTTAAAAACTGTAAACAAAATTACCATAACTCGCTGCTGAATATACTGTTTAAAAAAGATAGCTTTAAAAGACTAAAAAGATGCCAGGTCTAATCCCTTGACTCTTACGCCCTAAACAGTCAATTTAAATTAAATAATATATATATATATATATATATATATATATATATATATATATATATATGTGTGTGTGTGTGTGTGTGTGTTTTGTATATATGTATATATATATATATATATATATATACATATAAATATTTGTACGGATGTATTTGTATATATGTGTATATATATGTATATTTGTATATATATTTTTTTCTATACATATAGTTATATTTATACATATATGCATATCGTCAATGTATGAGTTCCATATAGAACCGTGGATTTTATTTGAAGTGCGCTTGAAAGCATAATCTCAATGTAACATTTGTTTATTATGTTGTGATTTTGAGGGGTATTTTATTTTATATATGTAATATATATATATATATATGTATATATATGTGTATATATTCATATATATATGTGTATATATATTGGTATATGTATATATATATTTGTATATGTTTTTTATGTGTGTAGATGTATGTAGATATTATAATAAAATCAAAGTAGATGTAGTGTTTATGTCATATATATATATATATATATATATCCCTATTACACGTTTTATCTTTAACTATTGGTACAAACAAATGATTTATAAAAACAGTAACAACAATAATAGATTGTAACCTTTTTATTTACCAAATAAATTTAATGAACATAAAATAAAATTTAATTTGTTCTTCATTTGTTGTTTATTTTCTTGTATGTCTCTTACTTAGGTTACAGTAACTGGCGATGTGGATGGCGTTACTCATGAGCAAACTTTTAAATGATTTTAGTTTCACAAAAACTGGCGATATGAATGCATGCTGAAAAGTCAAATTTAAAATACAGCTAATTTCTAAGACAATTGCCCCTGACATATCAAAGGTATATAGAGCATGGTATAAAAGCCTACTTTATAAAGTCTCCAGCTATGGTATAGCTGGAAATGTCTTCTCTATTCTTGAATCATTTCTCTCTGATAGGGTCATAATAGTAGTGGTTGATGGGGAGCAATCAGAAGCTCACAGTATTTATGCAGGAGTCCGTTAGCAGTCCATCTTGGGCCCAATTTCTTCCTAATCTACATCAATGATCTTCCAAATCACATCTTAAGAACACTCATATACATTTATGCTAATGACACTACCATCTATGACAACAAAGACTGTAAATGATCAAGTTTTCTCTGATTCCCACTCCTCTGATTTTGAGTACCGGATGCAATGGGACGAGAAGTGGCTGGTTAATTTTAATGCATCTAAAACCAAGCTTCTATCTTTCCATCATCAACGCTCTGATCCCTTATCTAGCATCAATTGAAATGGATGGCTCTCGGCTTGAGGAGGCTCCATGTTTTAATAAGCTTCTGGGCTTGACCTATACTCTTGATCTGAAATGGAACATGTACATCAAATCCATTGCCAAGTCGTTGCAAAAATGGATCCTTCTACTACTCCAGTAGATATCTTACTGTTGATGCAATTCTCTGCTGATATAAGAGCATGTAACGTCCAAAGATGGAGTACTCTGCCACATCTGGGCAGGAGTTGCTAGAAAGATCTAATCCTGCTTTGACAAAGTTCAAAATAGACTTCATAGCTTAGTGTGGGATACTCTTTCCTCTTCCTTGCAATCTCTTTCCCACAGAAGAGATGGTGCGAGCGTGTCTCTGCTTTATAATTATGTTTTATGGCACGTGCTCGTCTAAGTTCCAATATGTGGTCCCCCGTCGCCAAACTTAAAAAAAAAACACGCGTCTAGCTGAAAACACTATCAATAATTTCCTCCACTCTTTATCTGTGTCTAAACCTAAACGTATATTGTATGAAAAAAAACTTCTTTCTTAGAACTGCACGCCTTTAGACCTGTCTTTCATTTACCAGATTTTAAGCTGAATACAATTTCGTCGTCTTTAAGTCCAATGTAAACAAATTATTGATGTAATCCAGTTTACCAAATTTCTACAACTAACGATTACTACGATATTGGCCCATTGACATCTGTACACTCATTACCCCTCATCCTAGAGTGGCCTTAGTATCACTCTTAAATGCTTATCATGCTATTGTATTGTTAAAAATCACACAATAGCCTCGACCCCCAAGATGAATAGTAATTGCTTAGAACGACAGGATACTTAAACAAACATTGTACAAGGTACTAAAACATTGCTTAGAACGACAAGGTAATTAAACATTGCTTAGAACGACAAGATACTTAAACATTGCTTAGAACGACAAGGTACTTAAACAAACATTGCTTAGAACGAAAAGGTACTTAAACAAACATTGCTTAGAACGGCAAGGTACTTAAACAAACATTGCTTACAACGAAAAGGTACTTAAACAAACATTGCTTAGAACGGCAAGGTACTTAAACAAGCATTGCTTAGAACGACAAAGGAACTTAAACAAATATTGCTTAGAACGACAAGGTACTTAAACGAACATTGCTTAGAACGGCAAGGTACTTAAACAAACATTGCTTAGAACGAAAAGGTACTTAAACAAACATTGCTTAGAACGGCAAGGTACTTAAACAAACATTGCTTACAACGAAAAGGTACTTAAACAAACATTGCTTAGAACGACAAGGTACTTAAACAAACATTGCTTAGAACGGCAAGGTACTTAAACAAGCATTGCTTAGAACGACAAAGGAACTTAAACAAATATTGCTTAGAACGACAAGGTACTTAAACGAACATTGCTTAGAACGGCAAGGTACTTAAACAAACATTGCTTAGAACGAAAAGGTACTTAAACAAACATTGCTTAGAACGGCAAGGTACTTAAACAAACATTGCTTAGAACGGCAAGGTACTTAAACAAACATTGCTTACAACGAAAAGGTACTTAAACAAACATTGCTTAGAACGACAAGGTACTTAAACAAACATTGCTTAGAACGGCAAGGTACTTAAACAAGCATTGCTTAGAACGACAAAGGAACTTAAACAAATATTGCTTAGAACGACAAGGTACTTAAACGAACATTGCTTAGAACGACAAAGGAACTTAAACAAATATTGCTTAGAACGACAAGGTACTTAAACGAACATTGCTTAGAACAACAAGATACTTAAAAATTTGGTTAGAACGACAAATTACTTAAACATTGCTTAGAACGACAAGGTACTTAAACGAACATTGCTTAGAATGACAAGGTACTTAAACATTGCTTAGAACGACAAGGTACTTAAACGAACATTGCTTAGAATGACAAGGTACTTAAACGAACATTGCTTAGAATGACAAGGTACTTAAACAAACATTGCTTACAACGAAAAGGTACTTAAACAAACATTGCTTAGAATGACAAGGTACTTAAACAAAGCTAACTGAGAAGCATCAGGGATCGCACAGAATTTCTATAGTATACAACTTGTCTCCTAAACTGTTTACTTCTCCTTTTACAGCTGCTATTGCTCAAAGGTAGCATGCATATCATAGACTTATCCGACACAGGTTCAGTACAAATAGGAAAAGGCATATAGCAGCTAGAAATACTTGTAAGAGAAATCGTTGGAAACAAGAGAAGGCATTCCGAAATCACCAGAAACCTTGGTAATCATAAAGAATAGAATTTGTGATTTCTACGAAAAATTGTAAAAAAAGTATAGTTAATAATGGTTAATAAAAAATTCCGCCTATTTCCAGCAAGTATGAGGTTATTTGTACAGCAAATAACAAGGCTACCCTGCTCCCTCGGTGCTTTGCATCCAAATCCACTTTAAACAAATAAAATCAGTCTTGATATATAGATTTGGTTTGATTATTTTACAGCATATCAAGCCTTTTTCGGGTTATTTAATGCCGAATCTAGTTTTTTGGGGAAATAGTATTCATGTTGCATTTTTAGTTATTTTTAGAAGGTTTTTATTCTTCAATCTTTTTGTATCTTCAATCGTTTATAGTGGTTGGTTGTTTTATAGTGGATTTTATCGGTTTTGTTTCTTGCCCTGCAGAACATGAATGAGATTTACAATGGAAGATAGAAAAGGCTTATAGTGTTTATGTTTAGTACATTATAAGTAAGGAAACCAGTCAGGAAGTTGGGAATATAGAAAGAGAACAGGAAACTGGGAAGAAAGAAAAGGTGGAAACGTTGGGTTGTTGTTTGGTTTTGGTTTAAGTACAATATTATACATACACACATACACAAATATATACATGCATATATATGAAAAAATAGACACATATATACATATACATAGATATACAGATATATACATAAAAATATAGGTACAAATATTTACCTTTTAATTTTTCGCCTTTTGAAATCCGGAACTATGGTTAAAGTACTCATATAGATGCTTGTTATAGCTTTTCAGCTTATGGAATGATAAATTTTCAAAAAGAACGCCCGTGCAATAATTTATTTCCGTTAGCATACTTTTGATTTAAAGACGCCACGGTTAATAATTCGAAAGAAATTGTAGGTTAATGTTATTTGTATAATTACATAATGCAAGGGGGGATAATTAGTCATATTTTCTTTAATTAAAGGATGCAAGTTAAACAAAAGTAGAAAAACAAAAGGCAACAATGTTAGATGCATTGTGTCTCAGGAAGCCAATATCTTCAGACAGATTGTTCTGGTAGCACCAGCTGTATATGTAAAAAAGGGTGTCATTGCTGACTTATTTGAACTTTCACCTAACAATTGAATAAACAAAAAGGAATTTTTTTTGTATGGCAAGAAAATGCAAAGTGATAAAAAATACAACAACTTTGAAGTTAAAAAAATGCATTGTAAAAACTCCTTTAAAAGATAAATATTAGGTTTCTGGGTCTATTTCAAAGATAATTAGTAAAGTCCTAAGATATTGAATTGAATAGAAAAAACGAAGGCCCAAAATTTCAGGCAGTCGAAAGAGTGTGAAAATGACGTCATGTAATTAAAAAGGGAGGAAGTTATTTTTCCCCAGTCGCGCATCCGTACATTCCTTTTTTGAACGTCTGTATGTTTGAATTTTTTTAATTTAATTATTTTTCTATGTTCCTATTTTTAAATAATTGTTTTTTTCTTAATTATTGTTCAATATTATATAAAAAAAATGTTACGCTGAAAGTTTCACATTCTTGCGAGCAAGGAAATTATTAAAATCTTGCATATAAAAATTATGCGAAACCCATAATTTAAAAAAAAAGTAGAAATATTTTTTGCAATTATAATTTTTTTGTGTGAAAATATTAAATAAGCAATGCTTAATTCAATGGTAATATCCGTAGTTCGAGAAATTCATATTTCTTCAAGTTATATAGAATTCATTAATACGGATTTAGGGATTTTTCTCGTAATGTTCCTATAAAAATTATTTTATTTTATTTTTATTGTTACAAATTACGATACTTTATTTATATAAAAAAAATAAAGTCTTGCGTTTTTTTTTATTTACTACTGAAAACTATACATTTAGTTATATTCCGCAATCATCATTTGATAATTACTGAAAATTTCATTAAAATTGGTTAATTTCCTGATTTTTTGTGATTTTCTTAAGTAAAGGGTCAAAATGTTTATACATTTTGCTCATCGGCATTCATTTTGTCCGTACTTATCATTTAAATGAAAACGGAATTCCTTAGCGACATAATAGTTCATTGTAGATAGGAAAAAAATCCAAAATCAAAACAAGTAAATACCGAAAAACAGTTTTGTGCTCAGTTGTCTTACAATTCGACCAGCTTCGAACTATATTATTGTTTATTATTTTCTCATAAATCACGTTGGTAAATTTTCACACTACGCCCACGCCCCATCTCCACAATTTTAATTAAGACTTTAAAAGTTTTCGAGTATGCAGAATACGAAAGTCGTAGAAGTACAAGTATTTATGGCTATTAAAATAGCAAACGAAAAGAAAATGATTCAAATAACAAACGGAATTCCTTAGCAACATAAAAACATTAAAAAAAAGTGCTGAAAAACATTAAAAATGTTACAGTTTTGTGCGCAGTTGTCTACGCTTACATTATTGTAGTTATTTCTCATAAATCACTTTTGTTTTTTGTACTAAAATGTAAATGTCAAATTCAAAAATATATTTTTAAGAGATTTTTGTTTTATTCGGAGATTCAAACTTTTTTTTATTAACGTCTGTTATAAAGCATGGCGGAATCAATAAATATATTGTTAGTGATAATGCAGAGAGTGATCCGCGCTAATTTTTTGCATCGTATTTCCAAGTTTAATTAAAGTGTTATTAGATGTTTTTTTTTTATTCAATTGTAAGGTTGAAGTATAGAATAGGTACAAAACACCCTCCCCATGTTAAGAATGGCTTTTAAAATAATAACGGCATTATTTACGTCCGGATCACTCTCTGCACTAGTACCATATGATTTAATTGGATTGCAATAAAAATAAACTTATTTGGATGTTTAAAATTATTCAAAACGTTATTTAATGACATTTTTTCAAGTGTAAATAAAATTCTAAAAAATCAAAAATAAATCAAACTTACTTTTTATTCCGGAAAAATACAAGATGAATTCGTTTTTTTTTTTGTGTGTGTTCAACACAGAAAATTTGTTTTGTGTGTTTGGGTTAGGGTTAGGGTTAGGGTTAGAAATTTGTTTTGTTTGTTTAAGATTTCTTTAGAAAATTGATACAAATTTAGTTCTTTGTGCCCAATTCATTAAGAAATAAAATATATGAAAATATAAAAGAATCCAAATTAAAATATAAAAAAACACACGATTTAAACGTGAAATTATTTAAGGAGGAAATCTACTGCTAAGAAACAATGAATTTAGGTCATCTTAACACGGTGTAATAATTATTTCGTTCCTCGTGTAAAAATGTCCGTTCATTAGTTAAGTGTGTTGAATTTGTCAATACGTAAGACGTGTTGGGATTTTTCTGTAAATTTCTATTTTGTATCTCATATTATGAGATTATGTATGAAGATAAAAAAAAGCATATTTTTAAGATTGAACATTTCATTACTTGGATTAGTCGAACTACGGTTAACATTCAAGATAAAACAATGAAATGTTGTTCCTATTTACTATGCCTCCCCACGGGACAGAGTTATACACCAGGGTCGTTTTTTAACGTGGAGAAAAGGTACAAAAATAAAAATTGTCTCAGTCGTGAAGGATTTCTCCTCCAACGAAAGAGAACAAGAAATAGAAGTGCAGCATCCGAAGAACAGATACTACACTTTGATCTTGTCCCGAGGCCAATAAACTTTGTTGTAATCTAACGGACATGAATCCAAAAAGAGTTACCTGCCCCTAAAACGATATTGTTGTCTGTTCTATCTTTATCGCGTGTTTTGTGTATCCGCGAACTAGGGCATTTACAACAGTTAAAACAGTAGTGTGACCTTATGCTAAAACAGAACACCGACCATTCTAATTTATTCTTTAGAGGTATTCGGGGTCGCTGAAAAACGAATCTGATAATCATACTCGTCACAAATTTACCATTAGCATGGTATTAACCCCTGGAAGTTGGAACTATTTTGCCATCTCACCGCTTTCGTTAACGCTCTAGCTGAGCGAGCGATAGTGTTTTTTATAGTTTAATTAACTCTTTGAGGGGTATTCAATTATAATACTTAACAGGTGCTTATTCAGTTTAATTAACCGATTATGAGAGGTGGTGTCAGCGAATTGGCACTGCTCCAAGCGTGCATGAAGCTGGAGAACTAAGTGTAACTGGGACCTGGGAAAGACTGGCAGTTGATGTAAGCCATTAAAGAGGAGAGTTTTACATGATAATGATCGAATGTGGCCAAGATCGGAACAAGTGCAAGAGACAGTTCCATACCTGTCGATGTTCATATGCTCCTGGAGGCATACCAGGATTCTTCCAGCAAGCAGGGAGACAGAGACAACAGGGGCAATCAAACTTGAAGAATGGGTGAAGAAGCCCCCAGGGGTGCGATGTACCACACAGTGGAGCATGGGACGCTTGGACGGGAGTAATACGAGCAACAACAATGTGGTAGATGGGGTACCGAGATGTATTCTTGACATCAATCAAGTTGAAAATGAAACAGTGGAAAGCGATGTGCAGAAAGAGGGTGGTGAAATACCTCAGAGGTCGAGTCGGAAAAGACGACCGTCACAGTGGATTAGGGAGTACGAAATGTAATCTAATGATTAGGGGGGGCATGTTGTCTTAACTTAAGGAAAACCAAAACCTTATCACGTGTCGGGCAAGGTCGAGCGATAAAGAGAGAGAGAAAGAGACAGAGAGAAAGAGAGAGAGACAGAGAGAGAGAAAGTAAAAATGACGCCTGTGGTTTTATAAGCTGTGGTCTCATGAAATCCCGCGGCATACATGCAAATGGGGAAGATAGGCTGCATAATAGCAGCCAAGTTGAGAGTAGAATTGTGACCTTTGTCGATTGTTTGATTTCTAGCCATGGTTTTTTTTTGGGGGGGGGGCTTTCACAACAAAAGAACAGGTTCGATCCAAGTTATGTTCTCACCTCCTATGGACAACTTTTTATTTTCTCAGTTGCTTCATCCTATGGACAAATTCTGTGGAAAATTGTGTCGTTCAGATGATTTCGAGTATCAGAGATTTCCATCAACAACACAACCCACTACAATATTAAATCACGCAACTTGCAAAAAAAAAACTCTACTTCACAATCAAACACAACAGGAACATCATCCAATACATCGCACACACCATACACTAAGCTGCTAGCATTCGTTGTGTGATTCATGTAAGACATTAAATGTACATTAAAAATGATCACATGAACGACTTTATCTTTTCAACTTTACACACCAACTATTTTATAACATTTCTATAAAGTCATCTTAAGTCAAGATGCACAAATTCATCCCTTGTATATATCAGTAATTCAAATTATTCTGATACTTTAAGAAATTGTAGTTGTTTGCATTCATCCATTATATTCTGTCGTGTTCATGTCTATTAATAGAGGTTTGTTTAATGCTTAATATTTTTGGTATTTTTTTTTACTTCGGAAAAAATTGAAACTTCAACTTTTATTATGAAATATTTAAATAACACTTTTCAATTAAATTATCTGAGCTTTGATATAAGAAAGAATAAAATCGATTTTCCAAGGGAGACTCCACGAATTAAAGTCATTAGAACCAGACATCTTTATTAGGAGAATATGAAATTCGTTTACTGTTTGTAAATGTTACATATTTGCATGTTTGCCTCAAAGTTAATTCATTCAAAATAGATGATTAAACTTCTGAGTAACTAATTTTTACTAAGAGTAAAATTAATCAAATTCCAAAAAAAGTCAAATATATTAATAAAACATTTCTAGTAGATTTCTAAGCATTTCCTATTGACAACAATCAACTTTCATCAAATTTTAAAACTTATTACACAAGTAATGCAATTTCTTATAAAAAATACAACTAAAAAATGCAAATTATTTTATATGCTCGCATAATTAATAAACAACAATTATTTACTAAAAACTATTAACATTGGTTGATTAAGAGAAAAATAATTATGTGTGAATAAAATAATTTTATTATTTAACGTTACTACTTTATATGCACA
The DNA here is from genome assembly GCF_053919585.1 of Euprymna scolopes. Classification (NCBI taxonomy): domain Eukaryota; kingdom Metazoa; phylum Mollusca; class Cephalopoda; order Sepiida; family Sepiolidae; genus Euprymna; species Euprymna scolopes. The sequence continues at coordinate 152,674,106 of NC_136527.1, forward strand.
CTAAATCTTACTCAGAAATTAAAAAAAAAATCCCAAGATTTTAACGTTTAATGAGGTTGATATCATAGATATCCCAATGGTTAATATTTTTATATGCACACTTAATTTTATATATCATCTGTTAACGTTATTCAACTGAGAATAGCTGAAAATTTAAGTCAGAAATTCTTTTAAAATTCCGATAGAAACTTGTGGTGGTAATTGTTGGGAGAAGATCCAGCTCACATATGATTAGAATGTTTTAATATTGTATGAAATAGTGATAAAACTATTTTCTTCCAAAATATGTGCAATATATCTATTTAGGCTTTAATTATTTAACGTAAGATCACATAGGCAAATAATTGTAGGAATTTGTTAACATGCATTAAATGTTTTACAAAAATTCTATGACTACTAAATCAAACAATCAGTAGTAAACTCCGTAATCAACAATAAATAAATTGTTAAGTTTACAATAAGTCATAAACTCCCAAATCAACACGATAAATAAATTCTAAATTTAATGTTAATGGCGTCAATATTAAATGAGGTTACTTCATTTGCATGACTTTTATAATTATATGTTCACTTTTACAGAGTTTATCCAGAGTAAAAAAAAAAATAATAAAAGAAATAAAGAAGCAAGAAAATGTAAAAAATGAATAAATCACTGAACGTTTATGTCTGACAAAGTTGTTTCCGGAAGATCAAACAAACAAAACATAAAAAGACTACAACAATGTCATCTTAAAAAATATTAATCGAAATATTTTTTATTACATTATTATTATTGGCGGGGTTTTAAGTTGTAAGCACTCATTCAATATTATTGAATAGCAGATTTATAATCTCAGATTGCAAGCACTCGATCCTTTATTCAATAGTGAATTTATTTGCAGGCAATGCAATACAGAAAATAAGGTGTCGAATTGGAAGATTCATTTTAGGATGTTGATATCAGCGATTGCTATCGTTTTATGTAAAACATGTGTTTTGTTAAGTAACCTCATCAGATTTTTTGTCTGCAAACCTTTGAGAAACTTTCGTTTACAGTTGATGAGTTTTTTTTTTCTGATGAGTCAACGGTAGAATAAATTAAAAAAAGAACAAAATTACATGATTCTGCGCTACGAAACGTGCTGCCAAGAATTGAACATTTTAACAAGCTTAAAGAAATAAAACATGACAAAGATGGACAACATCTGGAAATTTGGAAAAGCCTTACATCAATCCATAAATATTTATATCGAGGACAGAGTTATACAATTAATTTCTTTTTAAATATGGGGAAAAATCTATATCAATAAGGAATGCTAGGATTTTTCATTCATCGACCGAGAAAAGATTTTAGTATCAGAACAGATACTAAGTTGAGGTGTACAAAAATTGTTGCGATTGATTGGTGGCAGGCAGTGAGAGGCATAAAGCTTAGTATATAGCACATGGAGTCAGAATGACGCCCTTCCAAGCATTAACCCCTTCTTTGTGAGTGATTTATTCATTATTGGTTGACCCTAACAAGAAATGCAGATTGTTCCTTTATGCGAAACCACTTCTGCCTGCATTCTGCTTGTTTTTCTTTGAAGTACCACCCAGAAAATAATTCTGCATAGATGTTGTTTACAATCAGGCTCGGGAAGAGCTGTAGTACACTGGTCTGTATACATATCTAATATTCATAGTTATTTGTCAGGTTGTCAAGCGTTTATGTAACCGCGTTCATATAACTGTGTCTCTGGATGCATATATAATGTTTTCTTTTTCTGTTTTTTTTTTATTGAAAAAAGATTTATACACATATCACAATCGCGAAAAATGATGTATGTGACAGTTTTTTCAATATGACTAAAGACAACTTATCTCCTTGTATTCTGCTCTCTTGATGGTTGTCTCGCTACAAGGAATACATCTTTCTTCAGAACCAAACAGTATAACGCAATGTTATATTTTCAAATAGCTTTATTCCATGTCTGTGACAGCCATCTGAGTTGCATGCAATTTTATTTATGTTCGACATCGTTACTAGTTTATCGATTTTCTTTCATAAATCACGACAAAAGCTCTATCTACGTCTGCTAACCAACCCAGAATCTAACTCCATCAACTCTGACTTACTTATTCTCTGACTATATGATAACTCGTTTTTGTTCATTCGATTACGTCACCAACCAAGTAATATTATATTTATTGTAAACAATATTTTTATTTAAAGCATTTTAAAATGTTTGCAACAATTGATTTTTTAAATTATTTTTAACAATTACATTTTGATTGAATTCCATTCCAACGATGTTTCGTTGTGTTAAAATAGAATAAGCTTTATTGGGTTAAAGCAGTGTATGCCCTGTTTTCTATCGCATTTCACAAGTTTAAACGTTGGTTGTGTGGCTTCCTTACAAATGTGAGATCAATTAAAACTCATAATTATTTCTTTGTGTGAATATTCATTGATAACCAACCCCAGCCAAGATTAAAATTCTCTGCAGTTTTCTTTAACCTTCAGTGAATCGAGGATCATTGCCAGTCCAAGATAGTCCTATATGGCGAACTCTCTCCTAGCCGTCGTAACAGAAGTGCACCAAAGAAAAGATATAAAAAGTCTCTCAAGAAGTTACTCAGTGACTGCCATATTGACCACCTCGAGTGGTCTGCTCTTGCCGCTGACCGTGATACCTGGCGACGTACAGTCCACCAGGCTGTCAACTCGTTTGAGATCTCCTGCACAGATAATATGTGGGAGGGGTGCTGCAGGAGGAAGATTCGGGAAGCCTCAGCAGTCACATTTAATTCAACTTTTGACTGCAGCGTCTGTGGTTAAACCTGCTTATCGGCTCATCAGCTAAAAGCATCCCTGACGTCGATGTGGACAACCTCCTTCATAGAATCTTTGTTTGCAAAGTACAGCCAAGAAAAGTGATGATTATGTTAATGAGCAATTCGTTGTTGGTAACAATATGCAACAATGTTTGGTTGTGTGAAAGTCTGTGTTGTGTTAGAGCATAATAGTGTTAGACTCGGGTGTATTGCACGTTTCTCAGCATTGCTCCTGTGACCTTCATACCAATGAATAGTCTGGTGGGACAGCTTTAAATTTTCTATGTCGTATGTATAGTTACACTTGTTTTGACCGTGAATTTCGTATTGCAATGGGTTAAACATTGCTTTTGTGGCTTCCTTATCAATCAACAATCAGTTGCAAAAAATTTAGATTTGCGTTGTAGTGAGATTTTCTTTTTGTAGAAAGAAAAATGCAATTTTTTATTCTAGAATCGATCCCACTTTTAAATTCTGGACATTCCTGGTATTTCATGCATGTTTCTGTAATCCATTAAGACTCATGATTATGTTTGTGTAAATCAATCACAACCATGTAATGATGATTTTTCAAAGCAAGACTTATGATTTTGTTCATCAGCAATTCGTTGTTGGTGCAAACAAAGATCATTCTACATATTTAGTAAATAGTTGTTAATCGATGTTGTATGAAAGTGAGCGTTTTTGACATCCTACTTATATGCCTTTCTATTCTATACTTTTTAATGTATTTTATATCCAGATACCGCAATCAAAATACCCTGGATTAGTAAGCAAAATTAATTTCTTTAAACGATAAAGATTTTTCCTCACTAACTGTTGACATAACAGATACTTCAATTTGATCTAAGCCTCAAGTTAACATTAGTCTTACTGCGTTTTCTTTTAGTGTTTTTTCTTCAGTTTTTGTCCAGAATTTAACCTAATTAAATAAAAGCACCTCCTCGACGTGCAGAGAATTGGATCACCTATTCTTACTTATGCTTCTTAGGAATCTTTATCAATCAACAGCTTGATTAAACAACATCTATATATCAATTCAATGTTAGTACCCGTCTGTAATGGGAATATGAGAATTGGATCGCCTTTGCTTACTTAAATAGCTTGATTAAACAACATCTATATATCAATATGTTAAGAACCGTTATTCCTGGCTCCGGCATTTCAACCTTCTTTATCACAATGTATATTTAATATCTACATGGTCTATTGTTTTTCTTTTATATTTTCTCATCATTTTGTTCTAGTGGGGATGGAAAATCCTAGCAGATACTGAGCATACACGTGCTAACGTATACAATTCAGTCCAGAGCCATTTTAAGATACTAATGATCCCTTTAGACGCAATTGTAATTTAGTTTAATTTTATGTAGTTATTATGTAGTTTTTAAATTTTCCTCAGTGTAAATTCTCATACAGAAACTTTAATTCTCAGAACAAAAGTATCATGTTTCTTAACAGTTCATCAACGAGAACAGAAATATTGAGTGGAAGAATATACATTTTCGACTTAATTTTATATCAGTTACAAGAAATCAAGTGTTTCCCTCTTGGAGCAACTATTTGATTCGATCACAATTAAAATATATACAATAGATAGAGCTTTTATAAAGTAAAGATGTTGTCACTTTTGTAACTTTATAAGTTACAAGAAATCTTAGAATAAGAACTGCACATATTTGGAAAGATGATGCCATTTCCTAATTGTGTGTCTTTTTCATATGTATTGCTAAACTTATTTTTTGAGAATAAGAATATTCACATATTTTGCAAGAATATGGCTTTTCCCCGGTGTGAATTCTAATATGAGTCAGTAAATTTGCTTTTACAGAACAAGAATATCCACAAACTTCACATGAATGTGGCTTTTCACTTTTTTATTCATTTTTTTTAGTGTGGGTTCTCGTATGTCTTACTACATCTGGTTTATGATAACTAGAATATGCACAAAGTTTACAAGAATGTGGCTTTTCTCTTCTCGCTTTTTTTTCATTTTTCTTAAACTTTTTCTTCTAGGGGATGGGACATCCAACCAGATGTCTGACATTTACCCCTATTTTAGTGAGTCCAACCAAGATATCTTTTCAGGATTCTAGCCGTCCCTTTCAGTGCAATCGTTTGTATTTCACTTGCACTTGGTTCACCGGGTATGCTTGCTATGTACTTTTTAAAGTTCTTTTTCATAAGCCCAGTTGCTCCTATGATGACTGGTATAATTGAAACGTCTTTTAATTTCCAATTTCGTTTCATATCATACATAAGTCCTTGATACTTTGTTATCTTTTCCCTCTAAACTCTGTTAAGCCCTGTATCATTGGGTACACTGACCTCTATTACGGTCGCTTTTTTGTTTGCTCTGTCCCAAATCACTATATCTGGTTTAACAGCTGCGTTTTCTAGATATGTAGCAGTAGGGATTATGTAGTCATAGTGAATAGTGTAGTTGTCATTCCTAACTGTTCGTTCGGATATATGTTCCCAGGATTTTTTACTACACTGAATGTTGAGTTTCTTACATATCTTCCAGTGAAGGTATTTGCAAACTCCGTTATGGCGATCTGTATAATAACCGTCTCCAAGTAGGAGTTTGCAACCAGAAATCAGGTGGCCCACACTCTCAACCTCAGTGCTACAGAACCTGCATTTATTATTGTTGCTTACACCACACATCTTTTTGAAGGCGTTTGTCATGAGGCCCTGGTCTTGTGCAGCCAATATCAACCTTTCTTGGTCGTAATGGAGGGATCCTCTTTTGAGCCATCCCTATCAATATATTCTTGGGATAGTTCAGTCGGTAGGTATTTTGCCCGTTTATGGTTGGTCCATTCGTCTGTTTTAACACTATGGAACTGGCTAGTGTATTTTTTCCGACTTTTCTGGGCTATGTCAGTGACAGGCTTTTGGGTTCTCAGTATCATTTGTAAGGCAATCCTTTCCAAAATGAGTGGCAAGTTGTGTTATAGATGTTGTACTACTTGCTCGATTCTCATAATGGTCTTTAATTTTCATAAGCTTGGGGTTACAGGAACTTATTATGTACTGACCTATGCTGACGATTGTGGCTCTGTATTGATGATTGACTTCCGAGAGTCCCATACCTCCTTCTCGCCTGGGTAGGTACAAACGAGGCATGCACTGATTTCGATAAATAACTCGGTACAAGGTTAACATTTTCCTTGTCTTTGTATCAAGCCGATTTATGTCTTTCTGAGGCCAGTCAATAATGCCAAAACTATATGTTAGTACTGGCATGGCAAGTTGGTTAATTGTCGTAACTTTTTTACCTTTTATTTTACTTCAGTCGAAGTTCTCAGAAATCAAGGGGCCCACAACCTGGAGCTAACACTTGAACTCTATATGAGATTCATAGCTATTCGAATGTTCCATTTAAGTTCTTTATCTCTCAAACACTGAGTTAGTAAAGAAATTGAGAACATAATTTTCCTCTCTCCAATTAGACGAAAATTTTTACCTGTATCATTGGGTACACTGACCTCTATTACGGTCGCTTTTTTGTTTGCTCTGACCCAGTGTGAATTCTCATATGTCTTATTAAATGTGATTTTTGAGAACATGAATATCCACACACTTCACAAGAATGCGGTTTTTCCCCTGTGTGAGTTCTCATATGTATCACTAACGATTTTTTAGAAGCCGAATATCCACACATTTCACAAGAATATGGCTTTTCCCCAGTGTGAATTCTCACATGTTTCACTAAATTTGATTTTTGATACGTAGCATAGCCACACACTTTACAAGAATACGGTTTTTCCCCAGTGTGAATTCTCATATGTATCACTAACGATGATTTTTCAGAACAAGAATATTCACATACTTCACAAGAATGTGGCTTTTCCCCAGTGTGAGTTCTCATATGTGCCATTAAATTTGATTTTCCAGAAAAAGAATATCCGCAAGCTTCACAAGAATATGTCTTTTCCCCAGTGTGAGTTCTCATATGTTTGACTAAAGATGATTTTACAGAACAAGAATACCCACACGCTTCACAAGAATGTGGCCTTTCCCCAGTGTGAGTTCTCATATGTATCATTAACGATGATTTTTTAGAACAAGAAAATCCACACACGTCACAAGAATGTGGCTTTTCCCCAGTATGTGTTCTCATATGTCGCACTAATTCGTATTTTCGAAAAAAGGAATATCCGCACGCTTCACATAAATGTTGTTTTAACCCAGTATTATTTCTCATATTTTTAACTAAGGATTTCTTCAGAAGAAGAATATTCATAAATTCTACAGGAACATTGCCTTTCTTTTATTTGACTTTCGTTTCCAGTTTATTTTTAGCTTGGCATTGAGCATTCATGTATTATTTTTAAGCTTGGCATTGAGCATTCATGTATTATTTATAAGTGATCTTTTATAACATACTGACCCTTCTTTAACTGCAATTGCTTTCCCTTAAGTAATTTTGTTTTCATAGTGTTCAAATATTTCTCAGTAAACCATATTTTGTAGAAAAAGAATATTAACACATTTCATCAAATGTGTTTTTTTTCATGGTGGGTCATTCATATAAATAATTGTTTATTGCATCATGTTTAAAGAAAATAATATTCCTTTAAAATTCGATAATCACGAACATCTGAAAAAATAAAATTCAATTAGTATTTGCATTTATGCATATTATGTATTCTGTTTATTGTTGTCAATATTATTGCATAAAAATTGAACACATAAATTAATTGCATCCAAAACATCATAAGTGTCACATAAAATATATTCATTTTCTAACTTTACACAAAACCAGTTGATACAGATGTTGTGTAATTCTGTACATTTTTATGTTTTATTTATTAATACTTTTGTTTTTCTTATACATTTTTCAAATAGTAATTAATATTTGTCAATCATTTTATTACATATGATAAGGGTGTAAATGTTTCACTTATCTTTAAATATTGGTACAAACAATTTTTTTAGTTTACTAAACATCATGCACATTTGCAAATAATTTAAGCACATTACAAAATGTTCTTTAAAATGTCGAGTTTTCTCAACCCTGCTACAAATTAATTAAAATTAAGATAATCTTAGATGTTTTTAAAGCTAATATTAGAATATGCATTGAGTGCTATTGTCAGATATAAGCTAGTGCAACTACCATACCGATATTGGTTTTAGACAAGGTACAAAAAGTCTCAAATCTAATAGGTCCCTTCCCTAGATCCATGCTGAACTCTGCCCTTTATAACTTTGAATCCTTATACCAATTTTCAAGTAATTTAATGGAATATGATCGGGTGAATATATAGCAATTGTACCCCATCGACATACATACTACTCCTTAATCCGACAATCCCACATCTTCCTTGTTGATATCTCTCTATGCCAGAAAGCTTTTTCTTATAGGTGTCTCCTTCGGTCTGCTAAACTTTAGAATTCCTTCCCTGTTTTCTGCTTTCCTTACTGGACAGAAATGCAGTAGTTTCAATGTAATGTGAACAAGCATCTACCTTCTCGTTACTTGATTATAGTCCATAATAGTAGTCGCTTATATCTATATGGTAATATACTTTGTCATAAAAAAGTGTAAAGAAAACGTATATCTCTAATTCATATGAATGTAAAATATTTTTTAACATGGGCGTTGAACTTATCAACATGTTTGAACTTTAAATATTGTTAAAAATATTCACATTACTATAAAACGATAAAACATATTTAATCTAACCGTATTATTATATAATAGCCATGAACAGCTAGTCTCGCCCTCTTTCACATAAAACCAACCACGCCTACCACTTCTTCTTCTTCCTCTCCACACTGTTTTAATGTTTTATCTTTAAAAATTAAGACAAAATAATTAAATTACTATAAACATTAAAATTTTGTGACAAAACAACTAACGAATGTAGATTGATGTTGGTGTTTTATTTGCTTTTGGCAACAACATGTTCTATTTATTATAATGTCATAAAAGTGTGTTTATTATTCTCTTTGTTTCTTTTATTAGACACCAAGCAGGACCTAGAAACAAAACTATTTATGTGCGGATGAGATCATCTAGCAAACTCCGCCAGGTATGGGTTAAACACCCTCGCCAACGCACGAAACATAACAAACTTGGTGGAGATGGTACCACTTGCCTTATGAGGAGGGTGACTAGACACCCAGCAGGATCTAAAAATAAAACTATGTATGTGCGGATGAAGTCATCTAGCAAACTCCGCCAGATGCAGGAAACATAACAAACTTGGTGGAGCTGGTCTTTGAAGATGTCGATAAACTTCTTTTTACCAGAAACGCAGATAACACCATGCTAAAAGGCGATTTCAATGCAATGGTTGGAATAGAAAATACATTTGAATCAAGTACTGGTCATACAATTATGGAAAATGAGATAGCCGAGGTGACACCTTTGGTAACTTTGCAGAACACCACCACTTAAAGATCATGAACAAGTTTCTCAAGAAAAAGACCAAATGGACGCTGGACGTGGATATCGCCTAATGTCACCAAAAAGAAGGAAATTGGCTTCCTCCTTACCAGCAGGGAATACACAGTGACTGATGTTTCTGCCATCAACAGGTTAAACAAAGGAAGTCACGATCAAATGATCAGAATGTCTCTTACCATAGAGACGAAGTTAGAGAGAACAAAGTGTATCAAGCGACACAGGAAACCAAACACCCAAAGTCTAGCAGACAATTCATCAGAATTCCAACTTCTACTATTCAATAGATGTAACACCAGAATATTCAAACACTGACTACAAAAAAGTGATATCAGTTGGTCAATACAAACCACAGAAACCAGACAAACTGTGAACAATTACAAAACAGTTGAGAGAAACGACAACAAATGTACATTACATTGAGTACATTAACATATGAAAGACTGAGACACAAAAGAATGTTCAAACTTCAATGAACAACAAATACTATAAGCATTCTGATCCATGACCAAGACAGAATTGTTTTAAGGCACGAGGAGTTCTATGCTAACTTCTATGCCACCAGACTCTCAGGAGACACCTTTCAAGCACTGAGCACATCTAAGGAACATTTTCCACCCATCCTCTCATTCGAAAGTGAGAGCAGTTATTAAGAGTTTGAAGTCAAGCAAAGCTGCAGGAGATGAAGGTGTTACTCCAAAAGTATTACAGAGAAGTGGTGACCTTATTGTTGAGCTGTCTACAAGACTTTAATACGTATCTCTCCAGTTGAAAAGTTCCAGATAAATATAGGAATGCATCAGTTGTCATCACACATAAAAAAGAAAAAAATGCAGAGACTAAGCATTACTGGCCAATCAGTCTTCTGCCAGTGACATACAAGTTATTCTCTCATGTCTTGCTAAGGCGTATGCTAGGGGGACTACATGGTCATCAACTACGAGAACAAGTAGATTTCAGAGCAGGTTACTCCCGCATCGATCATATCCAGGCTGTCAGTCAACTGCAAGAGAAAAGGCTGTCAGTCAACTGCAAGAGAAAAGACTGTCAGTCAACTGCAAGAGAAAAGGCTGTCAATCAACTGCAAGAGAAAAGACTGTCAGTCAACTGCAAGAGAAAAGACTGTCAGTCAACTGCAAGAGAAAAGGCTGTCAATCAACTGCAAGAGAAAAGGCTGTCAGTCAACTGCAAGAGAAAAGACTGTCAGTCAACTGCAAGAGAAAAGGCTGTCAGTCAACTGCAAGAGAAATCCAATGAATACAAAATTCCACTATGCTTTGTGGATTACGAAAACGCTTTCGACTCTATAGAGTTTGATCCACTGTTCACTGGCCTTGAATGCAAAGTTGATTCTACATACATCACCTTGCTGAAAGACCTGTAAAGTGGAGCTACCTCTACTTTAAAGCTCCATCATGACAAGAACAGGATGGAGATCTCCTTCCTGAGATAAAGAGAAGCATAGCATTGAGAGAGGCAGCTTTTGGGAAAGTGGAAAATATCACGAGAAGCCGAAAAACAAATATGTCAAACAAAGGAAAGTCTTCAATGAACATGTACTACCTGTGATGATCTATGGTAGTGAAACATGTACTACCTGTGATGATCTATGGTAGTGAAACATGTACTACCTGTGATGATCTATGGTAGTGAAACATGTACTACCTGTGATGATCTATGGTAGTGAAACATGTACTACCTGTGATGATCTATGGTAGTGAAACATGTACTACCTGTGATGATCTATGGTAGTGAAACATGGGCTCTGACAACTTGCTAAAGTGAAATCTTGGCAGTGGCACAAAAGAAGATAGAGAGGATAATGTTAGGCATCACTCTAAAAGATAGAAATACAAACATCTGGATACACCAACAAACAATAGTTATTGATATCAATACTGCCATCAAAACATCCAAACACAGATGGACAGGGCACGTAGCTAAACAACATAACATAGGATCATCAGGACAATGGAATGGACACCTCGTGAACATAGGAGGTCAAAATGAAGATCAAGAACGAGATGAAGGGACGACCTGATACAACAAATACGCCCCACATGGCAGTGGATAGCTCGGGACAGAGAGATAGCTAAAGTTCAGGTAGGGGTTTCTCATTTAGTGACAAAACCATTGTTGATATAGAGGGCGGCAGTACTAGGGGTCTATCTTCATTGGAATGTTTTAGGAGTAACATAGTAGCCAAATAGCCGATTTTTTAAGTTTCGGGTAATTTTGGGCAAATTTCGGCTCATTTTGGACCTTCTTTTTATCCTAGGAACCCAAAAATGCCTAAAAAATGGCTAGAAATCGTCAGTCTCAACTATCTATACCAATTTTTATCCATTTAGGACGTTTAGGTGCATGCAATTTTGCATAATGTAAATTTTTTGCTGCAAATGTTGATTTTGGGCCCCCGGGGGGGGGGGGCAATATCGTAAAAAAAGCCCCCCACGTGCCAAAAATGACTTTTTTTCAAAAATTATTTTTTTCTCTATCTATTATCATCCTAATGAAGAGATTAAGCTAGGTGCAAATAGTTTTTGAAGATAGACCCCTAGTACTGCCATATTTTAATGGTGGATGTTCTGACGAACAACAAGCTCTTGTACCCCCTTAATGAAAATACCCGTGACAAACCCGATAAGCAGCTAAATCCCACCCCTTCATAGTAGAGATCACTAGATGTATGAAAGCCTTCTACTTTAATTGTTTCTTCCCCAGAACTGCATATCTATATAAAATTATGTATATGTATATAACATATATACATATATATATATACATATATATATATACATACATATGTATATATATACATATATATACACATATATACATAAATATATATATATATACATGTATATACACGCCCTCTAGTTGATATTGATTGATTTGAAGGGGTAACCTACCAATATTTTTTCTACATTAAGTTTCTGCTAATTAGTGATGGCCAATAAATCGTTGCTCATTTTATGTAAATTTTATAAACTACAGTGTTTCCAATTCAATAGCAAACGAAAATCTCTAGCGACATAATAGTTAAGTACAAATGGAATCGAAACAACAGTTTTCGTGCTCAGTTGTCAAAAATTAAACCAACATTGAATTAAATTATTGCTAATGGTATACATTTTTATTTTATCATAAATAACATTTTTGTACTAAAATAGGTATCATTTTTAGAAAAGATCTAGATGTCAGATTGAATAATATATTTTAAGGGAAGTTTTTTTTCTTTTTAATCGGAGATTCATACGTTAGCATGGTTTTACAATTTGTGCAGAGGGAGACAACTCTTGTTTACTAATAGATTCGTTCATTTTTTCATCTCATAATTTACGCCGCCTGATTAAACGATACGTTTTTATTAAATGAAAGCATTAAAAACAGAAAGCTGCGAGGAATGTTTTTTAACATATCAAAGTTAATAACATTAATATATGTAGAGTAAAATGTAAGAGACTCGTTTGTTTTCATATTATAATTTGCACGCTAAAACCAACAATATTTTCATTACATGAAAACATTAACAAAAAAAGAAGCTGCGGTAACTTTTTTCGACATTTTTTACGACTACTTTTTTATTGTTAATGTAAGGTTTTTATAAACATTAGTGGTTAACCTTAAAAATACAAATAATGAAACTCTTTAATAAAACAAGGATTAAAAGCTTTAAAGCTGTGGCAACGTTTTTTTAATTGTAACAAAGCTTATAATGTTAATAACAGCAACATGTAGTTTTTAACATAACAAAAAATAAGAATGCAACAATACTTGTAGAGCAATTAATAAGTATTAAAAAAAAATGCAATTTGTTAAAAACTAGATGCTGGTGTTATTACAATATTACAAGCTTTGTTCAGTAAAACAAACAAAAAATAAATAATAGCCTTTTTATCAGAATTTCATCCTGTTTTATTAAAAAGTTTTGTATGAAAAAAAAATTGCTTTCGTCGTATTTTCACGATGTTAAAGACTTTAACATCACAACTAAAACTAATGTTTAAAAAACAAGTGCACTGGGGCAGGGGCACCACCCGAAGACTCACCTTAAAGAAGTTGATTATGATTATTAGTTGAAAATAAGAAAATGTCTTTAAGAATAAACACCTAACAACCTTCCTATGTTAAGAATAGCTTTCGGAATAAACACCATCACCTCCCCGTGTTAAGAACGGCTTTCGGAATAAACACCCTTAGTGTCGAATATTATGATATGAAAACAAAAACGATTCTCTTAATAGTCGCATGAAGACAACAATTTGTATTATTAATGTTTTCAACTTTGTTTTCAATTTCTCTAAAACTATCGTCGCATTTTCATTTTTTATAATGTTAAAAACTAGATGTGGTGTTGTGTTCCTATTTACAGAGAGAGTTAGACACCAGGGTCGTGTGTTACTAATATTATTATTATTATAAACTTTGTTACAGTAAAAAATAAAATCGCCGCAGCTTTAAAAGTTTCATCTTTGTTTTATTGAAGAGTTTCATTCTTTGTATTGTTTAAGGTTAACTTTATCATGACATCTACTTTTTAACTGAAAAAAAAAAGTTGCCACACGTTCTTTTTTTAATGTTTTCATCTAATGAAAATATCGTGGGTTTGTTGGTTTTCTTTTAATAGTTGCGTATAAACTATATTTTGTATTATTAATGTTAGCAGATTTGTTACATTACAAAAATCATCGCAGCTTTTTTTTTTTTTTGATTTAGTAAGAAAGAACGAATCTATTAGTAAACAAGAGTTGTCTTCCTTTGCAAAATGACAAATTGTAAAACAGTGTCCACACTTTTTATTTATGTCTGTTATAAAGCATGACTGAAACAATATGTTTATTTATTTATTGAATTGCGATAAAAATAAACTTAATTTATTTTTGAAGATTTTATTTTTAAAGTTATTCCATGACATTTTTAAAGTAAAAAAAAAAAAAAAGAAGAAAACACAGAAACTTACCTTTCATTCAAGGGATTCAATACAAAAAAAAATCTGGATGAATTCGTGTTTTTCTTTTGTGTTCAAAACAGAAATTTTGTTTTGTTTGTTATGATTTCTTTAGTAAATTGATACAACTTTTCTTTTGTGTATCCAATTCATTAAGAAATAAAATATATGAAAATATAAAAGAATCAAAATTAAAACATGAAAACACCATTTAAACGGGAAATTATTTAAAAAGAAAATCACTGTTAAAAAACAATGAATTTAGGGCATCGTATTACGGTGTAATCATTATTTCGTTCCTCGTCTAAAAATGTCCGTTCATTAACTAAGTTTGCCAAATTATTTTCCTATCAAGTTTGGGTTTCTTCTTGTCAACGTTTGGACTTCTTTAGTGAATTTTATTTAGTATCAAGTTATTAATAAATAAAATATATAAAGATAAAACAAAAACAGCTTTATTTTTAAAACTGAACATTTCCTTATTTTTATGATTAGTCGTACAACTAATAAGAACGATGTAATGTTCCAATCAAAGGGACATAATTCTCAAAAGAGTTATCCATCCCTTAAACCATATATGTAATGTTCCAATGTTATTTTTACTTTTTTTTATAAATAAAGAATCGTTATTTGTAACAATAAAAATAAAAACATTTTAAAAAAATTAATACAATCGTTTAGAAAAGAAATGTACGGATGCGCGACCGGGGGTGAAAATGCACTTCCTCCATTTTAATAACATGACGTCATTTTCACAATCTTTCGACTGCCTGAAATTTTGGGCCTTCGTAATTCTTTTTTTTATTACATTTTCACCCCAAACAAGGCATATTGCCACTGTGGTGTAGGGGGGCTACTATCAGGGGCAGTAGCTACTGGGGCACTATGTTGGGATTTGGGCAGCAAGATGTCGGTTCATGTTACACTTGAACTTCTGCATGTCAGTACAGTTGGGGAAGCAGGGACCTGGAATGGTATTCCAGAGTCTAGAGGTTCTGGGGAATAAACTACTGGAGTAGAAAGATCTTCTACATCTAGGGATCTCTACTGTGTAGGGGTGGGATTTAGCTGCCTGTCGGGTTTGTTGCGGGTGTCTACGTCGTGGGGGCACAAGTGTCTGCAGGTCGTCAGAGCATTCACCATTAAAAATACTTGTAGAACAGGCAGAGGGATGCAACGTTTCGTCGATGTGACAGAGGCTGAAGCTTAGATGACAGTTCAGGGCCAATCAGATTGGTGACTCTCTTTTTAATCTTGTCTAGGAGCGAGAGACTAGCAGTAGATGCACCAGCTCAAATGTGACAGTAATACTCCATACATGGGCGAATAGTTGCCTTATAGAGGTACAGGATACTTCAGGTGCCAGTAGTTTTCTAGAACGGTAGAGAGAGCCTACCTTCTTTGCAGCGGCTCTGCCAATGTTTTCAATATAATGGCTCCTACTCATGTTTCCTGTGAACATTAGGCCAAGCATTTTGAAAGATGTTCTCTCAGACAGGGAGTTAATGGCCATTGCTATAGGAGGCAGAAAATGTTTCTTTTAATTATTGAAGGAAACTAGTTTAGTCTTGGCAGCATTGAATGTGACCATCCATTTTGTCCCTATTCCACTACAGATTTGAGGTTATCCTCTAGTGTTTTTGCCATTTCTTTAGTTATGTGTTCATTTGTTTTCCTGTCATGCCTGTTATAGAGTGTGGTGTCATCAGCATATATAAGTATCTCAGAGGAGGACATTAATAAATATTAGGAACAATAGAGGTCCAAGGATAGACCCCTGAGGCACTCCCGCATTTATATCACACTGTTTAGATGTACGACCGTCGAGGAGAACCTGGATGTTTCTCTTATCTAAGAAGGATTTAATTATGTTAAGTATTCTACCAGTGATACAGTATGGTTTCATTTTCCTGAGGAGACCCTCATGCCATACCCTGCCAAAAGCCTTAGATATATCTAGAGCTACCGCTCTGCCCTCCCCCGCTTTGTCCAGTGAATGGTATATGTGACACTTACATCACCCGCGTGTCGTCTAGTGGTGGATGTCCCCCGATTGTTGGTCCTCGTATCTTCTGATGAGAATGTCAGCGGCCAGTACCTGAAAGAGACTCGTCGAGCGTTTCTGCAAGCATGCAAAACGAATTAAAAAAAGACAAGTCGATATTTGTTTTTGTTTTTTTTCTGATTCAAAATTCCTTGTTATTCATAAACGATTACAATCGTCGTTTCGTATTTCACTAATAAGTTAGGGACTGGCCGTTTGTTAACTGCAAAGTTCTTTCGTTTTCGATAAAGACTAAATGGCTACGCGTTGGCAGGGTCAATCGATGAGGTGCTTTTTCGCTCGTTCGAGCGCAGGGGAGCAGAACGTCACTCCATGTCTCGGTCTCTCTGTGTCTCACAGTCTCTCAAAACTCGCTGCTTATATTGTGGGGGCGGGAGCTAAATCTTCTTTTTCTCTCATTCGGCCCTTTATCCAATCAGGATGCTGGAACCGCTGTCACTCAAATCTTCACCAGGCTGCCTATGCCCAAACAAGGGGTTGTTTCTTCTTCTTCTGTTGGCAATGAGTAGAATATCTCCGCCGGCGTGTGCCTAATAGAATTTGACGGGCCATTAAAACCAATTAACTTTGAGGGATCATAAAAATGAACCAAATCCAACTCCACAAAGGCCACGCGTCTTTTCCATAGAGGCCAACCACGTCCAAGGGGGCAGTCAACAATAGTCGATTTGTAAATTGGAATTTCATTGGTACTTCTTTTCACTCCGAGCTGTCAGGGTCAATTAGTGTTTACAGCTTTCTTGACCAAAAGAAGTATCCACATTTCTTTCCTTTTATTTTTTTTCTCTTTTTTTTCACATGCCTGTCGTTCGCCTCTCCCCCTTTTTCTCGGTCGTCTGCTATTTCTCTTCTGTTCACAACTGTTTTTTTCTATGCATGTCGTTCGCCCCCCCCCTCTTTTCTCGGATCCCGTTGGGTGCATTTAACTTGCAGATTAGTGCACCTCGAGCCTGTCTCAAATATACGTTCAGATATTACAGTGAGGATGTCTGCTGTGGAACGGGCTTGTCTAAATCCATATTGCTTGTCAGTCAGAAGTTAAGCATCTGTAAGGTGACTGACTAGAGCATGGTTAATTATGGTCTAAAATATTTTGGCGAAAAGTGGAAGGATGCTAAGGGGCGATAATTTGATGGGTCAGTTCTTTTGCCAGAAATTTTTTTTTTACATAAGCATCACCACATTATCAAGGCCAAGAGGTCACTCAAGGATAAGGGTTAAAGAGTGTACAGTAGAAATTGGACAATATAGTACTCATTAGTAATGAAAATTTGGTAAATTTAATAACTCATATGGAACGGCTCATCAAGAACTTATTTACGTTAGACTTGAAGACAACCATATTGTAGTCAGCCGGAAAGCAGGAAAACGGAAGACAAATCCACAGGCGTGCAATTCTAATAAAGAAGTTTTGTTCATGGAATCTACGTTTAGGTTTAGGCACAGATAAAGAGTGGGGGGAATTATTGATAGTGTTTACAGCTAGACGAGTGTTTCTTGTGAAAGTTTGGCGAGGGGGGACCATAGATTGAAGCTCAGTCGAACACTTTCCATGAAAATAACGATACATCAGAGACAAACTCGCAACATCTCTTCTGTGAGATAGAGGTTGCAGCGAAGAGAAAAGGACATCTCCTACGAGGCTACGAATCTATTTTGAACTCTATCAAGGCAGGGCAAGTCCTTTCTAGCAGCTCCTTCCCAGATGTGGCAACAGTATTCCATCCTTGGACGTACCTGGCTCTTATATAGATAGAGAATAGCATCAGCAGTGAGATATTTACCGGATCGATAGAAAGATCCCACCATTTTTCCAGCGGCCTTGGCAACAGATTTGATGTACGTGTTCCATTTAAGATCAGGAGTAATGGTCAAGCCCAGAAGCTTGTCAAAACTTGAGGTCTCCTGAAGACGAGAGCCATTCATTTCAATTGATGCCAGATGTGGATTAGAATGTTGATGATGTAAAAGGCGAAGCTTGGTTTTAGATGCATTAAAAGTAACCAGCCACTCCTTTCCCCATTGTACTACGTGCTCAAGATCAGAGGAGAGAGAATTGGAGAGAACTTGGTCGTTTACTGTCTTAGATGTGCTACCATAAATGGTAGTGTCGTCAGCATAAATGTCTACAAATGATGTAAGGATGTGATTTGGAAGATCATTAATATAGATCAGGAAAAGAGTCGGACCCAGGATGGACCCCTGAGGGACACCGGCATTAATACTGTGAGCTTCTGATTTTTGCCCCTCAACTACTACTCTTATGAATCTATCAGAAAGAAATGATTTAATAATTGAGAAGACTTTTCCAGCTATACCATAGCTAGCGATCTTATGAAATAAACCTTTATGCCATACCCTATCAAAGGCTTTAGATATGTCAAGAGCAATTGCCCTAGAAAGATTGCCACCGTCGAGAGATTTGCTAATCCTATGCGATATAACTGTAAGCACATCTGCTGTAGATCTAGCAGAACGGAAACCATATTGAGTGTCACTAAGAAGGTTATTTTTGTTGAATGTGTGAGAAGAAAACTATATTCTCAATTTCTTT
Source organism: Euprymna scolopes (assembly GCF_053919585.1). Classification (NCBI taxonomy): domain Eukaryota; kingdom Metazoa; phylum Mollusca; class Cephalopoda; order Sepiida; family Sepiolidae; genus Euprymna; species Euprymna scolopes. Next base: position 152,692,893 of record NC_136527.1, read on the forward strand.
GCTAACTAAGTGTTTGAGAGATAAAAACGTTTAATGGAAAAGTTTTTTGAGGCATAAAGAACATAAATAGAACATTCGAATATCTATGTATCTCATATAGACTTCAAGTGTTAGCCCCAGGCTGTGATTCCCTTGATTTCGTAGAAATTCAACTGAAGTAAAATAAAACAAAAAAAGCGAAAAGCCATATTCTTGTAACTTGATCTCACACTGGAAAATTGAAGTAAATTAAAACAAACCACATTCTCGTGAAGTGTATGGATACTCTTTTTTCAATAAATCAAATTTAATGACACACATACGAACTGATATTGGAGAGAACTTGAATGCCTACTGGAGAGAACGTGAATGCCTACTGGAGAGAACTTGAATGCCTACTAGACACTGTCCTCTGTTTCAGAACAATCGGGCATGAGGATACTTTTTCCATAGAAGTAAGCTCTAACAAAATATTCAAAATCATATAGTATTCTCTCTCCTCACTATGGCTGACTCACATTAGCTTTTACAAGGAATGGTGCACCTTCTCCAAGTAACAGCACGAAGCTGGATACTCCACCAGACTAGATAAATTCTTGTCCTGGAATCCTGTAAGACCAAGAGACCAAAATGAAAGATATACCCCAACGTATAAAAATGGTTAATTGGGGAGAGGAAAATTATGTTTTCAATTTCTTTACTTACTCGGTGTTTGAGGGATAAAAAAAATTAAATGGAACATTCGAACATCTATGTATCTCCGTAATATAAAACAAAAAAAAGCGAAAATCGAAAAATGAAAGCTTGCAAATAAAAGCGAACTGACCAAAACAATAGAGATTGAAGGGCGACCCAAATTAAACAAGATATAACCTGGAAAGGAATTCAAAGAGTTACTACAAAGCATAAACGTCGGACTTGCTTAAAGAACACGGCTATATTTCACCTTAACTGACATAACTCATACTAACTTTGATGCAGCATAGTATATGCAAAGTAAGTTAACCCCAAAACTCACTGAAAGACGAAAAGGGGAAATGAGGAGGAAGAAAGTCAAAACTGTAACACCCAAGTAGAAGATAAAGCTTCAAAGAAAAATAGATATTTTCAGAAAAGAAGCTCCCAAATAATTTCCTATACTGTGAACCAAACGAGATCCCCACATTTCCTAAAAACAATAAACAGAATGAAGAGAAAGTATAACATTGAAGATCATCAGCTTTTATAAAAGAAATAGAAATAAAAATAAAATAGAAATAAAAGAAAGCAGAATATGAAACTTTAATTAAACAGATCCGGATAAAGACAAGAAAATTAGAGCTAAACAAGTCAATGGGCAGTTCGCTCAAAACCCCTAATTAATGTACCAAAATCTAACGAGAACCACAGTTTACAACAGTTCAAACACCATTAAGCAAAGAAGGCGGAGAAGAATTGAAAAAGATTGCAAATGTAAAAGAAATCAACCAGGAAAAAAGCAGATGCCAGAATTTGTTTTTTTTACATGGAGGTCACCACTTATCAAGGCCTGGAAGCCACTCAGGGATAATGGTTATTGCGTATACAGTAATCAATGGGATAGTATTGTAGTAATCATTAGTATGGAAGATTTGATAGTGTCTTATTTAAGGGGGCGGTTTGTCAGGAATTTGTAAATGTTGGACTTGAAGACATGCAAGTCGTAGCCAGGTGGTAAACAGGAAAACAGAAGAGAGTTCCACAGTCGTGCACTTCTAAGAAAGAAGCTCTGCTCATGGAATCTACGTTTGGATTTAGACACAGATAAACAGTGGGGAAAATTAATGACACTATTTTCAGCTAGACGGGTGTTTTTCGTGAAAGATTGGCGAAGGGGGACCAGTGATTGGCGCTCAGACGAGCAGTTGCAATGGAAATAACGATAAAACAAAAACAGGCTTGCAGCGTCTCTTCTGTGTGAGAGAGAGGCTGCAGGGAAGAGAAAAGGGACCCCCAACTAAGCCATTAAGTCTATTTTTTACTCTGTCAAGGCAGGATAGGCTGCTTTTAGCAGCTCCTGCCCAGATATGGCAGCAGTACTTCATCCTTGGACGTACTTGGCTTTATACAGATAAAGAATTGCATCAGTAGTGAGATATCTTCTAGAGTGGTAGAAGGATCCCACCATTTTCCCAGCGTTCTTGGCAACAGAGTTGATGTGCGTGTTCCGTTTCAGATCAAGAGTAAAGGTCAAACCCAGAAGCTTGTCAAAACATGGGGCTTCCCCAAGACGAGCCATCCATTTCAATTGTTGCCAGATAGGGGTCAAAGCGTTGATGATTTAAAGACAGAAGCTTGGTTTTGGCTGCATTAAATAACTAGTTTTGGGAGATCATTGATGTAGATCAGGAAGAGAGTTAGGCCAAGGATGGACCACTGAGGGACTCCAGCATTAATACTATGAGTCTCTGATTTCTGCCCATCAACCAGTACTCTTATGAACCCATCGGAAAGAAATGATTTAATAATTGAGAAAACATTTCAAGTGATACTATAGCTGGAAATCTTATGCCATACCTTATTGAAGGCCTTCGATATGTCAAGAGCAATTGCCCTGGAAAGTAAGCCTTTGTCAAGAGATTCACTAATCCTATGAGATATGATCGTTAGCACATCTACTGTAGATCTTACGTAGCAGACCCCATATTTCATGTCACTAAGAAGGTTGTTTCTGTTGAGGTGGTTGACTACTTTATTTAATATGGATTTCAACAACTTACTCATGACATACAGGAGAGTTATTGGTCTGTACTGAGAGAAAGATGAGTTATCACCTGAATTCTTAAATCCAGAGTGTTGGAAAGCACTTCTTATTAAGGCAACGCTTAAACAGTTTTGTAAGTATGGTGGCAGGTTCTGTTTGGAGCTTTATCAGCACTATAACTAGAATGCCGTCAGGGCAAGTTGCTTTACTGGAATCAAGGTTCTTGATTAGCTTAGCGATCTCACGCATAGATATTTGTATGTTGCATATCTTGTTGTCTGTTATAAGAGGATATCCTGGGAGTTGATGACCTTCGTCACATAGGGTAGAATAAGCTGCAAAGTTCTTGGCAAATAGTTTGGCCTTGTCTGATGTTGACGAGTTGACCTCAGGTCCATTGATTATGGTTGGGATAGAACGCACGCTTCTGTTTAGGATTCTGTTTGCTATTTGCCAAAACTGGTGGGAATGAAGCCGCTGCTCAGCTACTTTGGATATAACGGACTGAGCATATATATCTCTTGCATTTTTTATTACTCTTTTATAGTGGTTGGTGGCAGTCCTGAAATCAGCTGCAGTCTCAGTGTATCTATTATGTTGGTAGCTATGGAAAAACTGATTTCTGTGCGCGATGGAAGCAGCACATTTTGGGGAGAACGATGGCTGGTTGTTAATTTTTTTTTGAAATTTTGTAGATGGTATGAATCGATCTATGCCTACAATTAACCATTCGGTCAGGTTTGATACTATAGAGGACACATCATTTTAAACGGGGAATGCAGAGGTAGATCAGATATGAATATACGGAAGTTATCCCAGTCATCCATAGAGTATCGATATACAGTATGGTGGAGAGGTACGCCTGAGGACTTATTACATGTGATTTAAATTTATGTCGACAAATAAAGTGGTAGAGAAGGACTCTGAATATCTTGGAATGACTTGAAAACAAAGTAAACTATGACGAAAGAAATATGCTGTGGTAGGGATAATTGTCCTAATGAAACCATATTTGAAATTATGTAGAATCTTTGCAAGTGTATCAAAACTATTGTAGATAAACTATATTATATGTCGTGTTTTTGCCTTTTTAACTAATATTTGTTATCCACATAATAAAATATTAAATAAAAATTTTATCATGAAATCTGTGGTCTTGTTTATATTTTTAGTTATTGTCTGATCTGTTAGAGACAACTTTGTTAAAGACAAGTGTTTAGCAATTTATTAGTATTTACATTTTTTTACTTTATTTTTTCATGAACTCTGAATAAAATTAACATATGAACCTCATTTAATACTGACATAAGTAACTTAATACATTTATAGTGAACCATTTACACCTGCCAAATTCGCTTTGTCTAGATCAAATACAGAGACACAGGGCAAGCTGTGTGCAATAGCCCACACACGCATGCGCAAACATGACATGATTAATCAATACGCATGCATTTCCTGTGACCTCTGACATAGCGTTAATTTAAAAAAAAGCGACAAAAATCGAATTAAAATTAAAATATATAAATTTGCAACAAAAACTGTGATAAATATATTCAATACCAACAAAAAGTTATTCAGATGAAATTAGAAAAGATTCATTAAAAATAAAAAAACGGTAAAAAAAATCGACAAAATCGAAACAAAATTAAATCGAACATTAATCTTAATTCTATTTTTCAAATTTTTAATGATTTTCTTGTGTTTTATAAAGATAGAAAAATTGTTTGATAAGAAAAAAAATTTAAATTCTGAAAATCAAAATATAGACACATATTCGAGTTAAGAATTTATTTTTTGCCAAAAGGAATATATAGAAGAGGTTATGTTAATTTCCTTAATCCATGGATTTTCAATAATGGCTCAGAGGAAATGAAATGCAGTTAGCAAATGTTCAGCTGTGACTAGACACGTATTTTCTTTTCAGCACAAATATTGAAAATATTTTTTGTGGTGAATGATAATTATATGAAAATAATTATAGGAAAATGGAATTTCATACAACCTTGGCAGTCCATTATCGGAAGGAGTGCAATGTCCTCCGGGGTTTTATTTCCAGGTAGACAGGTCCAGGGGAGAAGGCAGCAATCCCATATAACAAAATGCGTGGTTGCTCCTTGTTGATTTTCTTAAAGGTATACAAAAGGCGGCCGTATTCGTTGGTGAGTTGAATATGTTTTAGCATATGTAATCAAAATTCTTTTTAGGTGTTGACACAGTGTATCAGATATTGGATGGATATACCATTCCATTGCATATATTCCCGTGGGTAATGGAATTTGAACATTGAATCATATATGCATATCTATTGTGCAATGGAACTCGAAAATCAATGGTCTGGATAGCAAAATATTCCGAGAGATGATTTTTAGAACCAATGTGTTGGACGAGTAACTTCTGATACGAGCTTGATTCTTGGTAAACTGCCGGTCAGGTTTCTTGTTGAGAAGGGGTAAGGGATGCCTTTTAGATGAGGGAACGAGGAGGATAAGGGAAACATAGAGAAGGTAAGGGGAGAAGGGGGAAGAGTTAAGTTTTGGCGAGCAGGCATGCGCTTAAGGGAATTTCTTTGGGGGGAGGAATTGTATGTTAGTATTCGGTAAAAAGTGTTAACTTCTTAATTTTAGCTTAAAATGGGAAATGTATATTTTTGTGATTTTTAGATGGGAGTATGAATGAGATGGGGTGGATGTGATGTTTTTGCTGTGCGGATGGGTGAGTAGGTGATGTGGAAATGGAGACGAGTCATGGTCTGGAGTTTTTAAATGCTTGGGAGATTACTTATTTAAGTGAGTTAAAGATTGGGTGTTTTTAATTATGACGGTATATTTAAAAGTATATATATATATATATATATATATATATATATATATATATATATATATATATATATATATACTGTGGTGTATAGATATACATACCGTGCATATGTATGTGTCTTGTTTAATAGCGTCTATGTAAGAGTGTTCATGTAAATGTGCCCCTTGATGTATGTATACTGTTTTCCTTTCTCTTTTGTTAGTATACAGCGTCTGATGTTCTCTGTGCGCGAGTGGATACACATATCAATACTGTTTACAACCGGAACAAATACCATATACGAAGCAGTTCTTTAAATATGAGAAATAAACATATTTGCGTAGCATATGATGCAAAAGGGAAACATACCTTATCCCATTCACGTTCGCTCTCATGGTGGTTTTCTTGCTGGGATGTAACAATCTAATTTTTTTTATTAATATCTACTTAGTCTCTTGTTTATTTTATTTTTTTATCATTTTCGGCTTGTTGGGGTGTAGAAATCTTATATTTTCCACATCACACAAAAGGGAAACATACCTTATCCCATTGACTTTCGCTCTTTTGGTGGTTTTTACCTTACAAGAAATACATCTTCTGACCGAAACACTATAACACAACTATATATTATTATATAGCTTTATTTCATGTCTGTGACTTTTCTGTCAGTTGCACCTAATTATAGTATAAATAAATCATTGGTATTTTGTTGTTTACTTACTTTCAGCTAAGGCCAATATCATTAGGGACGCTTCATCAACTTATCTCCCTCTTCTCTCACATCAATATGTCCAGCTTAATATCCTCATAGGATGATTATTTCTAACTGGTACAATAGTTTACAGCTGGATGTCAGGTGGTTCTTTACTTTTGTGTGGCAGAGTGAGTTCTCATGTGTCTCAGTAAATTTGATTTGTCAGAACTAGAATAACTACACACTTCACAGCAATATGGCTTTTCACCTGTGTGAGTTCTCATATGTAATACTAACATTGCTTTTTGAGAACAAGAGTAGCCACACACTTCACAAGTATATGGCTTTTCCTTAGTGTGAGTTCTCATATGTGTGACTAAACCTGACTTTTGATAACTTGAATATCCACATATTTCACAATAATATGGATTTTCACCTGTGTGACTTCTCATATGTCTCACTAAAGATGTTTTGTCAGAACAGGAATATTTACACACTTCACAGGAATGTGGCTTTTCACCAGTGTGAGTTCTCATATGTAATACTAACCTTGCTTTTTGAGAACAAGAATATCCACATACTTCACAAGTATACGGCTTTTCGCCAGTGTGAATTCTCATATGTGTCACTAAATTTGATTTATGAGAACAAGAATATCCACACACTTTACAGATATGTGGCTTTTCACCAGTGTGACTTCTTATATGTATTAATAACCTTGATTTTTCAGAACAAGAATATCCGCACACTTCACAAGTGTGTGGCTTTTCACCAGTGTGAGTTCGCATATGTTTCATTAACGTTGATTTTCTAGAACAAAAATAATCACACAATTCACAATGATGTGGATTTTCCATCGTGGGAGTTCTAATTTTTGTCACTAACGTGAATTTATTGGCTTTTCTCAAGTGTGAATTATAATATGTTTAACTAAATCTGATATTTGATTAGAACGCACTTGATTTTTCTCGAGTGTATTTTTATGTTTTACTCAATTATATCTACACACTTCATATTAAATCTTCACAAAGGTGTCATTTCCCTAGTGTGACTCATCAATAAATGATAATTTTTTAAAAAATTTCCTCCTTTGAATTTTCCATCGTGTGGCATTTCCCTAGTGTGACTCATCAATATTTTTTTTTAATTTTCCTCTTTTGAAGATTGTAACACCGGGTTTGTGGCAGCCAAACCAGCTGACAACATTGCTCTGCTTTTTAATGAAATCAACCGAAAGTTCTTTTTAGTATCCTCATTGTTCCCTTAAATGCAATTGTCTGGATCTCTTTTGCACTTGGTTCACAGGAATATTAGTTAGGTAGGAGTTCAGTTTCTTATACATAGACCCTGTGGCACCTCTAATAACAGTTTAATTTGTGTTATGAAGTAATAATTGTTTGTAGGATGATGTTATGGAAAATGACATTCCATTAAAATTGAATAATAGTGTCTAATCAGGAACATCTGCAAAATTAAATGAAATACAATATTTTTAGTAGTTGCATTCAAATATTAGTATTGTGTTAGTTTATTTTTATTATTATTATTGGATTATTCTTATAAATTCAATATATAATCTGTTTGTTTATTGTTGTAAATACTATTGAATTGAACTCACAATATTTAGATTAATTGAATCGAAAAAAGTTAATTGAGACATGTTTTAAAAATAAGCGAATAATTTCTAACTTGACACAGACCAATCAATACATGTTTAACTGAAAATATTTCTGTGTGTTTTATCATTTATCCTAATGAAAGAGAAACATTTATGTTTATATATATTGCATTGATAAATTAATGCAATGAGTAACAATTCAGCTGGTAAATCGACTTCCCCTATTAATTGGGTGGACTACAGGATACCAGATGAGTATGACTTTAACTGTGACTCATGAACCTTAATCTGATGGAAACAGTCTCGACAACTCGTTTTTTTTTTGTTTCCATTAACACTTGTTGTATAAATCCCTTCACATAATAATAATACACTATGTAGTGTGCATTGGATTAGACAAACTTACCTAACAATTTTGCATATGCTACTATTTTATGTGTGGTGTATAAAACTTTGAAAGTATGAAATTATTTGATTCAAAGTGTAGCTCAAGTTGTTCAGGGTAGATAAATAAAGACATGTTGCATCTCGCTACCTCCCTGTTTGTGATAGTCCAAAATAGTTGTCCCTTACATCCAGATTGTAATACAATGGCAGCCGATGATATATACCAGTGCTTTGTATAGAGGTGCTGCCAGAGATGTCAAAATTATATTGCAATACAGTTTCATCCAAACTTTCAATATTCAACACTTTATTATTCCCATCAGTTTGATAGTTACCACAGCTAATGTTTATAGAGCATGTACATGGGTATTTTATTGATACAGTTCTGATCAGCTGCTAACAATTTTACATGTGGTTTATCACATGCATGCTGGGGTGATATGACGTCATAATATCATCAGTTAAATATTATGGATAATTTAACGCAAAGTAAATCGACGTGCCCTTAAAACTGGGTGAGCTAGAGTGATGGACGGATACCAGATAATTATGATTTTCTGATTCCTTTTCGGCAACTCGTTTTGTGTCTCCATTAATATTCGTTCTATCAAGACTATATCCCCTTCACATAATAATAAAATACTATGTTGTGTGTATTGGATTAGAAAAACACCTAACAATTTTGCATATGCTACTATTTTGTATGTAGTTTAAAAAACTTTAAAAGTTAAAAATTATTTGATTCGAAGTGGATCACAAGTTGTTCAGGGTAGATACGTTTGCTTTGTAAAGAGGTGTTGCCAGAGATGTCGCATCGAAATTGTAAGACGTTTTCATTGACTTTCAATATTCAACAAACACTGATGACCCATGTTGTCATTTATTATCATCTTTGCTATTTACAGAACACTTTAATCGACCATTAAATTGATGTTATGCCACTGTGTTTCACATGATAATGTTTTTAGAAAATGTTGAAAGATGTTTGAAATAAACTTATGACAACAATTTGATGGATATTTTATTTTGATGTGTTAAAAGTTATTTTTTAAAGTATAGTAACTATCGTTTTAACAAGTTTTAGACAATTGTAAAATTGATATATTTTTGCAAGAGTAATAATTTCATGTTTGGAATTTTACAAATCAATGTTTGACCTATGTTATTTCCTTTCTATATTCATTTATATCTGCCCCTGTTTACAATATGTTTTATTGTGTAACGTCAAATAAAGTATTTTATTTCCTGTCATATATTCATTCATATCTGTTCCTGTTTACAATATGTTTTATTGTGTAACGTCAATTGAACTATGTTATTTCCTGCCATGTATTCATTTATATCTGTTTCTGTTTACAATTTGTTTTATTGTGTAACCTCTATTAAACTATGTTATTTCCAGTCATATATTCATTCATATCTGCTCCTGTTTACAATGTGTTTCATTGTGTAACGTCTATCAAACTATGTTATTTCCTTTCATATACTCTCATTCATATCTGTTCCTTTTTACAATATGTTTTATTGTGTAACGTCTATTAAACTATGTTATTTCCTTTCATATATTCATTCATATATGTTCCTGTTTACAACATGTTTTACTGTGTAACGTCTATTAAACTATGTTATTTCCTTTCATATATTCATTCATATATGTTCCTGTTTACCATATGTTTTACTGTGTAACGTCTATTAAACTATGTTATTTCCTTTCATATATTCATTCATATATGTTCCTGTTTACAATATGTTTTATTGTGTAACTTCTATAAAACTATGTTATTTCCTTGCATATATTCATTCATATTTATTCCTTTTTAGAATATGTTTTATTGTGTAACGTCTATTAAACTATGTTATTTCTTTTCATATATTCATTAATATCTGCTTCTGTTTACAATATGCTTTATTGTGTAACGTCTATTAAACTATGTTATTTCCTCTCGTATATTCATTAATATCTGCGCCTGTTAACTTATGTTTTTATTGTGTAACGTCTATTAAACTATGTTATTTCCTGTCATATGTTCATACATATCTTCTGTTTACAATATGTTTTATTGTGTAACGTCTATTACACTATGTTATTTCCTTTCATATATTCATTCATGTCTGTTCCTGTTTACCATATGTTTTTATTGTGTAACGTCTATTAACCTATGTTATTTCCTTTCATATATTCATTCATATCTGCTCCTGTTTACAATATGCTTTATTGTGTAACGTCTATTAAACTATGTTATTTTCTTTCATATATTCATTTATATCTGTTCCTGTTTACAATATGTTTTATTGTGTAACATCTATTAAACTATGTTATTTCCTTTCATATATTCATTCATATCTGTTTCTGTTTACAATTTGTTTTATTGTGTAACGTCTATTAAACTATGTTATTTCCTTTCATATATTCATTCATATCTGTTCCTGTTTACAATTTGTTTTATTGTATAACGTCTATTAAACTATGTTATTTCCTGTCATATACTCATTCATAATTGTTCCTGCTTACAATATGTTTTATTGTGTAACGTCTATTAAACTATGTTATTTCCTCTCATATATTCATTCATATCTGCTCCTGTTTACAGTTTGCTTTATTGTGTAACGTCAATTAAACTATGTCATTTCCTTTCATATATTCATTCATATCTGTTCCTGTTTAGAGTATGTTTTATTGTGTAACGTTTATTAAACTATTTTATTTCATTTCATATATTCATTCGGATATGTCGTCTATAGTATCAGACCTGACAGAATGATTAATTGTAGGTATTTACCGTTTCATACCCTCTAAAAAGTTCCAGCAAAAACCTAACAGCCAGCCATGGTTTTCTCCAGAATGTGCTGCTGCTATTGCGCACAGAAATCACTTTTTCCACTGCTTCCAACGTTATCGATGTATGGAAACTAAAGCCGCTTTCACGACTGCCAGCAACCATTGTAAGAAAGTAATAAAGAACGCAAGAGAGTTGTATGCTCAGTCCGTCAAGTCCAAAGTGACTGAGCAGCGGCTTGGTTCCCACCAGTTTTGGCAAATTGCAAACAGAATTCTGAACAGAAGCGTGTGCTCCATTCCAACTATCATCAATGGACCTGAGTTAATCTCGTCAGCATCAGACAAAGCTAAACTCTTTGCCAAGAACTTTGCAGCTAATTCTACCCTTTGCGACGAAGGCCGCCAACCCCCAATATTTCCTCCTGTATCAGAAAACACACTATGTGATATACAAATATCTGTATGTGATGTTGCCAAGCTAATCAAAAACCTTGATTCCAGTAAAGCAACCGGCCCTGACGATATTCCAATTATAGCACTCAAAAAACTTCAACCAGAACTAGCACTCATACTTACAAAACTGTTTAAACGTTGTCTTAAGGAGAATTGCTTTCCATCACCCTGGAAAATCTCATCAGTATGCCTGTATTTAAGATTACCAGGCTTGTATGTGCTTCAGACTTAACATGCAATATTAGCTACTTGTATTTTTTCTACCGCTCTCCCTCGACCCAGGACTGTACTCTAATATACAAAGTCTCTGACAACATAGATACAGCACAAGTACATATAGTTAGTGACTTCAATGTCCACTTCTGTAACTGGCTTATATTCTTTCTTTTAACAGACGCAGCTGGTAGCACAACACATAGCTTCTCTATATCTTATTCCCTATCACAAACGGTTTCAAAGACCAGCAAGATTAGCATGCCTCACTTCTAGATCTATTTCTGACCACCATTCCCAATGATTATATAACGTTGTGATAATTATAGAAATAACCCTTAATTATTGATGCAAAACTGAAGAGCCACTGTTAAACCCCCCGAGTTATTTCGAAAAAGGCTGACTAGGAAGCCATCAGGGATCTCATTATTGATGCCCCTATGAGGAAATGTCTTTTTTCTTTCTGCTGAACAGTGCAAATGAGACACTGAATAGTTCAAAACTGCAATTGAATCATATGTTCCCCCACGGAAATTATGTTGCAAGCGCCACTCTCTCCAATGGTTTATATCTACTTGTGCAGCTGCCATTGCTCAATATGCATACCACAGATTAAACAAACAAACAGACAGAAGTTTATTGAAGCTCGAAGTAATTGTAAGAAAGTAGTCCATCACCTTACAGCTGCTAAACTTCTGATCAACAATTAATATTGATTTAGGCAGGCCTGTTCCACAGCAGATGTCCTGACTGTAATCTCAAGGGAGGGAAAAGCGGTAGCGCTCGATATATGTGAGGCTTTTGACAGGGTTTGGCACGATGGTCTTCTAAGAAAAATCAGATCATGTGATATCACTGGAAGAATACATAATGTAATTAAATCCTTCTTAAGTAAGAGAAAACCCCAGGGTGTCCTCGATGGTCATACATCTAAACAATATGATATACATGCGGGAGTAACTTAGAAGTCTATCCTAGGACTTGCATTATTCCTGATATTCATAATTGACCTCCCTGATAGAATTGTTTCTTAGATTGGTATATTTGCTGATGACACTACTATAAAAAGTTATGAAAATATTTTCACGGCGAGATAACCAATTCAGCTAAATTTTGAAGTTAAAGAAATTCATTGTAAAAATCCTTTAAAAGATTAATATTAGTTTTCTGGGTCTATTTCAAAGATAATTAGTAAAGTAAAGTTCTAAGATATTGAATTAAAAAAAACAAACACCTTGTTTGTACACATTATACAGATTAATTAGCCCTCAAAAATCAAGTAATTATACCGTTCGGCAAAACGCAACCGATAACAGGTTGTAAAAATGAATATACGGAAGGCCAAAATTTCAGCGAATCAAAACGCTGTTTCAAAATGAAGTCATGATAGTAAAAGGAGGTAGGGGTGTCAGATTTCTTTGTTTGCGCCAGACGGTCATCCATACATCACTATTCTGAACGTTTGTATCAATTTTTATCATTTTTTAATTTAATTATTTTTTATGTTCCTGTTTTTAAATTTTTTTTAAAATTATTGTTCCAGATTATATAAAAATTATGTTATGTCGAAAGTTTCACGTTCTTGCAAGTAAGGAAATTATTAAAATCTTGCATATAAAAATGATGTGAAATCTGTAATTTAAAAAAAAAGTAGAAATATTTTGCTATTATAATTTTTTATGTGAAAATATTCAATAAACGGTAATCTCCAAAAATACCGTTAGGGCTTACAACATGGCCGCCAGAAGAGTCAACAAAAAACTACGAATAAAATATATAAAACTCGTAATTTCTGTTTTTAAAGTGGGTTGTCAATTTTCTTTATGAAATATACTTCCAAAATAAACTATTACAGTCGTTTAAAACATAATAGAAGTATTATTTTTTATTTTTTAAAAACAATGTTTACAAAATGTCTACGAACGTGCGTAGACATTTTGTAAACATTGTTTTTAAAAAATAAAAAATAATACTTCTATTATGTTTTAAACGACTGTAATAGTTTATTTTGGAAGTATATTTCATAAAGAAAATTGACAACCCACTTGTGGTAAATAATACATAGCTTACCTGAGTGTAGCTGCCGGAGGTGAGGATGGTCTTCCAACAATCAAGAAGAACAATAGCATTGTGGTTATTTATGCTAATAGAGTAAGGTAAATTGTTATAAAAACCTTCCTCCTTTGTGAAGAGTCTGTCATTGTTCTTTTTATGTTACTGTGGTTACAAGACCTGAGAAGAAGGTCGCGAAGAAGATTGTATTTTTTTCGCAACCTCACTTCAGGTTAGCTACTCTTAGTTATATGACTTTTTTTTTCCAACAATTTGCGAAAAAAATACATTAGTTCAACACAATTTCTTACAGAACTTTGAGTCATTAGTAACAGCAATTAGTGACAACTCTGGAAATTGTTCGATTACCCGTACAAGGATATGGAGACCTCTGATACTTCAACTGTGGCAGATTCCAGGGAGCGACACCGTAACCAGATTTCCATTCTGAAGATGAAAATCAAGTGCAGGCTTCGTTTGTCCCGTGGCCCAGAGATCACTCCTGCTGTATTTTCTGTATTCCACAGGGAAATTTTGGAATATATCAACGAAGTTGAAATCTCCATCTGCAAGTTGCAACTTTCCTGTGTCTCTGAAGAGGAAAGAGAACTTATGGAGTCCGATTGGCTAAGTTACCAACTGAATTTACGGAAGGAATTAGAAGATCTCTCACTCTTGTTACATCCTCCAGAGGCTAGTGGCTATTCGGAGCAACCTTCCCTTCCATATACCCCTGGACCTTCTACGGATAGAGCTAATTCATCATTCACTGTTAGACTACCTCAAGTTCAAATCACTGGACCAACGTTCAGTGGTCGTTAAATGGAAAACGATAGAATGAGTTTTTACAATTTCTTATCTCGATTTGAAAATTGTGCAGCAGGCATGGCAAATGACGCAGAAAAGTTAAACTTTTTAAAATGCTCGCTGTCTGGGAGACCTCTGCTGCTGATTAATCACTTAAGTTGCATCAATACCAATTATCAGCAAGCACTGGCAGTATTGAAACGAGAATATTTAGATGTGACTGACATCATTGATAAGATATTCCAAGATATTATCGATTTCTCCCCCAAGGGGGAAAATTCTTATGAGGATCTTGGTAGTTTCATCTGCAGAACAGCTTCCATTCTGGAAGAACTGGCCAACTCTCTCGATTGTGATTTCTCTGAGGATGGTTCTGCAGGGGCCCGATTAATGGCCAAAATACTTTTTTTGAAATTTCCGAGAGCATTGAAGGGAGAGCTTATACAGTTATGTGGCTCTAGAATTCCTTCTCTGTCTGTTTTAATGCGAGACACCAGTGAGGCTATTAAACGCTTGCTAATTAAAGGCGGCGGGTTGCCTAGTTCTTCGGATATCCATCGAAACAATTCTCGGGTAACCGTTTCAAAATCTAGAGCCATTACAACCAGAGATGTTTCTTTCCGCATAGATTCAGATTGTCAGGCTCCTTCTGGTTACTCGAGTAAACTACCTCCTCTGATTTGTGTTACCTTCGGTCGAGGAGGAAAAACAATCTCTGTAAACTGCCTATTGGATACTGGCAGTGGCAGAACGTATTTGTCTGGTGATGTCTTGCACTCCTTGGGTTCCTTGAGTTCTGACGGTTTGGAGTGTCATTTGAGGCTGACTACACTTCTCGGAGAATGTGAGCAAGTATATAGAGAGGTGAAATTGGATGTGGACTTGGGGTCTGGTCATGTGGGGCACTTTCCGGTACTGGTTGCCAACTCATTGGACCTATCCTTATATCTAAAAAATTGGCATTTGCTGTTGGAGGAGTTCAAGCGAACTGGATGTTCTCTGGCTGGGCAATTTGAATCTGGCACTGATGCGGTGGCTATAAGTGGAATTATGGGTCTGGATCTGGTGCAACATTTGGGCCCCTTACAGTTGGTGCCTTGTTTGGGGGGTCGGGCTTTCTCTGTTCCTGCTGGTTTGATTCCCTTTGGTGAGGTGGACACTTTTTTTTCTACAAATCCTGCCCCTATTTCTAGAGATTATACGTTGTTCAGTGCAGTGATGGAGAATACTCCCCAAGTGGAATCATCGCATGTTTGCTTCATCCTGGAAGCCGACCCTACCTATGCGGACCCCTGGGTGGATGTCTTTCCCTCTAGCGATGTGGAAAGAGGATTAGAGAAAATGTTCAGCATTGAGTCATTGGGCATTCAGGACGGAGAAGAGATTTCAGAAAAGCTCCGCACTGCTCCTGTTAAGTGTGATCCGAGTGCATCTACTAAGAGGCGAATCCTTTCGGAATCAGCAAAGGTATTTGATCCCTTATCTCTTTGCCTGCCTGTGACTATAAGGAGTAGGATTTTGGTGGGAGAATTATGGAAGCGGGGCGTGCAATGGGATGATGAAGTCTCTCCAGAGTTTCAGTCTTCTTGGAGGAACCTGGCAGAAGACTTATCTAAATTGAGTGACATGCATTTCTGCAGACAGGCCCATGACGGGAACCGAACTGGAGAGTTATACCTGTTTTGTGACGCTTCTAAAGAAGCATATGGATTTGCAGCCTACTATGTTCAGGACAACAATTCTGCATTGATCTTTGCCAAAGCACGAGTGGCTCCAGTGAAGGATAAGACATTACCAACTTTAGAACTAATGGCGGTATTTCTTGCTCTGAAGTGTTTGCCCACTATCTTGGTAGGATGCAAGGGTGTCCGCCCTTCTAGGTTGTGTGTGGTAACAGATGCACAAGTAGTATTGTCATGGATTTTATCAGAAACCATGACTAGTAAAAGCATCTTTGCTAGAAACAGGTTAAAGGATGTGCTGCTAATGAGCTTGGATTTGGAAATGAATTACGGCATCAGACCGACCTTTAGGTATTTTTTCTACCACCGAAAACCCGGCTGACTTGATCACTCGTGGATTAACGATAAGGAAGTTCCAAGACAACTTTGACTTTTGGTACCATGGCCCTTCTTGGTTGCGCGGTGGGGTCTTGACTTGGCCGGAGCAGGAGTTGCCCTGTCTTGATGATAGGTGCCAGCAGATTGTTCGTTCATCAACAAATTTTGCGGTGATTGTGGATGAGGAGTGTGCTTCGGTGATCTCCATGCGGCGGTTCTCTACGTTTACCCGTTTGTTGAGGGTAACTTCTTTAGTCTTCCGATTCATCGGCTTGATGAGGAAAAGGGAAGACAACTACAACAAGAAAGCCGCAATTTACTTAATAAAATGTTCGCAACAGCAGGAATTTATGGCTGAATTGAATTACCTGCGGAATCCTATGGTAAGGCCTGCACCTAATCGTGTTCGAGCACTAGATCTTTTTCTGGATGAGGAAGGGTTGATTCGCTCGCATGGACGGCTGGACAGGTCTTCTCAGTTTTCTTATGAAGTTAAGAATCCCTTGTTGCTGGGCAAGAATCATCACCTGACCCGACTTATAATATTAGACTGCCATCTTAAATGTTCCCATCTGGGTACAGGATCAACCTTAACGGAATTGAGATGTCAAGGATACTGGGTGCCTCAAGGCAGGCAGGCAGTCAAAAATGCCCTGAATTCCTGCACAAGGTGTAAAAGATACAATTCTATGCCGGTACTGCCTGAGAACATGGCCAATCTACCAACTTCTCGTGTCGAATTTGAGGTTCCTTATAGGAATACTGGAGTGGACTTCACAGGACATTTTTGGGGGAAGGAGGGTAACAGTGAGAAAAAAATGTATCTGTTGTTGTTCACTTGTTTGAGTGTAAGAGCAGTGCATATAGAGGTGGTGCCTGACATGAGTATATTGTCCTTTTTTCAGGCTCTAGTCAGATTTACTAATGCACATGGTGTTCCAGAGTCAATTCTCAGCGACAACGCAAAAACCTTTCTGGGTAGTGGAAGACTGTTTAAGCGCCTTTGTCTTCTCCAGGACTACCAGGCCAAATTTGGGTCATGTAACATTAAGTGGGAGACAATTCCTCTGTTTTCCCCCTGGGTTGGAGGTGTATGGGAGCGTAGCATCAAGACTTTAAAATCTTGCCTATACAAGGTTATTGGTAGGGGTAAGGTAGATTATTATACCTTCCTAACTATTGTCTCAGATATTCAGCGGGCTGTAAACAACAGGCCCCTTACTTATCAAGAGTCCGCTGACAGGCAACCAATGATTATCACACCCAATATGTTTATTAGACCCAATAAAAGCCCTGGTCTATTGGTACCGTTGGGAAGAGATGATCTCTCCACCATGGTTCCTCCCAGCCGGAGAAGGTTGATCGAGACGATTGGATTACGAAATGAATGGTTGTCAAGATTTAGAGAACTGTGGTACAAGGAGTACCTCCTGGATCTTAGAGGAAGGATGCCAGGAAGATCTCGGATACCATTTCAGAATCGCATTAAAAGAAATGATGTAGTCTTGGTCAAGAGCCCTTTAAAACCACGACCCTTTTGGATGTTGGGTACTATACTTGAGGTTCTCCCAGGACAAGATGGAGTGGTGAGGACAGCTCATGTCAGACAGGGCGACGGTGTGGTGAACGTCCATTCACTGAAGAATTTATATCCAATAGAAATTTCACAATCTGATGATGATCTTGGGGAAAGTGAACCAAATCAGGCGGGTGCATCCTCGCCTGTTGCTGCAGGTAGCAGTCAAAACCAGGAATCCTCTAGTTCATTTTCGGAAGGAGATGGCACCATTTGGTTGTGTCCTGCCTGCAATAGACCTCGAGGGAACCAAGATATGATATGCTGCGATTCCTGTGATGAGTGGTATCATTTTGAGTGTGTTGGAATTGACTTGGCTCCACCCGCTAGACAGAAATGGTACTGCAGTGATTGTGCACCTCAAAGGAGACGAAGGGGTAGACCTAGTCTGTTACCCGATCATTAGAAGTAGTCTTGGGTAGGACTATAAACTACAACCGACAGCGGGGCCTAGGCTAAGGGACAGAATGAGGGTACCCTGAACCACTGTTACTTTCCAGGTGGCCCTTGACTGAGGCCTAGCACCTGTTAGTCCCCCTGCAGGGTCACGCCAACTTAGTTTTTTTTATGAAGATATATATATATATAAATAAAATGCACTTTTCTTTTCTTTTTTTTTTTTTTCTTTTGTTGGGAGAGTGTGGTAAATAATACATAGCTTACCTGAGTGTAGCTGCCGGAGGTGAGGATGGTCTTCCAACAATCAAGAAGAACAATAGCATTGTGGTTATTTATGCTAATAGAGTAAGGTAAATTGTTATAAAAACCTTCCTCCTTTGTGAAGAGTCTGTCATTATTCTTTTTATGTTACTGTGGTTACAAGAACTGAGAAGAAGGTCGCGAAGAAGATTGTATTTTTTTCGCAACCTCACTTCAGGTTAGCTACTCTTAGTTATATGACTTTTTTTTCCAACACACTTTAAAAACAGAAATTACGAGTTTTATATATTTTATTCGCAGTTTTTTGTTGACTCTTCTGGCGGCCATGTTGTAAGCCCTAACGGTATTTTTGGAGATTACCCAATAAACAATGCTTAATTCAATGGTAATATCAGTAGTTCGAGAAATTCATTTTCCTTCGAGTTTTATCGAATTCATTAATACGGACTTGAGGGCTTTTTTCGTAAGGTTCATGTAAAAATTATTTTTTTATTGTTACAAATTACGATGCTTTATTTATATGAAAAAAGCAAAAATAAATGCTTGCGTTTTTTATTTACTACGGAAATCATAACTTTAGTGAAGATCTTTTTTTGTTTACAGAAAATAATACATTTCCACTAAGATTTAAATAAAAAAATAATTACTTCATTATATTTCGTAATCATCATTTGATAAATACTGAACATTTCATTAAAATTGGTGAATTTCCTGATTTTTTAAGTAAATGTTTATACATTTTGAGCATCGGCATTCATTTTGCCCGTACCTAACATAATGATTCAAACGGAATTATCCGGCAATAAAATAGGTGGTAATCGTGAAGAAAGAGAGAGCCTGTTTCCTCCGTTCGACTATAGGTGGCGTTACTGTCTGTCCACCCAGTTACGGAAGTACAAAATGTATATAATGCCACCCTTGAAATAAAAACAAATGTTTTTGTTATATTTTAATTTTAAACATGTTTCTTTTTTTTTTTTTTTGTGCAAACATATTTAAGTTTTATTTTTTTGCAAACATATTTAAGTTTTATTTTTCCAAACATTTACGTTTTGATGCTTGTTTATTTTTAAACATTTACGTTTTTTTTTTTTTTGCAAGCATAAACTAAATGTTTTTGCTATATTTTTCTTTTAAACATATTTAGGGGTACAACCGTTTTTCCGCGAGTATTTTTTACGCTCTTATGATAATAATAAAAAAAAAATCAACGTTTTTTCTTTTATCTTTTTTATGGACCCCCCCTTTTTTCTTAATTTTTCTGCATTTATTTTACCTTTTCCGCAAGTATTTATATATATATATATATATATATATATATATATATATGAAAAAGGATATTGTAAAACCTGAATCTTACTTGAAACTACTATTTAAAAATAGCGCGGTACCAATAAATGCATAAGCAAACTTTTCAAAAAGAAAAATATTTCAAAAATATTTAGTTTATGCTTGCAAAAAAAAAAAACCGTAAATGTTTTAAAATAAACAAGCAACAACACGTAAATGTTTGGAAAAATAAAACTTAAATATGCTTGCAAAAACAAACAAAAAAAACGTAAATATGTTTGAAAAAACAAAAAACAAAACTTAAATATGTTTGCACTCCCCCCCCCCAAAAAAAAACCCAAACCATGTTTAAAATTAAAATATAACAAAAACATTTATTTCAAGGGTGGCATTATATACATTTTGTGCTTCCGTAACTGGGTGGACAGACAGTAACGCCACCTATAGTCGAACGGAGGAAACAGGCTCTCTCTTTCTTCACGATTACCAAATAGGTAAGTGTATAAATAAATATATACATATATTTTTTTAATCTTAAAACAATGAAATCAAAAAAGTATTTTTTAATCAGTTTTTAATAATTCAATAGACTTCGAATTTAATTATTAATTTCTCGGAAATCACACAAGTTTTAATTTTAATGTTTAAGACTACATTAAAAGTTAATGATTGGATTTTTTTAGTGTAAAAGGAAAAACAAAAAGATATAAACTTACCTTTCTTTCTAGGAATCCAATACGAAAAAAACACCAGGATAAATTCGTATTTTTGTATTCAAAACAGAAAATTTGTTCTGCTTGTTAGGATTTCTTCCGTAAATTGATACAACTTTTGTTTTGTGTGTTCAATTCATTAAGAAATAAAATATATGAAAATATAGAAGATGAAAAATTAAAAGATGAAAAATACGATTTAAACGTAAAATTATTTAAAGAGAAAATCAACCGCTAAAAACCTTCAATTCAAGGTCATCGTAATCCGGTGAAATTTTTATTTCGTTCCTTGTGTAAAAATGTCCGTTCATTAGTTGGATTTTTTTTATTTAACGTTCTCTTCTTATTTCTATTAAGATATACAAATAAGATTTCTTTTTTAAAGATTAAACATTTCCTTATTATTTGAATTAATCGAACTACTGTTTACATCCAAGACGAGAACAGTAATCCGAATAATCTAAATAATCCTCATATGAAAATGCGAAACTGAATATTTCACATAAACAACTCAAATAAAAGGAAGGAATTGCACAAATGACAAAAATAGATTTGGATTAAAAAAAGCAAACTAAAACTACATGATTACATTATGAAATTTGAAACTTATTGTTATCAAACTTAATTTGCTAATTAGCCTGATGCTAGACATACAATCAGCAAAGAAACTGTTTTCATATTAAAAGTTGAATAGCTAAATACTGTGAGAAAATAAAAATAAAAATAAAAAAAGAAGATTGCTTACTTGGTGGCGCCGGCCTCGAGGGCGGAATTCTAATCTGAGTGGTTGAGAGGACGAGTCTCTTATAGACTTGGAGGAGTAGGGGGAGGCACAATTCTTCTGTTATAAAAGAATTGTGTCTCTGACTAGTACCAGTTCTGTTAATGACTTAGTGGTGAACGGTTGGCACAACTTAGTTACTCGCTGCTCGCCGTACTACAATACTTGTTACTCGACCCAGTAGGGGGGGGTCGCATAGGGCATCCTTTGCAACCCCTCGGAGCTTACGCTATCACCGGGTAATCTACTTTACCCTCTAAACAGTTTTTTTTTCCACATCTTGCAAAGGTTTTGCTGCTTACTCTTTCGTTGGTTAACTACTGTCATGAACGTCACGAAAGAGCAGCTCCTACACAGAAGGGAGTCATTGACTCAGAAGATTCAGGGACGACTGAAGATGTGTCGTGATGGAGTTAGGCCATCGGCGTACTCATTCTAAAGGACGGAGATTCGACAATTCATTGTCGAGTTAGAGACTTGTGTCACACAGCTGGAGTTAGGCTCCTTTGATGAGAGTACACCTGCCGAGATTGAGGGTGCTTGGCTGCCTCAACTGAAGGATTATTATGAAGACTTGGGCGATTTGGATCAAGCATACCGACAGCCAGAGCCCAGCCCTTACTCGGAATCTGCCTTTGAGTTCTCAAGGGCTTCTGCAACTACCGGGAGAGGTTCTTCCTTCATTGTTAAACCCCCACGTATACAGATCACAGGGCCTACATTTAGCGGACAGGAAATGGAGTCCGACCGCATGAGTTTCAGAAACTTCTTGACTAGGTTTGAGAACTGCATGATCGGCATGGCCAATGATGCCGAGAGGTTGAACTTCTTGAAGTGTTCACTCTCAGACAGAGCCTTGAGGCTGGTAAATCACCTGAGTTGTACTGACACCAATTACCAGCAGGCCATGGCTATACTGAAGAGGGAGTATCTGGACCTGGATGAAATCATTGACCAAATATTCCAGGATATTCTGGACTATGTATCAAAGAAAGGTGGAGCCCTTTTTGAGCTGGGGGACTTCGTTTCCAGGACGGCATCGCTGTTGGAAGAGCTGGGGAATTCCTTTTCGTGTGACTTTTCTGTGGACGATTCTGGCGGAGCCAGACTGATGGCTAAGATTCTGTTTAGGAAATTTCCTCTCGAACTGAAAGGCGAGATAATAGCGCTAACAAATAGACGGGTGCCACCTTTGTCCTCCATATTGAGACTAACTGGAGAAGCAATAAAGAGATTGCAGATTAAGGGCGGTGTCTCCACTGCAGTTACATCAACAGTAAGACAGAATACGTCTCAAAAGTTTGGTAGGGGGAACGCTATTACTCCTTCTTTTCATGTGGATGTGAACAATGCAACTTCAACCGGGTATTCCCGCACGTTGCCACCCATTCTCTCAGTTACATTCTCTTGTGGACCAAAGACAGTGTCAGTGAATTGCCTACTGGACACGGGTAGCGGGCGGACATATCTGGCGGCAGATGTACTGAGAACTTTGTGCCCAATCGAAACCCTTGGTGTCAATTGTCAGCTGAGATTGTCTACCTTTCTAGGTGAGTGTCAGCGTGGGTTCACAGAGGTAGTCCTGGGAGTTGACTTGGGTTCTGGAAGGACAGTGACATCTCCTGTCTTGGTAGCCGATGGTATGGACTTGTCGGTTCGAGTGGCCAACCTGGAATCTCTATTGCGTGTCTTTCAGGATGCAAAATATGCTTTGGCCGGCCAGTTTGAGACCGGAAAGGATTTAATACCGATCAAGGGAATAATTGGGTTAGACCTGATTGAACACCTGGACTCCTTAAAGCTGATCCCGTGTTTGAATGGATGGGCCTTTGCAACCCCGCCTGGATTGGTCCCGTTTGGAGCAGTGGACTCTTTTTTCTTGGAAGATAAGCCCCTCTCTGAGGTTACTCACCTCTCGTTTAATTCGGTAATGGAACATACCCCCCAGGTCGATTCATCACATTTATGTTTTGTCCTTGAAACACAATCAACATACCTGGATCCCATGGCGGAGTGCTTTCCTGACAGTATGGTACAAAGAGGACTAGAACAAATGTTTACGTTGGAATCTCTGGGGCTTCCCAGTCAGGAGGACTTTTCTGATTACGATAAAGTTCAGATGAAGCGATTTGAGGAAACGGTAGAGCTTCGGGATGGAAGCTATTATGTGGAGCTCCCCTGGCATCACGATAGATTAGCCAGAGTCCCCTCTAATCATGCAACTTCCTTGCATGTTTTAGACCGGGTAGCAGCAAACTTGACTAAAAGAAAAATATATGATGAATATTTGGAGGTGTTTCGTCAGCAACAGGAGGACGGTATAATTGAAGAGATTTTTGTCTCCCCTCAGGAGTTCGACAAATATGTGTGGATACCACATAGACCAGTTTTCAAGTCGGACCCTACGGCAACTACCAGGATAAGACCAGTGTTCAACTGTAGTTTGAAGACAGGAGATGGATTATCGCTGAACGAAGCAGCATATTCTGGCGTTAACTTAACAGGGGACATCTTAAAGTTGTTGCTGGCCTTTAGAGCCAACAATTATGTGCTACTAGCAGACATTCGCCGAGCCTTCCTAATGATTCGGCTTAAGCTGGAGGCGGATAGGAACCGGTTTTGCTTTTTTCTTAAACAAGGAAATTGTTTGCGCTGCTTCCGCTATACCACCTTGATATTCGGGTTTACTTCCAGCCCATTTGTGTTGGGGTGCATCTTAAAATTACATGCGGCAAAATACCCTCAAGATGCTTGCCGCAGAATGATGGAGGACCGGTTTTATGTGGATAACCTTGTGGCATCCGTGGCAGACGCGAGTGAGCTTACTACATTGTATTCCCTTGTTAGAGAGCGTTTGCTGGAAGGGGGCTTTATTATCCAGTCATGCAACTCAAACAGTCAGGCGCTCCGCAATAGGATGAAGGAGGATGGTACTCTAAGTATCCATGAAGAGGAGTGGGAGAGAGTACTGGGCTACCGATACTCCCCACATTCGGAGGAGTTGTATGTCGCTCCGGTAAAGTGCAATCCTGACGTGACAACTAAGAGAGGTGTTCTTTCAGAGTCAGCTAAGGTCTTCGATCCGTTGTCCCTATGTCTCCCGGTTACTATCCGCAGTAGAGTGCTAATCAGGTCCATGTGGAAGAATGGTGCAGGTTGGGATGATCCACTCCAGCCAGCGATCTTGAGCGATTGGAGAGAGCTAGCCAGGGACCTTTCAGGGTTGAGTGATTTCCGTTTTTTGCGCAAGGCGCTTATGGCAGGGCTACCTGGAGATATGTACCTGTTTTGCGACGCGTCCAAGGAAGCATATGGGTTTGCCGTGTATATCGTACAAAATGGTCGGTCATCCTTATTATTTGCGAAAGCTAAGGTGGCACCTATGAAGGACAAGACTTTGCCTGTGTTGGAACTAATGGCCGTTTTCCTCGCCTTCAAGTGTCTCCCCACAATCCTGGACAATTGTGAAGGATTTGTTCCCGAGAATTTGTGTATAGCCACGGATGCACAGGTGGTCTTGTCCTGGATTTTATCTCAAAACATGGCTAGCAAAAATGTTTTTGCAAAAAATAGACTTAAAGACATTCTGCAGATGAAAGTGGAGTTGGAGTCTCGCTATGGCTTGAAGACTCTCTTCAGATATGTTGATAGTACACTCAACCCGGCGGATTTGTTAACAAGAGGATTAACATTGAGAAAGTTCCAATCCAAGATGGAATTTTGGTGTTCAG
Organism: Euprymna scolopes; assembly: GCF_053919585.1. Taxonomy (NCBI): domain Eukaryota; kingdom Metazoa; phylum Mollusca; class Cephalopoda; order Sepiida; family Sepiolidae; genus Euprymna; species Euprymna scolopes. The sequence goes on from NC_136527.1 coordinate 152,718,204, forward strand.
GCCCTTCCTGGCTATGCGAAGGAATATCTCAATGGCCAGGACAGGATATGCCCTGTTTGAGTGAGATATGCCAGCGAATGACCCGCAGTTCAGCAAATTGTTCCTTGATCCATGATCAAGAGTACACTTCGGCCATACCTTTTCAGAGGTTTTCCTCATTCTCTGGTTTACTGACTGTTACTGCCTTGGTGTTTAAGTTCCTAGCCATCCGATTTAATCGACAATGGGACTACAACTCTAAGGCACCGATCTACCTTATGAAGACAGTGCAACGGCAAGAATTTCCCGTGGAAGTGGAGTACCTAAAGGAGCCGAGTGGTAAACCCATGCCAGTTAGGGTTCGTGCTCTGGATCTTTTTCTGGACCCTGACGGTTTGATTCGATCTAGGGGAAGAATCAACCAATCTTCCCACTTTGGTTATGAAGTTAAAAACCCCATTCTGATAGGGAAACATCATCCTGTTACCAGACTCATCATTTTAGATTGTCATGAAAGGTGTTGCCACCTTGGAACTGGGTCAACTCTAGCGGAGTTGAGGCGAAGCGGTTATTGGGTCCCGCAGGGTCGACAAGCTGTGAATAAGGTACTGGCTGTTTGTGCCAGATGTAAACGTTATAATTCAACGCCAGTGACGCCGAATGCTGCTGCTGCCCTGCCGTCGCACCGTACCGATTTCAGAGTCCCCTATCAACACACTGGGATTGATTTTACTGGCCATCTTTGGGTGAGTGACGGGAAACGAGATACGAAAATGTACTTGCTCCTGTTCACTTGTTTGAATATCAGAGCAATACACATTGAAGTAGTTCCCAACATGAGCGTACCCTCTTTCTTCCAGGCACTGGTTTGATTTACTAACCGATATGGCGTTCCCGAAACCCTTTATAGTGACAACGCGAAAACGTTTATAGGAAGTGGAAAGATTTTCGATCGTCTCTCTCTTTTTACGGACTATCAAAGAAAATACGGTCCTTGTAAGTTAAAACTTAAAACCATTCCCTTGTTCTCTCCTTGGTATGGAGGAACATGGGAGCGATGTATCAAGACCATGAAGAATTGCCTATTTAAGATTCTTGGCAGGGGTAGATTGGATTACTTTACCCTTCTGACAGTGTTATCGGATATTCAGAGGTCTGTTAATAACCGGCCTCTTACTTACCAGGTGTCAGCCGACAAAAATGCTACTCCAATTACCCCTAATATGTTCCTTAAGCCCAATCAGAGCCCCGGGCTATTGATACGACTGGATAGAGAGGATAGAACAACCTTGTTGCCTCCCAGCAGGGAGAGGCTAATTCAAACCTTGGAACTTAGGGACCAATGTCTGACAGATTTCCACAAACTATGGTATGAGGAGTACCTGCTAGAGCTGGGAAGGAAGATTCCTGGTCGATCCCGACTCAGTACAAGAACCCGCCTCCAGAAGGATGATGTTGTGCTGATTAAGAGTCCTTTGAAACCCAGACCGTTTTGGGTCTTAGGAACTATTACTGAACTGATTCCAGGCCATGATGGTGTCGTTAGAGCAGCACGTGTACAAAAAGGGGAGGGCTTGGAGGAAGTACATTCCCTGAAACATCTGTACCCCTTAGAGCTTTCTAGGACTCCTGAAGGACCTCCTGTTGCGGAGGGAGGGGAGACGTTGGATTCACCCCCTAGTGTTGAAGAGCAGGTCTGGTTGTGTCCCCTGTGCAGCTCTCCGCAGCAGAATCAGAATATGATCGGGTGTGACTCGTGCGACCATTGGTACCATTTCCTGTGTTTCGGTATCGACTCAGAACCTCCCAACAGGCAAAAGTGGTATTGCCCAGAATGTGCGCCCCTTAAAAAACGACGGGGTAGACCTAGCCTGCTGCCTGCTTGATTGATATCTGGACTGATCGACTACTGCTATATTGTACTAACAGTTGTTTTTTGATTAAGTATTTTGGTGGTCTGTCATTTTTATGTAACTTTTTCTTTTTCTTTTCTCTCTTCTACCTTTTGTTTTTTTTTTCTCGTTTTTGTCGGGAGTGTGTGAGAAAATAAAAATAAAAAAAGGAGATTGCTTACTTGGTGGCGCCGGCCTCGAGGGCGGAATTCTAATCTGAGTGGTTGAGAGAACGAGTCTCTTATAGACTTGGAGGAGTAGGGGGAGGCACTATTCTTCTGTTATAAAAGAATTGTGTCTCTGACTAGCGCCAGTTCTGTTAACGACTTACTGGTGAACGGTTGGCACAAATTAGTTACTCGCTGCTCGCCGTACTACAAAACTTGT
>NC_136527.1:152725461-152742961 GCF_053919585.1 Euprymna scolopes
TTTTTGCTCAGATAATACCTTGACTTTGTTTTTTTCATAGTCTATATTTCTCTGAGCTTTTTTACTATGTGCTGACTTTGACATTTTTTATTAAATGTAAACATATAACACTTATGTGTATCTTACTATAATATCACTTATATTATAGCAAGACAACTCTCGTAGAATTGAGATACTGCCCCGTCACCAATAGTTAAAGTGTGGAACGGTATATACACTAATAGTGTAGTTGTTATCTTTATATGAAGTCCTAATCAGTGACAGTGTGAGGTTACTTGGTTAATTTATGGTAGTTTATTTCAGAAAACTTACTTGTTTTTATTAGTAGATTGTGTATAGTAGCCACAATATCTCGTTATTTTTGTGGCTAGGGCTTGGATTTTGATTCTTTTTGGTCAGCTTCCGGTGAGTTCTTAGAAGATGACTTTCTTGCAGTTTCTTTTGCGGTTAATTTAACTTATTTCCTTTGGCGTTTGGTGAGTTCTTAGAAGAACTGGTCTGATCTACTTTTCTTAGCGAGCGAAGCGATTCAGCTGCATTTAACAATGGTTGCTATAGTGTATTTTTGCGCATGCGTAAGAATTTCAAGTTTCCTCCTTATTTTTCAATAGTTTGACAGTAGTCATATGTCTTTCTGCCAAGAGCGACAGACGTCAGTGTTAGCCGTGATCGTCTAGAGGTTAGGACCCCACGTTGTGGCCGTGATAACCTAGGTTCGAATCCTGGTCACAGCATTGACATTTTGTACATATTTTACAGTCCAAAATCTGAAGAATTATTTGTTTTTATAACATTGTTTTTTGACATCGTACTTGCTGATAGGTTACTCCTATAACAATTTTGATCAACTGAGATAAAGATTTCGTGGTTTCATTAACGCTGGTGGGTTACTGTTTAAAGAAAAAACCTTAACATTCACCTCAAATATTCAGCGTCCAAGAAATATAGGCCACTGGCAAACTGGAACGTATGTGAGCATCCGGTGTATTATTTGGAGCTGTCCCTTTTGAGAGAAGTTCTGTGTTCGAAGTTGTCTGTCTACATTGGGTATATAGTGTTTAAAACTTGTTATTACACGTAATCTTATTTAATTATGGAGTTAGCTAAAAAGCGATGGATCACTGCACTTCTCCGTGTAAAGAGCAGTCGATTGATGCTTGAACTGTTGTCAGAGACCGTTCGTACACCGAGATACATCGTCTCAAAAGAAAGAAGAAAGCAGAAGAAGAACAATTGGCCATTTTTGTACCCTTTTTTGCTCTCTTTTGACATTTTAACCGACGTTATGACACTCGCTGGATTCGTAAGACGCTTCTCTGTAAGAATATGTGCTTTTTGAAACTTATAAGTTGATTTTAGTTGAGATTTGGATAGTTTTTTTTGTAGGCGTATATAGGCGTGTACGGACCATCCCTATATAGAGAGTGCTACCGCCTCTCTGATAACTGGATATTTAATATGTCAGTTAAAAGAATGGACAATATGAGCTTTGAAATAATGATTAAGAAATAGATTAAATGATACAATGCAATTGAGTAATTCTTTGGTTGCCAATCTATGTATGTCCAAACATGAAATCCACATGAATACCTTTTACGTGGCGAACCACCATCTGACATCATCAAAAAAGGAGATTCCCAATATTTTGAGACAGGGTTCGAGGTTAGTCACAGTCAGAGAGCTACTTAGAGGTGAGTCGGCCACGCTGAGAGCTAACACCCTCTTGGAGGCGAGGGAGGGAGATACTACAATGTAATCGTAAAGGCTTGAATCCCTGACCATTATCAAGTATATTGTGCCCCCTCCGCCATCATCAATATTGTATCTCTCCTTTATATGTGTTAACAAGAACTGTGCCATAAATGCCTCAGCTCCGTATTATTAATAATATGAAGTAAAAAAGAATCGTCACAGTCGTTGTTGTGATGTAAATAGAATATAAATGTCATTATCATATTCTGTTTTTTTTTATTTGTGTCCGATATTAACCGCCCGACACTGCAAAATATTATTATTATTATTATTATTATTATTATTATTATTATTATTATTATTATTATTATTATTATTATTATTCATAGTTCATGAGGAAATATAGTATTATTTGTGTAATAGTGTGGTAGCCTCTATAAGTCTAGTCTCTGTGAAGCCGTTATACATCTGTGGGATTTTCTCGGCTCGATCCATTGGTGTAATTCACTAGTCTGTTGCATTGTATGCATAGGGGATTCATGGCAGCTAGACTCCTTTCTCTGGTTAAGGTCTGGGGATAACCTGCTCTAAGGTGTGTGTAGTGTTGAGATACTGCTGATGCGCTGTTCAATTTGTGATGCACTTACTTGATGCATGCGATTGGTCATATCGGAATTCAATTATCGAACTTCTTTTAGCTGATCTGATGAACTGTCTGTTTCTTTGTTAGATGTTACTGCTTGTCGAAGTCGGTAATTTGGACGGAATTTTGAGCGGTACCTATTATTTACTTCACCGAAGAAGCAGGTTCTTGTTCTATTAGCCATGATTGGATAAAGGTCCTAAGTAATTCCCAATTGTATTTTTCAGTCTGCAACACTGGGGATTGGACCTTCAATTTTCAGAATATAATTTTTTACAATTAATTTTTCCAAGCACTTAAATCACAGCTGAGAAAGTCGGAAGTTACCTCGGCTGAAACGTTGTGTAAATCACACTCAAGTTAACAACAGTAATCTGATCAATCCAAATAATACAAACACTAATCCTCATCTCAAAAATTCAGAAAAGCATAGTTTATCTTTTATTTTTGTGAGAAAAAACTTGTAAATTTTAATACATTTTACATACATATTATCAAAAAGATCCTGAAGCCTGTATTACATCAATAGAATTCATAGAAAAATAATTTATAAAAATAATTGGGATACAGATATGAATTAATAATTGTTTATTTAATATAGGTGTAAACAAGAACTGTGGCATAAATGCCTCAGCTCCGTATTATTAATAATATGAAGTAAAAAAGAATCGTCTCAATCGTCGTCGTCGTGATGTAAATTGTATATAAATGTTATTATCATCTTCTGTATTATTATTTGTCTCCGATATGAACCGCCCAACTACTCAAAATAATAATAATAATAATAATAATAATAATAATAATTATTATTATTATTTTTATTATTATTACCATCATCATCATAGTTCATGAGAAAATATAGTATTATATGTGAAATAGTGTAGAAGCTTCTATAAGTCTCTGTGGAGCCTTTATACATCTGTGGGATCTTCTCGGCTCGAGGGTAGATATACAAGATCCATTGGCGTAATTCACTAGTCTGATGCATTGTATGCGTAGGTGATGCATCGCAGTCAGGCCCCTTTCTCTGGTTAAGGTCTGGGGATAACCTGCTCCAAGGTGTGTGTAGTGTTGAGATACTGCTGATGTGCAGTTCCATTTATAAAGCTCTTACTTCAGGAGCATGCAGTCGGTCATATCTGACCTCGAGTATCGAACTTCTTTTAGCTGATCTGATGAATTGTCTATTTCTTCAGTAGATGTTACCATTTGTCGAAGTCGGTAATTTGGATGGAATTTCGAGAGGTACCCACTATTTACTTCACGGAGGTAGCATGTTCTTGTTCCATCAGCCATGATTGGATAGCGGTCCCAAGTATTTTTTGCAATTGTATTTTTCGGTCTCGCACACTGAGGATTGAAACTTTAATTTTCAGGAGAATATCACTTTTTTACAATTAATTTTTCCAAGTACTTTAACCAATCTCTAAATAGCATCATTTCTAAATATACATTATTATTACTTTCACTAAAATTTAATCTCTAAAACAAAACAATATTATCAATATATCTATTAAAGTTAAATTGTCTGTGTTCCTGTCTGCGTCTGTACATTTTTCTTCTAAATTACTCTGTCAATTCTCAGTCTACAGACTCGAGATTTGACATAAGGGGTATTATGATTTCGGAAAATCATTTTAATCAAGTTTCGGCCAAACATTTGTCTGTCAAGTTGTCAAAGTTCCACGCTTTGACCTTTAAAAACTCTACTGAACTTCTCCGCAAATTTTCGGTCTAAACACCTGGATTTGTAACTTGATTTGAGCCCAAAACAATCAATGTTAAGGGTTCAATTGGGGTCAATTTTTTGTCTAAACATTTGAAATTTTGCATAAAATGTATTCAGACACAGAACAAGCATTTAATCGTGTTTTAGTCAAAAATTTAGTTGTCAAGGAGTCAAAGTGCAAACTATTTTATCTTTACTGTCCCTAGAAAACTATGTACCCAATTTTGGGTCTAAATATTTGAAATTTTACATAAAGGGTATTCAGACATTCAGCAAGCTTATTAATCAGTTTCAGGCGAAAATTTAGCTGCCAGAATGTCAAAGTTAACAGAGTTGACCTTTGAAAACTCTAACAAACTCCTTCGAAAATTCTGGGTCGAACACTTGGAATTTTAGATGTAGGCTACCTGGGCATGAGTCAAACTTTTAATATATAAACGTGTAAACGTTATGAACGGTATATTGAGCCCATGCTAAGCCAGGCTAAACTGATAGTAATGAATAAAATGAATATTTATTTTATACTATAATGTTATTCCACTATTAAATAATAAAGAAATATAAATGAAAATGAAAATATAAAAATTCTCCAAACGATTAAAAGATAGAAATAAAATTGGTAAACATGGAAATATTACAATAATTATGAAAAAGTTTTCTTAAAAATCGATGATATTCACGAGATACTTCAAATCATGTGTGGTATTTATTAAAATACAATTATATCACATAACATTACAATGATTGTTGATAATTATTGTCAGAATATCGATGATATATACAAGAAACTTCGATGTATGTGTGATATTTAAAAAATTGGGATATCTGGTCTTTTAAAAAATAACATCTGAACCACATGACATTGCAATTATTCTAGGTAAGTATTGTTAAAAACCGGTGATATTGACCGGAAACTTCAATATTTGTGTGATATTTATTGAAATAAAATTCAAATAATATTGCATTACAATTATTGCAAATGAATATTGTTAAAAGCCGAGGATATACACCGGAAACCTCAATATATGTGTGATATTTATTGAAGTAAACTCCAAATAACATTGCATTGCAATAATTGTGGATAAGAAACTTTAATATATGAGGAGTAGTTATTGAAAAAAATCCAAATTACATTGCATTGTAATTATTATAGATGATGGTTGTTAAAATCCCTTACAATAAAGAGATTGGTGAAACAACCAGATGTGCTATAAAGAAACTTACTGGATGCTATATGCACGGACTTGTACTTTCTAACCGTCATTTAAAAAGCAATTGAATTTGATTAATCGAATATATTGACGAGTTTTTTGCAATTAGTTTCTTTGTTTTTTTTTATTTTACTGTCATTCCGATACAATGAACTATCATATGCATAACGAGACTTGATTATACAAACTCTCTTGTTTATAGTTTATTAAATAAAAAAATCTTGTTTTGTTAGTTGGAGATGGGGCATACTACAAGATTCCAGACATTCAGCCACTATCTTATACATTCCAATCGCGAGATCGTTTTTAGATTCTAATCGTCTCTTTAAGCTATTTCTAAAAAATATCTTTTGTACTTAGTTCACAGAATATATTTGCCGTGTGGTTTTTGAAATTATTATCTCAGTGTTACATCTCATATGTATACCTAACCTTTATTTCTCAGCACAGAACTACACACGTGTTGCAAGATTATGACTTGTCATTATTTTTCACAACACTTTATTTACTGAACATGAATTTATTTATTGAACATGAATTTATTAACTGAACATGAATTTATTTATTGAAGATGAATTTATTAACTGAACATGAATTTATTTATTGAAGATGAATTTATTTACTGAACATGAATATTTACATAATGTACAAGAAAATGTCGTTCTTTTTATTTACATCATTTAGAAGAAAACAAGTGATTTCCTCTTGCTGTTACATATATGAGTTTGTGATTATCAGTTTTTCCCGGCCGTATCGATGAAAAGTTATTTTCGGTTTCAATGAATAGAACTGACGCTTTTGAAGATTTCAAATATGGCTTGTTTATTTTACAGTCATCAAAATACAAGTGAAAATCACACATAAGAAAGTAGTGGGTCAGGATGCATGTGGCGTGGGTTGCAGAACTCTCTTTCAGTTTGTCTGTTTGTGTCTCTCACTCTTTACTTCAACTATGTCATTTTTCCGTTTATATTGTTGATTCTTTTTGTATTTTCTTTATTGTTTTCGGTTGGGTTTCTTCTGGCCAACGTTTCCATTCATTACAAGTGACATGTAGGTCATACTTCTCCTGGCGATTGATTTCATCATGACGCATTTCTCTGGTGATCCAGACACCAGAAATAACTTGGTCAGCTTTTCCCTGATGATTGACGTCACCACGATTCATTTCTCTGGCAATCCCGGCACCATGAATATATTGGTCAGTTTTTCCCCAGGGATTATGACATCATTGTGTCCTTGTGAATCCCAGGTTCACGTCGCTCTCTCTAACAAATTATATATATATATATATATATATATATATATATATATATATATTACTTGCTTGGCAAGGCCACAAGAGAGACAACCAACCTCCTTGTCAATGTATAATTTGTTAGAGAGAGCGACGTGAACCTGGGATTCACAAGGACACAATGATGTCATAATCCCTGGGGAAAGTTCTTCCATGAACCTGCCTGCTCTCTTATGTTATGTTTTGTATACTCCCCTCTCTTCTTTCGGGGTATTAGGGTAACTGGGTTGTCATATTCTTCTATTGTGTTTTCCAGTGTGTTACCACTGAAAATTTAACCGACCTTTTTAGTTGGCGTCTGCTGAGGCAAACATTTGGTGTGGTGTTCATTCACCATTTTTATTTTGGGATCAGAAGAATATTTGATATATTGCCCTATGCTTACCATTGCAGCTCAGCATGCATGCTTAATTTCAGTGAGGCCTAAACCACCTTCTCTCCGTGGTAAGTACAGCCTGTCCATGCACGGATGTTTGTAAATGTCTTTATGAAGGGCCAGCATTTTCCGAGTTTTTACGTCAAGGTTATTGATGCAGTTTTGTGGCGAATTGATTATGCCAAATCCATAAGATACAACGGGTATTGCCAATTGATTGATGACAATAATTTTGCTTTTTGGAGATGAAAGAATATTTTTAAGTCGCTTGAAGTATTCTCCCTGTACTTTTTCTCTCATCTTTCCATGTTCAAGTGTCTCATTCTCCTCTTCTTCCATGTATTTATGACAGCATCTTCTTCAAGGTCTCCAATAGAGCCATTGTCAAGGTTAAGATTTTCTGATGCTGTCTTTCTTTCCTTCTGTATGGTGCACTTAGCACATTTGTCGAATCCAAACTCCATGGAGATGTCGTCTGTATAATTTTTAACCATGTCTATCAGAGAGACAACTTGTTTCTCGGTTTCTGCATAGAGTTTCAAGTCATCCATAAAGAGTAGATCTTTCTGCTCATGCTGAGACTGTATAAAGTATCGAGTCGTTTAAGTAGCTTACTTAGTGGATCCATTGTGACGCAGAAAAGGCGCTGTTAGAGGCTGCCTTCTGAGAATATTCATGGCTTGATCTTTATCTTTGGGATCTGTATCCTTTCTTCCGTGTGCTGTAGCGTAATTGACGTGCACTATCTGGCCATTTGTTTTTGAAGGAATGATTTAATATCAGTGTGCGCATTGTACAACTCCAAACAGCGAAGTATCCAGGAATGCGGTATACTGTCAATTATATACTGTATATATATATATATATATATATATATATATATATATATATATATATATATATATATATATATTGTATACTTAGAATCAATCCAGGCCATTGACAGATTTGTCTTCTTCTGCAGTCTTCTAATATTATTCTGCTTACAAGGAGTTGGTCTTTTGTGCCAAGCCTTTTCCTAGTACACTACCTCTTCTCACTTCTGAGGTAATCACCAGCAATCAGATGGTCGTATGTTGCATCAGCGATTATCCCTGTTAAGAGTTTGTAGGTTGTTGTGAGGCAGCAGATTAGTCTATATTTGCTAGCCACGTGGGTGTCCTTATTTGGGGGGAATAAGTGATGTACTGCATCCAGTAAGCAACTTAGGCGGCTCTTCATCTCCACTGATGATTCTATTGAATGCCTTGGCATAGTGATGATGAAGTGCGCTGAGTTTTTGCAGCCAGAAATTTGGTATTTGGTCTATTCATGGGGTCTTGAAATTACTGCATTGAGCTACTTTCCTGCAGACAGCTTTCTTGGTAATTTTTAGAGATGGCATCTTTTCTTTCTCCTTGTTCTCCTCTTTGATGGTATTTATCCAATTGTTTTCTTTATGTACTTTAGTGTCCTCATGGAGTGGCCTCCAGAAGATTTCTACTTCTTTTTATGTTTGTGGGGAGCTCACCACATTAACGAGGCACCTATAGATCATTCTTGGGTTTCTTGCAAAAAGTTTATTCTTTTTGCTTCAAAGTTTTTCATTTTATTTTTTGTTTGTGCAGTGTGAGTTAATTTAGATTTAGCAGAAAAAGATTTTCCACAAACTCGACAATAATGTGGCTTTTAACCAGTGTGAGTCCTCATATGTCTCACTAACTTTGATTTTTGCGAAAAAGAATGTCCACACACTTCACATGAATGTGGCTTTTCACCAGTATGAGTTTTCATATGTCTGATTAGATTTGATTTCCTAGAACAAACATGTCCACAAACTTGACAAGAATATGGCTTTTCACCAGTGTGAGTTTTCATATGAAGGGTTACATCATATTTAGCAGAAAAAGATTTTCCACAAACTTGACAAGAATGCGGTTTTTCACCAGTGTGAGTTCTCATATGTATAAGTACTTTTGATTTTTGAGAAAAAGAATATCCACAAACTTGACAAGAATATGGCTTTTCACCAGTGTGGGTTCTCATATGTGTGATTACACTATATTTAGCAGAAAAAGATTTTCCACAAACTTGACAATAGTGTGGCTTTTCACCAGTGTGAGTTTTCATATGTTTCACTAAATTTGATTTTTCAGAACAAGAATATCCACACACTTCACAAGAATGTGGCTTTTCACCAGTATGGGTTTTCATATGTCTGATTAAATTTGATTTATCAGAAAAAACATATCCACAAACTTGACAAAAATGTGGCTTTTCCCCAGTGTGAGTTCTCATATGTATGTCACAATTTGATTTAGCAGAAAAAGATTTTCCACACACTTCACAATAATGTGGTTTTGCACGAGTATGAGTTTTCATATGTTTCACTAACTTTGATTTTACAGAACAAGAATATTCACACACTTCACAAGAATGTGGCTTTTCATTTCTGTGGACCTGCATGTTTTACTGAAATAAGATTACAAACAGTTTTTAATATATTTTATCCTCGCTTTGTTTTCGAAATTCACAAATGTTTAATGAAATTTGAGAACATACACATACAATTCAAAGAATATATCATTTACTTTGTTTTACGTCTCTAGGATATATTTCCTGGTGCAACGGTTTCTTATACTACATATAACATGTAGTTTTTAAAAATGTTTTTGTAATTTGTGATTCAATCTGTTCTTTTCTCTTGATTTCTTTGAACATTAAACATATTTCACAAAAAATATCTTCCAGAATTTGTTAAATAATAGGATACTGGAAAATACATCTCCAAACAATAACTTTGTTTCTTTACGTATAAATCATTAATTTTTTATAGAATATTTTATAGAACATTGTGTAAATATGATGATCTGTTTTAATTCAATATAGGCATTCAGGCAGGAACATCTGTAAATAAAAAATAATATATGGAATTCAATATTTTTAGTATCATCATTTGTTTTTGTCAATGTTGTTGGATTAAACTAATAAAATCCAGATTATACTTATCGAAATATTCATAAAAGACACATGAGATTTTAAACTTGTAGGTGTTTTAAAGATATAGTGTAGATACCTAGAATGTTGTATTAGTCATATTTTATTGAATTAAATAGAATTACATATGATTATTATCATTTTGAAAAAAAACAAGAAATAGTGTTTTAGATATATTTTATATATTAAAATTTATTGATTATATTTCATTTATTAAATAGAATTACAGATAATTACTATCGTTTGAAAACAAAACAAGAAATATATTAATGATTAATTTCGTTTTGAAAACAAAACAAGAAATAATATGTTAATCATATTTTATTGAATTAAATAAAATTACATATATTTACCATCGTTTTGAAAAGAAATAAAAGCAAGAAATAATGTTTTAATCATATTTTATTGAATTAAATAGGTATTTTGTGTCTGATGATTCTAGTTTAGATAATTATCATCTCTCAGCTTATTTTTTCGTTACTGTCAAAAGTTAGCTGATGTAGTTATTTAATGGGAAAGCTTGGTGCAACCCTAAAATTACCAGTGATTTAATGTTTTGATCTTTTGTAATAAAATGTATCTCTTGTTTGATCTTGTTACGTATATAAAATGATATGAATCTATTTATCTGACTATAAATCTATGTGTCTGTCTGTCTGCCGTGCGGACAGAGTTGAGTTGGTTTCTCATAAACAATAGAGAAACATGACTGATGCAATCGTAGGGTCAGAAGGGAGCAAATGTACATCAATCATATCTGACGACCAGAGTGCACTGGAAGCTTAGTAGATACACTACCATGTGGCGACCTCACGTGAGTTTCCAGTTTTAAAAGAATTTAGATGTTGAGCTTAGATCATCAGAGAGGGCAGACCTGTTAGCAAGAGGTCTGGAAATGAAGATAGAAAGCGCCACAACAAAGAATGAGGTCGAATTTCTCCTTATTTGCATGTAAACACCTGATTCATACCTGGTGAATTTTAATAAAGATTATATATACAAATCAAACACTTGTCTTTGTTCATCTGTAATCCCTCACCCAAAACAGAATTTGCCAGCTACAGGAGACACTGTAAAATAGCTCACCAGAAAGGCACAGCGAAGGAACGAGGAGGTATGTCTCAAGATGTGTTACTTTATACACATCACACTCACCTGTAGACATTCGCACATTAGACAGTCACAAGCCTTTAAAAGAGCATTAAGACATTGATGAAAGAAGTTTCTCTTTAATAAACTCGTTAAAAGACTCTTAGTAAGATTATAGCGTTTAAAGTCAAGTCTACTCTCCTAAGTCGAAGTCTGCACAAACCTTTCTTTATATTACAGAAAGATGTGATAGTCTTCTAATGGGCATTTGAATTAATATACCAGGTTAATTCGTAAAAACAATCAAATCAAGGAAGTGGAGTTATCAATTACAATGCAGTTCAAGGTTATTTATTTATTATAGTAAGTGATCAATTTTATTTTCTTTATAGAATCAATATGTTGTATGTTTTTAATATTTTTGATATTCTTTGTCGATTCTATATTTCTATTGCATTTGATTCCAATGAAATACTTTTATGTATTTTGCATCTGTATTAAAGTCACCAGATGAATTAGTTTGTCCATTGTATGCCTCTGTACTTTTGAATCCGTCATGTTTCATTATCAGGGATAATTCGCCGTTTCTGGAACAATTTTTACTTAATATATAAAGATGTAATTCTCGATCGTTATGCAGTTATATTAAAACAATATTTGCATGTGGTTCTTAAGTAATTTAGATTTTTTGTAATGAAATATACGTCAAAAATAAATGAGAGTGTTATGAAAAATATCTTCTGCAAAATGCTTAGACAAAAGTGGTAATTCTCGATCGTTATTTTAATACAACACTTGCATGTGGTTCTAAAGTAATTTTAATTTCTTGTAATGAAAAAGTGGTTATTAGATCCCTAAAAAATAATGTCATTGTTATAAAAATAAACCAAATAAATATCGTTCAATAAAAATGTTGCCCTCGAACACACAAAATTTTAGCCATTTAAAAAAATGTCAAAAAAATATTTTGGTAAATCTTCACAGTTTAAACTTGGATATTACGTTTAAATATTCTTAAGAAAATACCCGCAAAGAAGGAATAAGATAATAACCAAGATTTTAGATTAGGGGATTGTTTTCATATATAAATTTGATATAAATTATACACACTTCAGGACCATCATATGTAGTTTCCAATATTTTATGGCACGGATGAGAGGAGCATATCATTGGCACGTTTTTACGTTTGATGGGATTATAGCCTACATGTTAATTATTCTGTCATTTCTCCTAACAAATTTATAAACAAAAATATGTTTGTTACGTTTGATGAAATTATAGTCTACATGTTAATTATTCTGTAATTAATCCTAACAAATTTATAAACAAAAATATGTTTGTTACGTTTGATGGGATTATAGTCTACATGTTAATTATTCTGTAATTTCTCCTAACAAATTTACAAACACAAATATGTTTGTTACGTTTGATGGGATTATAGTCTACATGTTAATTATTCTGTAATTTCTCCTAACAAATTTATAAACAAAAATATGTTTGTTACGTTTGATGGGATTATAGTCTACATGTTAATTATTCTGTAATTTCTCCTAACAAATTTATAAACAAAAAATATGTTTGTTACGCCTGATGGGATTATAGTCTACATGTTAACTATTCTGTAATTTCTCTTAACAAATTTATAAAGAAAAATATGTTTGTTACGTTTGATGGGTTAGAGTCTACATGTTAATTATTCTGCAATTTCTCCTAACAAATTTATAAACAAAATTATGTTACGTTCTGGGGAATTAGAGTATGCATGTTAACTTTTTTTGCATAGGGTTCAGCACTTATCAAGTCCCGAAGGCCACTCAGGGATAAGGGTTATTGCGTGTACAGTAATCATTGGGATAGTATTGTAGTAATCAATTATATTGGGTAGTTAGAGTGTCTCACTTAAGGGGCGGTTTGTCAGGAGTTTGTTTATGTTGGACTTGAAGACGTCCAAGTTGTAGTCAGGTGGGAAACAGGCAGGCAGCAGAGAGTTCCACTGGCGTGCAGTTCTAAGAAAGAAGCTCATGGAATCTACGTTTGGATTTAGGCACAGATAAAAAGTAGGGAAAATTATTGACAGTACTTTCTGCCAGACGGGTGTTTTTCGTGAAAGATTGGCGAGGGGGACGAGGGATTGGAGCTCAGACGAGCACCTGCCATGGAAATAACAATAAAACAAAGACAGGCTCGCAACGTCTCTTCCGTGGGAGAGAGGTTGCAGGAAAGAGAAAAGAACACCCCCCACTAAGTCACGAAGTCTATTTTGTACTCTGTCAAGGCAGCATAGGCTGTTTTTAGCAGTTCCTGCCCAGATATGGAAGCAGTACTCCATCCTTGGACGTATTTGTCTTTTATACAGACAGAGAATTGCATCAGTAGTGAGATATCTTCTGGAGCGGTAGAAGGATCCTACCATTTTCCCAGCATCCCTGGCAGCAGATTTGATGTACGTGTTCCATTTCAGATCAGTAGTAAAGCTTACACTCAGAAGCTTGTCAAAACATGGAGCCTCCCCAAGACGTGAGCCATCCATTTCAATTGATGCCAGATAGGTATCAGAGCGTTCATGATGTAAAGATAGAAGCTTTGTTTTGGACGCATTAAAAGTGACCAGCCACCTCTTCCGCCTATTGTACCACGGTCTCAAGATCAGAGGAGAGAGAATTAGAGAGAACTTTGTCATTTACGACCTTTGATGTGTTGCCATAGATGGGCGTGTCATCAGCATAGACGTCAACGAATGATTTAAGTATGTGCTTTGGTAGATCATTGATGTAGATCAGGAAAAGAGTTTGGCCCAGGATGGACCCCCTGGGGGACTCCAGCATTAATACTGTGAGCCTCTGATTTCTGCCCATCAACCACTAATCTTATGAACCTATCAGAGAAAAATAGTTTAATGATTGAGAAAACATTTACAGTAATACCGCAGCTTGACATCTTGTGAAGTAGGCCCTTATGCCATACCTTATCGAAGGCCTTAATATTTAAATTGTATCTTTGTTTAGTAACTTGTTAGGAGAAAGTACAGAATCGTTATCACAATCAATATTTAAATGGTATCTGTGTTTATTAAATTTGTAGGTGAAAGTACAGAATAGTTATGACAAACAATATTTTAATAGCATCTTTGTTTATTAAATTGTTAGGTGGAAATACAAAATATTTATGACAAACAATATTTAAATAATATTTTGGTTTATTAAATTGTAAAGTGAAAATACAGAATAGTTATGGCAATATTTAAACGGTATCTTTGTTTATTAAATTGTTAGGTGAAAGTGCAGAATAGTTATGCCAATCAATATTTAAACGATATTTTTGCTTATTAAATTGTTAGGTGAGAGTACAGAATAGTTATGACAAAAATATTTAATCGGTATTTTATTTAATTAACTTGTTAGGTGAAAGTACAGAATAGTTATGACAAACAATATTTAAACGGTACAGAATAGTTTTGACAAAGAATATTTAAACAATATCTTTGTTTATTAAATTGTTAGGTGAAAGTACACAATGTTTATGACAAAAAATATTTAATCGGTATTTTATTTAATTAACTTGTTAGGTGAAATACAATATAGTTATGACAAACAATATTTAAACGATATTTGTGTTTATTAAATTGTTAGGTGAAAGTACAGAATTGTTATTACAAAAAATATTTAATTGGTATTTTATTTTATTAACTTGTTAGGTGAAAGTACAGAATAGTTATGACAAACAATATGTAAATGGTATCTGTGTTTATTAAATTGTTTGGTGAAAGTACAGAATTGTTATGAGAAAAAATATTTAATCGGTATTTTATTTAATTAACTTGTTAGGTGAAAGTACAGAATAGTTATGACAAACAATATTTAAACGGCATGTTTGTTTATTAAAGTCTTATGTGAAAGTACAGAATAGTTTTGACAAAGAATATTTAAACAATATCTTTGTTTATTAAATTGTTAGGTGAAAGTACAGAATAGTTTTGACAACCAATATTTAAACGGTATATTTGTTTATTAAATTGTCAGGTGAAAGTAACGAATAGTTATTACAAGCAATATTTAAACGGTATTTTTGTTTATCAAAATGTTAGGTTAAAGTCCAGAAGAGTTCTGACAATATTTAATGTATATTTTTATTTTTTTGTTTTTTTTAGCAGAAAAACTGGGTTATTTTTTCTATATTACGTTTCTGCTAATTTTTGATGACCAATAAATGTATGCTCATTTTATGTAAACTTTATTAAAGAAAATGTTACTCATTCTATAACTTAAAATATTGAAAACATCACAATTCACATGGAAAACGGTAGACTGAAAATATTTTTTAAAGTAAAAAAACAAAAACAACAACAATTAAATACGGAAAAAGCAGGGAGGTTTTGTGCTCAGTTGTCTAACAATTCAACCAACTTTGAATTAAATTATTTTGTTTATTTTAATTATTATTATTTTCTCAGAAATTACCTAATACATTTTTGACAAAATTGCCAGATTGTATACTATACTTTAAGTATTTTTTTAATCGGAGATTCATATATTTTTTTTTTATTCAAGTTTGTTAAAACGCCTGGCGGAATCATTATTTTTTTTTATTGAATTCAAATACAAATGTTTTTTTAATGTTTTAGTTTTTTTAAGAATCAATATTTCTGAGGTGCAAAAAACAAACTGCTTTTCTGTCCCAGATTATTTTTATTCAAACAGATTTTTAAAACCGTAAGAAAAAATAATTAATTTTCATATTGGATTGCAATAAAAAATAAACTTATTTTCATTTTTAAGATTATTTTAAAGTTGTTGAATGATATTTTTTAAAAGTGTTTTTTTTAAAAAAAAACACTTACCTTTCATTCAGGGAATTCAAAACAAAAAAATGTTGTTTGTTTTTTTTTTCTTTTGTGTTCAAAACAGCAAATTTGCTTTGTTTGTTATGATTTCTTTAGTAAATTGATACAACTTCTGTTTTGTGTGTCAAATTCATTAATAAATAAAATATATTAAAACATAAAAGAATCAAAGTTAAAAGATGAAAAACACGATTTAAACGTGAAATATTTAAAAAGAAAACCAAATGCTAACAAACAAAGAACTTAAGGTCATCGTAACACGGTGTAATCATTATTTCGTTCCTTGTGTAAAAATGTCCGTTCATCAGTTAAGTGTGCCGAATTGTTTTCTAATCAAGTTTAGATTGTATTTGTCAATTCTTAAACCTTTTGGTCATTTCTATTATAAATTATTATTTCGCATTCGATTCATTAAAAGATAAAATATATGAAGATTTTAAAAGCAAGTTTTTTTTTTTTTTTTTTTTTTACAGATTAAACATTTCATTATCACATGGATTAGTAAACTTTGTGAACAATATTGAATAATTCGACCCCCTGTTTTTCAAAGCTTATAACTACTAGAAAAATGTAATTCAAACCCTATTTATTTTTTTTTAATTAAAGGAGCAAAGACCAAGGTTTCATTAAAAAAAAAAAAAATACTAACAACGCGTTTTTTTTTGTTTTTTTCTTTAAGATTTTAAACTTCTGATTTACAGGTAAATTTCCAAAACCAAAAAACTGCTCTTTTTTTGTTTTAAATTAGAATATTTTATTTATTGATATTTTATCTTCAATTTGTGATATATAAAACTTTGGCACATGAATTAATTATTTACTTTTTAATAGACATTTAAAAATAGGGTGTGAATTAAAATAAAACCGTTTGTCTAAAATTTTATATCCAATTTATTGGAAACAGCATAACATTTCATACTGACCCTGAAAATATCGTAAAAATAGAATCAATAGAAAATTTTTTATAGATTTTTAAAGTTTAAAAATTGAAAAATACTGAACTCGTAAAATTCAATTAATTTCATTACTGTTTTTTTTTTTTTAATAAAAAATATTTCTATTACTGTTTATACAAGTTTAATAGTTTATTTTGGAAATTTAATCCATAAATAAAATAAACAACCCACTTTTAAAAGAGAAATTACGAGTTTTTGATAGATTTTTAAAGTTTAAAAATTGAAAATACTGAACTCGTAAAATCCAATTAATTTCATTACTGTTTTTTAAAAAAATATATATTTCTATTACTTTTTATAGAAGATTAATAGTTTATTTGGAAGTATAATCCATAAAGAAAATAAACAACCCACTTTTAAAAGAGAAATTAAGAGTTTTTTTTTAATATTTTATTCGCAGTTTCGTGTTAGGGGTGTAAAAAATTCCTACAAAAATTCTGATACACCTATCGAACTACTGTTAACACCCAAAATGAGAACTGTAGTCCAAATATTCCAAATAATTTTCATATAAAAAATCTGTAAAACTAATATTTCACTCCAACAATTCCAATAAGAGAAAGGGTTTCACAAACGGTAAAGTCAGTCAAATCACAACAATAGATTTGGACCAAGAAAATAAACTATAACCACATGATGACGTTATGGGACTTGCACATTATTTGGGTCCAAGTAGACGATAATTTAAATT
>NC_136527.1:152747961-152790811 GCF_053919585.1 Euprymna scolopes
TATATTGATATGTGTTTTTTTCTTATTATATTAAAAATAATAAATTTTATTTATATGTGTTTTTATTTTTTATATTAAAAATAATAAATTATATTAATATGTGTCTTTTTTTCGTTATTGCATTAAAAATAATAAACGATATTAATGCATGTGCATGCAGTTTATATATACCTGTTTATATATACCTGTTTATATATACCTGTTATATATACCTGTTTATATATACCTGTTTATATACCTGTTTATATATACGTGTTTATATATACCTGTTATATATACCTGTTTATATATACCTCTTTTCCTTCTCATGTTGGATGTAAATTTAAATAATAATGTTAACAATTGTTCGACTAATAATAATGATGTGTTTTGTCTTAACAAGTTGCACACACTAAAGTGAAAGTAACATAAGAAATCGTAACAAGCCTTAAACATTGACAAATATACAGGGTGACCCCCTAAAACGGGCCCCAACTCTAATTAGGCCCCGTTTCTTAGTGTTTTGTCCGAATGAAATGAAACTTTGGTCATAACTAGTTTATTACATTCAAAACATTGCATCAAAACAATAGGGTCTTTGGCCTTTTTTCTTCGTTCTACAGCATATGTTTTAGATGGCCTCCATTTAGCTTTTTTTTGGGGGGGGGGTCACCCTGTATTCTACATATGATAGAAAAACAATTCGACAGACTTAACTAATGAACAGACATTTTTACACGAGGAACGAAATAATGATTGCACCGTGTTACGGTGATCTAAATTCTTTCTTCCTTAGCAGTTGATTTTCTCTTTAAATTCACGTTTAAATCGTGTATTTCAACTTTTAATTTTGATTATATTATATATTCATATATTTTATTTCTTAAAAATTGAGCTCAGAAAACAAAAATTGTATCAATTTACTATAGAAATCCTAGCAAAGAAATGAAATTTCCTGTGTGAAATACAAAAAAAAAAAACGAATTCATTTCGATTTCGTTTTCATATTGAATTCCTGGAATTAAGGTAAGATTTTTTCTTTATTATTTTTTTATACTTTCCAAAAACTTGAATATGTTAACGATAATCTTAAACAGTAAAATAAGTTTATTTTTATTGCAATCGAATAAAAATATTGATTTCGGCATGATTTATAACAGACGTAAATAAAATAAAAGTAAAAAATCGGGTTTGTATTACTGTACACATAGATTCGAAAAAGTTGTCAATGAACAAGTATATAACAAATAAATGTTATCAAAGGCAAGATAAGTTACTTTTCTACCAAACTTGATATATTTTTCGTGTTTTTATTCAATGTAACATGTTTATTCAGCTCGAAAAACATGCAGTGTTTACCGATGTATTGGAAAATTCAAAATGGCGCCCAACACTCTCTGTAACATGGTAAGTTTGGAAAAATGTATTATAAATAATAAACTAGACAAAATACTATTAAAAAAACACCGAATATATGTCAACTTATGTCACGGTAACATATAATGAGCGAATTTCTAACAGTATTTTGTCTAGTTTATTATTTATAACATCTTTTTATGAACTTACCGTGTTTAAGAGAGTGTCGGGCGCCATTTTGAATTTTCCAATACATCGGTAAACACTGTATGCTTTTCGAGCTGAATAAGCATGTTACATTGAATAAAAACACGAAAAATATATCCAGTTAGGTAGAAAAGTAACTTATCTTGACTTTGATAACATTTATTTGTTATATACTTGTTTTTTGACAACCTTTTCAAATCTAGGTGTACAGTAATACAAACCCAAAAAATCTAAATACATATTATTCGATCTGAAATTTATGTATTTTTAAAAAAAATATTTGCTTATTTTCGTAAAAGTTATGTAGTTTATTAGAAAATATTAATGTTTAACATAAACAAAATAATTTAATTCAAAGTTACTCGAATATATATACAACTGAGCACAAACACTGCTTTTTCGGTATTTAATTGTTTTAATATTTTTAACAAATATTTTTCTGTCTACATTTACCTGTTATGTCGCTAGAGAATCACGTTTGATTTTTATTGTTTTTCTTAATATTTTATATTTCTGAATAGGGATCAATTTCTTTTATAAAGTTTACATAAACTGAGCACCCATTTATTGTCCGTCACCGATTAGCAGAAAGTAAATGCAGAGAAAATATTAGTCAATGATTACAATATAACGAGTGTTTTTTTAATTTGTTTCCCCATGAAAGAAAATTAGACACAAGATCGTTTTTATGTGTGTTGGGGGGGGGGGGACGAGCTCCCCTAAAAGGGAACACTCTGGCAGTTTCCAAGCAAATAATAATTGTCTCAGTATGAAGGGTTTCCCCTAAATTTACCAAGGAAGAATTTAGCCAGCATGTTTTGTTTTTTTTATCGGGAAGGGAGATTAGAGCCCATGTGTTGTTAACTATTCTGTACTTTCACCTAAAAATTTAATAAACAAAAGAGACTGTAAAAACATTTTTCGGCATAAGAAAACTTATCGCTCTGTGCTATTTTTAAAACCCTATTTTCAAGTTAAATTCGAGTTTTACGATATCATTTTTTTTATTAAATTCTTAAATGATAATACAGAATAGTTACAAAACTCTCCTTCTCCATGTTAAGAATGGTTTTCTAAATAATAACGTTAATATTTTGGCGCGGTAACATAATTGCATAAGTATCCAAAACTTTGTCAAAATATTAACATAATATTTATTAATTAGGTTTTTACAAAAATTTAGTTTCATTTTCGATTTTAAGTGATTAGAATCTCATGATGGCATCAAAAATTGAAAGTTGCAAAAATGTTCCGCCTTTCAGTTTCATTATCAGAGTCAGTTCCCTCCCCCATTAAAGTCAGTCACAGTTTTGTTGGCCTCATCGACTGCCTCTCATGCTGGAGCCTCCTCCTCATCCTCTGGTGCTGCTAGAGCCTCCTTTTTATTCTCTAGTGCTCCAATGCTTTTCCCAGCAATGACATCTACCGGTCTTTGCTTTGCCTTCATGACACACCCTCCTCACCATGGCGCAGAAGTCTCAGGTGGTTTAGAAATACCTCTGAGACTGAAGTGTTAACTCTGTTAATCTCCTTAGATCTTTCCTCTGCAGTCTTGGGCAGGCGATTGAGGACTGGCTGTGGATCTATGGGGTGAAAGCCATATTTGCAAAAGCCTGCCATTAGGTTTTCCCTTTGATAAGGGAGCTGAATCATGAATTTACAGAGCAGTTTTGGAAACGTGTCTTTAGGAACAGTGACTGCATTTTTGCTCACTGATTGTTTCCATGCAGTGAGGATAGACCTTCACTTCCTTTTCATCAGACCAAAGAATGCCACAGCAAGGGGTTGGCACAGATGTGTGATTGTCAGTACATTCATGTAAAATCTGATTACTGAAGTGGGACGATAGGTTGTCGCCAATGAGGACTTTCTTTCCTGGCAATTTGCTGCAGTATGGCAGAGCAACACCATGAAACCAGTCATAAAACATGAGTGGTTGAACCAGCCTGACTTTGACCGGTTGTACCTTAGGAGGACCACCTTGACGCCATGTATCCCACAAGTTTTCAGTTTTATAGACGACATATCGAGGCAGCAAATCCCCTGCAGTACTGCCAGCTAACATGAGGTTGGTAGATGATACATTCATAGTATTTTGCACCATGTGTTAAAATCATACATTAGCAGCAAGGATCATCACTTAAGGTTGTCACGTTGTAATTGGTGAGATTCTCTGGAAGGACTCCTAATGTTACACGAATGCCCCTGTCTAAGCCGGGTTGACATGCTAGTATATATATGTGTATAGGTGTATATACATATATGTATGTTCATGAATTAAGCCGGGTTGACATGCTAGTATGTGTATGAATTAAAATGTGGCATGCGTCTGCGGATGAAATGTCAGAAATTGACAAGCTAAACGGGAATTGTTTCAATATTTCTCACAAATATAAACAAACCTTGTTATTGTTATGAAAAATGTAACAGAAAAGAATCTGGTTACGTGGATGTTTTGAAAAGATTGACAGGAAAAGTGACAGAAGGAAAAAGATTGCAGTTGGAGATTTGATTGTCAACCGAGTCGACGCCATGATAATTCTCTTGGTCGCTCCCCCACTCTCTCCCCCACTCTCTCTCTCTCTCTCTCTCTCTCTCTCTCTCTCTCTCTCTCTATCTACCATAAACAAGAACAACAGGAGAAATAAAAAACGGATTGTTGCTTACACCAATGGTTTTTGTGTTTTGAATTCCTAAAAAGGGTTTATAATATAATAACTCTGGCATCAATTGAAATGGATGGCTCTCGTCTAGGAGAAGCCCTGTGTTTTGACAAGCTTCTGGGTTTGTCCTTTACTCCTGATCTGAAATGGAACATGTACATCAATTCTGTTGCCAAGGTCGCTGGAAAGATGGTGGGATCCTTCTACTGCTCCAGAAGATATCTCACTACTGATGCAATTCTCTATCTATATAAAAGCCAAGTACGTCCAAGGATGGAATACTGCTGCCATATCTGGGCAGGAGCTGCTAAAAACAACCTATCCTGCTTTGACAGAGTACAAAATAGACTTCGTGGCTTAGTGGGGGATGCCCTTTTCTCTACCCTGCAACCTCTCTCCCACAGAAGAGACGTTGCAAGCCTATCCTTGTTTTATCGTTATTTCCATGGTCGTCTGAACTCCAATCTCTGGTCCCCCCTCACCAATCTTTCACAAAAAACACCCGTCTAGCTGAATCCACTGTGAAAAATTTCCCCCACTCTTTATCTGTGCCTAAATCAAAATGTGGATTTCATGAACAAAGCTTCTTTCTTAGAACTGCATGCCTGTGGAACTGTTCAGTCTGCATGCTTCCCACCTGCCTACAACTTGGATGTCTTCAAGTCCAACGTTTACAAATTCCTAAGGAACCGCCCCTTAAGTAAACACTTCATCAAATCTCCACACTAACGTACTGTACTTGCAATAACCCTTATCTCTGAATGGTTTCCGGGCCTTGATAAGTGGTGACCACTGTGTAAAAAAAAAATCAATTTTGGTGTCCTGGCCAACTCTGCAAAATATTCTTTGATCGAGCAAATACTGACATCAGCTCTTTTCTTTTAAATGTTTTGACATTTGATGCGGTTCTTTATATGATCTTTGTGCCACTTCATAAACGACTGTGCCTAGTTCTAACTAGGGACATTATCCTTGAACTTATTCACAGTCATCCGTAGATCGATGATGTCTAATGGGAATCCTCACTCTGACACAGCCAGCAGGTGCTTTACAATGGCGTTCTCCATTATGGATGAAATGATGGTCTGTCCACCTGGTGACCACAATGGTCTTTCACCCTCAGTCACCCGAAGGTAGTATTGCAACTTTGCACGACTCAAGCTATAGTCCATCCAGGCTTCATGCTGAGACTTTCCTCTTTTGACGTCTGCTGCAGCCTTGATGAGGTTTTTTGAGTTGGAAGCTTTGTTGTAAGCCCTTGCGCCAGGTTTTGGCATGTAATCTCTCGGCATAGTGGAGAAAGGTTGTGCGGTAGGTTCTTCACTTCTTCTGGTTTTAATTGGAAGGACAATCTTGAGAATATAGAAGAATAGAATATCTGGTATATTAGATTCCAAAAATGAACACATCGTAATAACAACATTCGTATAATATGAAGATTGAAATTACTAGGCCTTGGTAGGGATAGGACTAGGGTTAATTTTAGGCTTAGAGTTACGTCTAAACTTTGGGCTAGGGTCAAAGTAAGGTTTAGGGTACCATAAGGGTCAGAGTTACCTAGGGTGGGATTTTTCAAAAAAGTAGTTCCTAAAAGGAATAGGTAATATATTTACATATACCTGTTCTGAAAATAAAGGAAATCTGGAAATAATATAATTAAGCCTTTCAAACAGTAGAAGCCTTTATATTTGTAATGCCCATACTATGTATTTAAAGATAAAACATTCAACTCCAATTTCTAACTTTCAAACAGTAGAAGCCTTAAAAACATCATTGGATTTTGATGCTTGTCATGTTGATCGGGAACGAATACAGAGAAGATTTCATTAAAAAAGGAGACTGACTGATCAGCAATAGGTACGAATACAGCAAAGATTCCATTAAATAACTTAATTTTTAACATTGTGAAGAGCTTATATGTAAGACTCTTTGAAGTTTGTCGTAGTTGCATGAAGCCATATTTGACAACAATACACAATATATATAGTAAATTACAATTTTGGTTTAACCGATAAGGATCAAACATTAACTCGCTTATAATTTCTACGTTCAGATGAATTAGGAATAAACAATATAAAAATTTGAATAACATACTTGGAATTTGAGAAATATATAAGAAAAACAAAAAAATTATTAATAAAAAATAAATGTATAGAGAGAAAATCTTATCGTTATAACAATAGTAAATATTGCATTAAAATTTACACACACATGCCACAAAACGTATATATATATATATATATATATATATATATATATATATATATATATATATATATATATGCATTTTCCTTAAAACTGATACATGTTTATAATTCAATAAGGCTATTCAGTTCATACGCCACGAATGGTGCAGGCTCATTCTAGACACAATATTTCAATTTATACTGAGCTTTCAACATTACTAGATTTTATGTAATTTTACTATTGGGAAGAGAAAAAAAAAGAAATAAGGATAAAAATAAACAAGATAGTATAAAAAATTTTAAAATAACAATATGTAATTATACTTTTAGGAAGAGAAAAAAAATAAGGATAAAAATAATAAAGAAACTATAAAAATTTAAGAATAAAAATTAAAAAGAAACCATAAAAATATAAGAATAATAAAAAAATATGTACAAAAAGTTGAATATTAGTAATAATTTTTTTAATTCCAATAATAAAAAAAAAATTACTTAAAATTAAAAAAACTGCTAAGAAAATTCTGTAATGATAGAAAAGATACCCATTACGCGGCATTTGAGAGCTTTTACGGATACAAATATGTATTATAGGCAGTCAATTAAAAAATATATATGGAGATAATCGATTATTAAAACCGCTTGTATTATTTAGATAAAATATGGGAATGATAATGCATTCAAAAAGCATTGGATGAAATTGTTGAATGAAAAAATCAGTTGAATTCTAAAAATAAAAATAAAAAAAATAAGAAAGAAACTAATCCTGTTGTATTAGATAGCTATTACTAGAATTAACATATGTGTAAAGTTATGAAAATGACCAGTTTAATACAGTTATCAAGAACAATAAGTAAACAAGAATATATTTCCACACAATTAAAATAAAAAAAAACATTATTATCCATTACAAAGTAATTGGATTCTATATTAGTTTATTAACTTTAGATACTTAATATTTCTATTCACCTTTTCTTGTTATAAAATTATGCATTTTTATGAGTAGAAACTATGGTAGTAATTTGATTATTGTTCCTAAAATTCCTACTATATTATTGTTTATTTTTTAATTAATTGCATTTATTAACTTTAAATGGTATACTTAATATTTCTATTCTTTTTACTATAAAACTAACGGGGTGCCCGGTCCTGCCAGGTTATTTGGAGGTGTGTGTTGAGCAAAAAAAAAGCTATCCTTCAAAAGAGGAAAAGAACATAAAAAAGAGGATAGTTAATAAAAATAAAAAAGGGGATAGTTAATAAAAATAAAAAAGATAGAAAGAAAGGTTGGATCGAACTCAAAAATGCATGGTAATCAGTTTTCCTCGCCAAAAAGAAGTGTGAATTATTCAATGAGTTGGTAATTAAGTCAAGGATCTTAGGTGTTGCCACGGATGCACAGGAATGAACAGTGCTTTTTAACTTGGCCAGAAGCCAGTTAATTTTCCCGCTTTCTGTCATTTTATTTTTTTATTTCCCCACAAAAGCAAACTAGACACAAGGTTGTTTTTAATGTCGGGACCTCCCCCTAAACTAGACACAAGGTTGTTTTTAACGGGGGCACTCTGGCAGTATCCAAATAAATAGTAATTGTCTCAGTATGAAGGTCAAGGTCATATGACAGAAATCCCTTGACCTTGAGATGTGTAACAGGTGCCATTCAATTCCTTTCATGGAGATCTATAAGTGTAGCAAATTTGAAAAAATCCGTGTCGGACATGGTTTGTCCCCCCCCCCAAATTTATCGATTTGACATGGAATATGAATTAAATGTTTATTTCTGTGATTTTTAAATGTTTTTAAAAGTTAGGTTTCTTGTTTTGTTGGCACGATTAAAATAAAGAATGATATTTAAATATATAATTTTATTTTATTTCTTTATTTTTTTTACAGATGTTCCTGCCTGGACGTTTTTACAGAATTTAATGATCATCATTTTCCTTAAACATTATTCTATAGACAATTGTTGCCTTACACGGAAGACAACAAAAACGTATGCATAAAAATTTAAGAAAAGTCAATATTTTAACTTTTACACTATAAAATATCTTTCATCAATTAAACGATAAATGATACAAATTGAGGTTTCTTCAAAATAAAATCAAACTCGCATCAACAACTGAATTACAATAGAATAGGTGAGGAAAGAATTCAGTATTGCTTATAACTAAGTAGTGATAATCTTGTTCCAGGATCAATTCTATTTAAACATGTATGCACACAGTGAAGGAAAGCTACATCATTGTAAAGTGTGTGGATATTTTTGTTCTAAACAATCGTATTTAATGAAACATATGAGAACTCATGCTGAGGGAAAGCCACATTTTTGTGAAGTGTGTGGCTATTCTTTTTCAAGCAAATCGAATTTAGTGAGACATATGAAAACTCACCCTGATGGAAAGCCACATTCATGTAAAGTATGTGGCTATTCTTCTTCTACAAAATCGAATTTAGTGAGACATATGAGAAGTCACGCCTGGGGAAAGCCACACTTTTGTGAAGTGTGTGGATATTCTTCTTCTATCAAATGGAATTTAATCATACATATGAGAACTCACACTGGGGAAAAGCCACATTCTTGTGAAGTATGTGGATCTTCTTTTTCTGTAAAATCATCGTTAAATATACATATGAGAACTCACACTGAGGAAAAGCCACATTCTTGTGAAGTGTGTGGATATTCTTGTTCTAAAAAATCAAAGTTAGTGACACATATGAGAACTCACACTGGGGAAAAGCCATATTTCTGTGAAGTGTGTGGATATTCTTGCTCTGGAAAATCAAATTTAGTAAGACATATGAGAACTCACACTGGGGAAAAGCCACATTCTTGTGAATTGTGTGAATATTCTTCATCTGAAAAATCAAAATTAGTAAGACATATGAGAACTCACTCTGGGGAAAAGCCACATTCTTGTAAAATGTGTGGACAATCTTTTTCTGAAAAAACGAATTTAGCTAGACATATAAGAACGCACACTGGAGAAAAGCCTTAATCGTGTGGAGTCTGTGGATATTATTTTCGTCAACAATCTATTTTAATGAGTCATATGAGAACTCACGCTGCCACACAGTTGTAAAGTCCTGTTAGGGGGGGGGGTTATTATACAATGCAATACAATGGTGTGTGTAAATATGTCCACTGGAAAATCTGTAAAAACTTGAATAATGTTGTAGTAAGTCTTGGTAATATGTTTACCAGAAAGAACAGTTGGAAATAAGTCATACACCATCTGCTATGACTATTAAACACCTACAGCTACATACCTAGAAATGGGGATATTAAGCCTGACATAGTGATATGAGACAAGAGAGGAAAGTGGCAACCCTAGTTGAAGTAAGCGTCCCTAATGGATCTGAGTTTAGATGGAGTAAAACAAAATACCAAGAACTTATATACGACATGCAAAGAAACTAAAATTTTAATAAGATATCCATTTTACTAGTTATTATAGGAGCAAGTGGACTAATGGAAAAGAATTTCAAAAACTATCTGGCGAATATATCCGGTGAACCAAGTGCAAGAGATGTGCAAGTGTATGGATATTCTTTTTCTGAGAAGTTATATTTAGTTATTCATATGAGAACTCACACTCAAGGAAAAAATCCATATTGTGTGGATATTTTAGTCTATAAAATCTTGATTGAGCCCCTTGATTTCTTAAAACTTAGTGAAGTATTAAACGCTGCCAAATAAGGTCTCCTCAATATGCCTAAAAAATATAGTTTAATTAACCATATAAATACTCACAGGAGTACCTTCTGATTACCTTCCTGGTGTTCTCGCTTTGAGCTATCAGTATGAGGACGTATCACGATACGAATCCAGCGAAGACTTTCATGAAAATCATGAATATGAAGCCAGATAAGGAAAAATACTGCCGGGACATCACTCAGTATAAAAAGGTCACCAAAACACGTTTACGCACCAGCGCGCGTTAGAAAAGCTATTGTGCAACTTCTGCCAATGCTGAAGGAGGATATATTTCCACCAGCAGCAATCTACCCATGAAATATCCATAGTGGGACCTACAACAGATGTAATTCCAAACATCCAGATCTTTACTGAACCACCTGACTCTTCATTATCAAACTCTGATGAGAGTGAAGATAGCACATCTGACACAGAAGATGCCACGGATGACATCGAACCTAATCTACTTAACAGAAGACAAACCCAACCAAGACTTAATAGATGAGCATCATCACCAGGATCTTTGAATCAAAAGTTAATTATAAACCAATCAACTGAACAAGAAATAGAAGAGCTTGCAAATAAAATCGAACTGACCAAAACAATGGAGATTGAAGAACGATTCAAATTCAACCATAACTGAGATAAATCATGTTAACTTCGGTGCTGCAAGTTATATGCAAATTAAAAGACCAAAAGAGGAAATGAGGAGGAAGAAAAATAGATACTTTTAGAAAGGAAGTCTCCCAAAATATATTCATATACTGTGAACCAAACGAAATCCCCACATCTCCTAAGAACAATACATAGAATGGAGAGAAAAAATAACATCAAATATCATAACGGTCTAGAAAAGAAAGCAGAATATGAAACTTTAATTAATGGATTAACTGAATAGATCACGGGTAAAGACAATAAAATTAAAACTAAACAAATGAATGGCCAGTTCGATCAAAACCCCTGATTTGTGCACCGAAATCTAACGAGAACCACAATTTACCAGAGTTCAAACACCACCAAACAAAGAAGACGAAGGATGATTCTATTAAGTCCCAAAACAACATCAAGAAGCACAGTGCATTGAAAATGTGGGAGAAATCAACCAGAAAAAAACGCAGATGCCAGAAATTATTTTTACTTTGGAAAAAATAAAATTCTGAAATTTCACATCCCCTGGCATTGATAAATTGATAAATTACCAAATTTCTTCTTAATTAAGTAATATCGCTATATCCACATTATCTACTAACTTCAAAAAGAAAGAAGAGGAGACACTAGAATGGTTAACTACCGGCATCACAAATCTCCTTCCCAAGACCGAAGAAACCCATCGTCCTAGAATATAACCTAATGTTAAATATATTGTTGGAGCGATTCTTATTCACAAATTCCTGCATAGATAACCAATCAAATATCACTTAAAATATATAAAGTGCCTTAATGAAATTCTCACATTGGAAATATCACTTGTGGAGAAATATACTTGTTGTGGTAGGGTTATTGTCCTTATGAAAAAAAATTTGAAATTATGCAGAATCTTTGCGACTGTATCAAAACTATTTTAGATAAACTATATTATTTGTAGTGTGTTTTTGCCTTTTCAACTAATGAAAAAATATTTGAAATCATGCAGAATCTTTGCAAGTGTATCAAAACTATTTTAGATAGACTATATTATATGTAATGTGTGTTTGTCTTCAACTAATAAATATTTGTTAATGAAACCTTTTGTCTTGTTTATATTTTTAGTTATTTTATCTGCAGGACACAACCTTGTTTATATTGTTAGTTATTTTATCTCCAGGACACAACCTTGTTTATATTTTTAGTTATTATTTTATCTGCAGGACACAAACTTGTTTATATTTTTAGTTATTATTTTATCTGCAGGACACCAACTTGTTAGAAACAAGTGTTCATCAATTTATTAATATTTAATTGTCTTTACTTCTTTATTTTTTCATGAACTTTGAATAAATAAACCGTATGAACGTCATTTAATATTGACATCAGTGTTGCGTTGTTATCTCTATAAGGCATTAGAAGAGATGACGTATATTATATATTTGTTGTATCATAAAGAGCATCGTGTGTGATGGTCTAATCAGCCTTAATGTTGTGTGTGATCGTCTAGTGGTCCAGTCTATTAAATGATATGTTCATATGCTGTTGTGTGTGTGATACTTGTATTTTTCAGACATAACTTCTGCGTCCTGGATGTTGGTCCATCTGAAACATCTCTCGTCTTGGAGGGGACACTGGTACTTGTTTTAGACGAATATTCATCCACTCCAACACGATGAA
Organism: Euprymna scolopes; assembly: GCF_053919585.1. Lineage (NCBI taxonomy): Eukaryota > Metazoa > Mollusca > Cephalopoda > Sepiida > Sepiolidae > Euprymna > Euprymna scolopes. Next base: position 152,760,348 of record NC_136527.1, read on the forward strand.
TTGGTTTTGTAGTTTTTATTTCACTTTCCAGATGATGGAAAGTTAATCTGGCTTGTGTGGTTCTCTTTGTCTCGTTTCTATACACGTCAGCGTCCCCCCCCTCAGTGAAGGGGTGGAGACAACGGTGAAACTGTTTGTCCTCTTCTACGCCCAAACCAAATCTCACCGATTCAGCTAACCTGATCACGTGACTCACACAATCCGATCAGCTGATCTTGACTTCCGGTCAACGGGTCTACAATATAATTTACCCCCCCTCTCCCTCTCTTGATCCATTCTCTAACAATCAATAACGTAACAATAAAAATACTTCAATACTGATAATCTTGATATTAACGTTTAAAACAATTATTTTTACAGCCATTAAAATATGTGACTTTTCTTTACGTAATTAAACCATAAATAGATATATTGCACATATTTTGAAAATTACATATTCTTGTCATAAATTTATTCATTGTAAAAGCATTGAAAGATTATCTGATTTATGTCGCAAATATCATATATTAAAGATTCTGGTGGGTTTAATCGATATGTGTACATTTGCAATATTAAATATTTCAAACGTTTTGTAATTTTTATGTGAATCAAGTGTTTATATAAACTAATAATAACAATTCTTTTGAGTCTGTGATAGTATGAACAGTTACCTCCCCTTAGCGAACTCTCTATGGAACAGAGTTTTAAATATAGAACGACTTCCGTTTAGGCAGGTTTTTCGGAAGAATAAAAAATGGAATCATATGACTCCTTTAACTGTATCTCATGCGTTGTTTTCCTTCCATAAAAATGATCTTATTTCATGGTGGCAACGATAGTTATCTACTGAACAGATGGATATGTTACAAACATACGAGCAAGAAAAAAAACGAAACAAATAAAATGAAATGGCACGCGAGATAACCACATGGTGAAAAGAAAAGAAAAAAACGGACAGCGCTATGCTACGAACTGTGAGTAAACTTTATTTTCGTCTTTCAAATGTAAACTTCTTTTGAGGTGATAAAAACAAAAAAAAAGTAAATTAATATATATATATATATATATATATATAACTGAGCCGCAAAAACAAATTGGATTTAGTATCTTCGCGATAAAAACAGTAAAGCAGTGGCTACAAACGAGCCGTTTATGTGGTGGACATCCGCAGACCTTACTGAAACATTTACATTATTTTAGCAGCGTTGTAACCTTTATTTTTCGGTCCAAAATATCCCGTTGGAAAAACAGGTTGACCACATTTTATTACTGTCGGGAAAGGAAGGCATTTAACGATACAACACTTGGTCATTCGAAAACGAGGTGGACAGAAATCTAGAAATAATTTGGCAAAAATTCAAAGAAAAACTGAAGCCACAATTAAATTTTCACATTGCGCGTTTGTATCTGCGTCTGTATAAACAATGGACGTCAGAGTTTCGATGACTTTCTAGCTCGATGTAAATTGCAGTCATTAAAATGCAAATTCTGGGATAGCCAGGAAACAAAGGAACGACTCATCAAAAACAAAGCAGCCAGAACTTCAACAACAACTTCTAAGGAAAAGTGAAGATCTTACACTGCAGGAAGCTATAAACTGTGGCAGGACACATGAAGCTTCCATAGACCATATGAGACAGCTCGCTGAACTAGACGAACGGAAAAGGCAAGATATGTATGCAGTGCGATGCCAGCATTGTAAACGATGCGGATGCTCCCAACCGAGCGGAAAATGTCCGGGATGGAGTACCATATGTTCAGCCTGTGGACGAAAAAATCATTGGGAAAACGTCAGCAAGAACAAAAATGAAAACGCAGCGAGGTATGTGCCGACACGCACAACATGGAAAGAAAACAAATAATGCAGCCTCCCAACTGTTGACTACCTTCAACACCTTTTTGGAAGATTTTGTTTCCAACGGATGCCTTTTGGTTTGGTGATGTGTCAGGATATGTTTATTCAAAAGATGGACATGATCCTGGAAAAGTGTCCTGGAACTCTAGGGATGATCGATGATTTCATTGTCTTTGGAGAAACCCAAACAGACCATGACACAAACCTTAATAAGAATTGAACAGAAGGAAGGACTTTGTTTCAACCGTAGAAAGTGTGCCATCAATGAGAAACAAATTTATTTTTAGTGCAATCTACGACCAGAATGGTATGCACCCTGATCCCAGCAAGGTAACATAAATAAAAATGTTATTTAGTCCATTGAACACCACTGACCTGCAGAGGGTGCTGGGAATCATCACATATATGGCACCTTTCATTCCACACCTGTCAGATCTCACAGAACAGAAGTGAACAGAAAATCACCAGCAAGTCAAGGATCTCATTTGCACAGATATGCTTTTGTCATACTTTGACCCTTCAAAGCAAACGGTTATCCGGGTCGATGCATCGAGTAGAGGGCTTGCTGCCGCTCTTCTTCAAGAACGTAAGCCCATAGCATTTGCATCCAAATATTAAACAGGAACTGAGCAAGCGAGAGCTTCCTGCAGTTGTTTTTGGCTGTGAACGATTCCGGACTTATATCTACGGAAGTGCGTTCTAGGTGAAAATTGATTATAAGCCTCTGGAAATGATCAACTTAAAAAAATTGGTTGCAGATCAACCCTCAACGCATGCTGTTCTGTTTGCAGGGATATTACATGAAAATCGTATATCGCCCTGGGAAAGACATGGCACTGGTGGATGGATTCTCAAGGTTACCAAACAAAAAAGCTAAAGAAGCTATTGACTTGGACATGAGGGTAGATTTTTCAATTTTCAACCCGAAAACTGGACCAGTTAAATCAAGCAACAAATGAGGATACCACACTATGGGAATTGAGGGAGATTTTTTTTAGAGGATCGCCCGACACACTCAGAGAAGTTGACAAAAATATAAGACCTTATTGGCCATATCGGAAAAGGCATATTATTAAAATCAAACCGAATAATAATACCTAACAACAAGAAGTATTACAGAAAATACATTACGGACACCAGGGGATGGATAAATGTAAACTCCGAGCAAAAAGTTGTGTTTTTTGGGGGGCACAAGATTAACAAAGACAACATGGTACAACAATGTACCATTTGTCAGCAGCACCAAAAACGCAGAGTGCTGAACCACTGATTCCGGTGAGGCCATAGCAGATAATGCCCATTGACTTATTTCAAATTGACGGTCGCAACTTTATACTCATTGTGGACTATTATTCCAAGTTCCCATTTGTAGGATATCTAAAGGAGTTCTCCAGTCATGACGTCAAACATACAAAGCAGATATTTGGAGAACAAGGAATTTCAGAGATTGATAAGTGACAATGGTCCACACTTCAGCTCTATTATTTCAAGCAATTCGCAAAAGAATGGGTCTTTGAACATTACACGTCTTCACCCAGGTTCCCGCAGTAAAATGGCTTCACAGAGCGCTGTGTCAAGGCAGGGAAATCTGCATTAAAAAAAACTGCTTCAAGTGGTCCTGACTTGGACATGGTATTAATATGCCTGCGTTCGACTCCTCTAGATCATGCGATTCACTCAGCAGGGTAATTCCTATACTAAAGGAAGCTAGCTGGGAACATCCCAGTCAAATGCACCAACCAAAACGCTAACAAAGAGAAAATAATGGCACGGCTGTATCATAAGCAAGAAAATCAGATGTGCCACGATCAACATGCAAAATATCTGCCCAGACTGCACATCTGACAAACTGTACGTGTGTTAGATAAAGAAGCAGACATGTGGTTCCCTGCACTTGTTACACAAATGGGCCGAGAACCGAGGTTGTACATAATAGAAACCCCTTCTGCAAAAACTACGTCGAAATCGTCAACACCTTAAAGTAGGCTCCTCTAGAAGCACATTACGTCAAGAGGTACACTCCACTGGGGTTTCTCAGGAGCCTGCCAGAGACTGTTCGTTCAGTATAGAAACAAACAACACACAATGGCAACAGTCTCATGTTAAACAAATACCCTATGCGGTAACAGACTCAGACAACCATACAACCACCAGATCTGGGCGTATCATCAGACTCCCAAAAAGATTTAGAGATGAAACAATTACTGATTGACTTTTCTTATCTATCTTTGATTTTGGTTTATACCGATTTTCCTTTTTCCATCTTATTATCGAATTATTTAAAGAAGGGGGTGTGATAGTATGAACAGTTATTTCCCCTTAGCGAACTCTCTAACGAACAGAGTTTTAAATATAAACCCACTTCCGTTTAGGCGGTTTTTTGAAAGAAATAAAAAAAATGGAACTCATATCATGATTCGTGTAACTGCATCTCATGCGTTGCTGTCCTCCCTTCCATAAAAATGATATTTCAATTTAATTGACTTTCTATATATAAAGAATCTACGAATCAATTACATGTAAAAATGAACGAACTACAAAAACAAATCAATCATTTATACACAGCATTATTTTAATTATAATAAGTAAAAAACAAAAGTAAACCATTGACCATTTCATAACTTTAATACAAAACACACAAAGAAAACATAGTTCAACTAAATAAATTATCTTTTCTATTTTTTAAAACAGAAAACATCTTTATTGGTAAGTCAATGATACCAAAGCTGTATGTTATTACTGGCATAGCAAGCTGGTTGATGACAGTAATTTTATTTTTATTGGTGAGCTGGGTTTTGCATATTTTCCTCACCCGGCGTACATATTCTTTACTAATCTTCTCCCTCATCTTGGCATGTTGTATGTTCTCGTTGTCCTCAATGCCAAGGTACTTGTAAGGCTCATGCTCTTCTAGATCCCTGATTTCGATGTTTTCATTAAGCCGTATATTTTCTGTGTAGGTCTTCTCCCCAGCTCTGAGTGTACACTTGACACATTTATCTTCTGTGTTGTCATATATGTAATTGAACTTGATTTTCGAAGAAAACGAATGTTAAAATTGTTCACAAGTATATGGCTTTTCGCTTTTTTTTTAAATTATACTTTTGTTAGTTTGAAGAGATCAAGGGGCTCCTTCCTGAGGCTAACACTTGCTTCTATTACAGTTTAAATTTATATCCGAGGGCTCTTTTAAGAATAGACACTGTTCCCTTTATGGCTGCTATCTGTATTTCCTTACAGCTTGGTTTTCTAGTGATTGCTTCTAAGTATTTTTGAAGGTTCTTTTTTATTAGGCCAGTTGCTCCTGTCACAACTGGTATAATGTTTATTTCTTTCAGAGACCATGTGGTTTTTAGATCATTTTTAGGTCCTGATATTTTGTTATCTTTTCCTGTTCTGCTCTATTAAAGCCAAATTCGTTTGGAAATGTGACGTCGATAATGAGTGCAGTCCTTTCGGGCTTGTTCCATATTACTATATCTGGCTTATCCCAGTGTGAGTTCTCATATGTTGTCACAACGTGTATAATGTTTATTTTTTTCAGAGACCATGTTGTTTTTAGATCATTTTTAAGGTCCTGATATGTTATCTTTTTCGCTTTTTGTTTTGTTTTACTTCAGTCGAAGTTCTCAGAAATCAAGGGTCCCACAACCTGGGGCTAACATTTGAACTCTATATGAGATACATAAATATTCGAATGTTCCATTTAAGTTCTTTATCTCTCAAACACTGAGTTAGTAAAGAAATTGAGAACATAATCCTCCTCTCCCCAATTACCCATTTCTATACGTTGTAGTATGTCTTAATGTTGGTCTCGAGGATAGTGTCTAGTAGACATTCAAGTTCTCAGAGTGTGTTTCCATATATGTAACTAAATGTGATTTTCGAGAAAAGAGTGTCTAGATTATCCACAAGAATATGATTTTTCGCTTTTTTTGTTTGATTTTACTACAGTCAAGTTCTCAGAAATCAAGGGGCCCACTACCTGGGGCTAATACTTGAAATCTATATGAGATTCATAGATATTCGAATGTTCCATTAAAGTTCTTTATCTCTCAAAAATTGAGTAAAGAAGTTGAGAACATAATTTTCCTCTCCTCAATTAATCATTTTCATACGTTGTATTATCGCTTTCATTTTGGTCTCTTGGTCTTACTGGATTCCAGGAAAAGAATTTATCTAGTCTGGTGGAGTATCCAGCTTCGTGCTATTACTTGAGGTAATATTACTTGGAGAAGGTGCACCATTCCTCGCGAAAGCTAATGTGGGTTAGCCAGAGTGAGATCATATTTTGGCAGCGAATACTATGTGATTTGGGATATTTGGTCAGGGTTTACTTCTATGGAAAAAGTATCCTCATGCCAGGTTGTTCTGAAAAACCCCTGTACAGGGAGACCTTAGAAACTCGAGGACAGTGTCTAGTAGGCATTCAAGTTCTCTCCAGTGTGTGTTTTCATATGTGTAACTAAATGTGCTTTTTGAGAAAAAGAATGTTTACATTGTTCACAAAAATATAGGGTTTCGCTTTTTTTTGTTTACTTCAGTAAGTTTTAAGAGATCAAGGGGCTAATACTTGATTCTGTTATGTTTTAAATTTATATCCAAGGGCTTCTTTCAGAATAGACACTGTTCCCTTTATGGCTGCTAATTGTATCTCGTTACATCTTGGTCTTCCAGGGATTGCTTCTAAGTATTTATGAAGATTCTTTTTTATTAAGCCAGTTGCCCCTATCACAACCGGTATAATGCTTGTAATATTTCTTTCTTTCAGAGACCATGTGGTTTTCAGATCATTTTTTATGTCCTGATATTTTCTTATCTTTTCCCGTTCAGCTCTGTTGAGTCCAAAATCATTTGGGAATGTGACATCGATAATGAGCGCAGTTCTTTCAGGCTTGTTCCATATTACAATATCTAGTTTGATGGCCTTGTCCTTGATGTATTTGCCCGCCTGTATGTCTTTGTCATAGAACACGGTCACATTTCTGTTTGATGTTATTGGTGGTGGTTCATGTTCCCAGATGTTCGGCGATCTGTCAAGCTGCATCTCTCCACGGATCTTCAAGTGGAGATACATACTTTGTTATGATGGGCAGTGTAAAGGCTGAGTGACAAAACCGGCATTGGCCATTTGTTTCTAGGCCAGCCATTTCTTTTAATCCATTTGTGAGTAAGCCCTGATCTTGACTGGCTACAATGAGTCTTTACTCATCAAATGGATGTCTCCTACTTTTGAGCCATTGGAGTGAAGCATCTTTATTTATGTACTCATGGTTGAACTCCTCAAGGAACTTCCCTGCGTGCTTATTTTGTTTCCGTCCTTCCTTTCCTGTCGCTTATTTTGTTTCCGTCCTTTTTTCCTTTCTCGATCTCCATTTTGGTGTATTTTTTTCTTTTTATTCTTGCAGTGTTTTTCGGTATGACTCCTCCAAAGTTTCCAGCAAGCTTTGTGATTGTAGGTTTGTTTAGAAAGGTGATCATTTCCATTGTTTTTGGTGTATTTTTTTCTTTTTATTCTTGCAATCTGTATCGCTGGTGTATCATGTTGACAGTGTTTTTCGGTATGACTCCTCCAAAGTTTTCAGCAAGTTTTTGTGATTGTAGGTTTGTTGCCCGTTGAACTTTTAATATATTCACCCATGCTTACTATAGTGGCTTGATATGCATGGTTGAATTCAGTGAGGCCTAATCCCCCTTTTTTCGTGGTAGGTATATCCTGTCCATGCATTGGTTTCGATATGCTACCTTATGTAGGGATAGTTGTTTCCTGGTATTATATTGAGTTGGATTATGTTATATTGAGGCCAGTCTATAATACCGAAACCGTACGTGATCACAGGCATTGCAAGCTGGTTTATAGCCATAATTTTGTTTTTAGTGGTTAGTTCAGATTTGAAGATCTTTTTTATACGCACTGTATATTCTTGTTCTGCCCTACGTCTCATTTTTTTCATGATCCACATTTATGTTTTCCTCTATAGCGAGGTATTTGTATGTGGAATTCTCTTTCAAATCTTCAATTAGGCTGCAATTGATCTGAAGATGTTCGGATGTTGTCTTTTCCCGTTTTTTATTGTGCATTTAACACATTTGTCAAATCGTCAGTGTAAGTTCTCATATGTCTAACTAAACTTGATTTTTGAGAAAAAAAACGTTTACATTGTTCAAAAGAATATGGCCTTTTGCTTTTTTATTTAACTTCAGTAAGTTTTAAGATATCAAAGAGCTCCCTCCTGGAGCTAACACTTGATTCTGTTATGATTTAAATTTATATATATATTAGGTCTTGATATTTTGTTATCTTTTCCCGTTCAGCTCTATTAAGGCCAAAATCATTTGGGACTGTGACATCTATAATGAGCGCAGTTCTTTCGGGCTTGTTCCATATTACAATATCTAGTTTGATGGCCTTGTCATTTATGTATCTGCCTGCCTGTATGTCTTTGTCATAGAACACGATCAATTTTCCGTTTAATGTTATCGGTAGTGGTTCATGTTCCCTGATGATCGTTGCTCTGTCAAGTTGCATCTCTCCACAGATCTTCCAATGGAGGTACTTACATATTTTGTTGTGACGGGAAGTGTAAAGGCCATCTGCCAATAAGATTGGACATGCAGACATTAGGTGGCTTGGGCTCTCAATTGCTGAGTGGCAAAACCGGCATTGGCCATTCGCTTGTAGGCCGGCCATTTTTTAAAATCCATTTGCGAGTAAGCCCTGATCTTGACAGGCTATAATGAGTCTTTCCTCATCAAATGCAAGTCTCCCACTCTTGAGCAATTGGATTGAAGCATCTTTGTCATGTTTAAGCTCATCTAGGAAATTTACTGCTCTTTTATGTTGTTCCCATCTTTGTTTTTTGTATCTATCTCGATTTCGGTGTATTTCGTTTTCTTTTTTCTTGCAATCTTTGTTGCTGGTTCATCATATACCTCGGCAGTATTTTCCAGTATGTCACCTCCAAATTTTTCAGCAAGAGTTGTGACTGACGTTTGTTGGCAAAACCGGCATTGGCCATTTGCTTGTAGGCCCGCCAATCTGTGTTGCTGGTTCATCATATACCTCGGCAGTATTTTCCAGTATGTCACGCCCAAAATTTTCAGCAAGCTTTGTGACCTAGGTTTGTTGGGGTAGGCGTTCATGGTGGTCCCTCACTATTTCTATTGACATATCTGTTGAGCTTTTCATATACTGCCCCATGCTTATTATGACAGCTCGATATGCATGGTTTGTTTCAGTGAGACCGAGGCCACCTTCCTTACGTGATAGGTATATCCTGTCCATACATTGGTTTCGATATATTATTTTATGTAAGCTTAGGAGTTTCCTGGTCTCTGTATCTAACCTATTGATATTGCATTGAGGCAAGTCAATAATACCAAACCCATATGTGATGACAGGAATTGCAAGTTGATTTATGGCAGTTATTTTGTTTTTGGGGCTTAATTCAGATTTGAGGATCTTTTTAAGGCGTGATGTGTATTCTTGTTCCACCTTATGTCTCATTTTTTCATGCTCCACAGTTACATTTTCCTCTATACCGAGGTACTTATATGTGGCATCCTCTCCTAGGTCTTCAATCAGGCCATCATTGAACAAAATATTTTCGGATGTCGTCTTTTTTCCTTTTTTCATTGTGCATTTGGAACATTTGATAAATCCAAACTCCATGCAGACATCCTCTGGGAAAGTCTTTACATTTTCAATCAGAGAGACAAGCTGTTTTTCTGTCTCTGCATAGAGTTTGAGATCGTCCATAAAAAGTAGATGATTTACTCTTTTGCTTTTTTTCCTTCTTTTACTAAGATTGTACCCAGCATCACATTTTTTAGGAGTTTGCTGAGTGGGTCAATAGTAAGGCAGAAGAGCAGTGGTGACAGACTATCACCTTGAAATATACCTCGCTGGACACTGAGATTTGAAGTGTGTATTGTCCCTTCCATGTGGTGTAGTGCAATTGATGTTTGCCACATAGTCATTTGTTTTTTAAGGAATGTCTTTATGTTCTCATGGACATTATATATGTTTTCTTTTTTTACAAGGTTGTCAGCACTTATCAAGGATAAGGGTTATTGTAAGTACAGTACGTTATTGTGGATATTATAGATATTATATCCAAGATATTGACAGGTTCCTTTGACGCTTTTTGCAGTCCTCTCGGATGGTTTTGTTGAGAAGTTGGTCCTTTGTACCAAGTTTATTCCTGGTACATCCCTTTTGTTCGTTTTCAAGGTATTTGCCATCGTTCAGGTGTTGATAGATTGCATCTGCAATCATTTCTGTAAGCCACTTGTATGTGGTTGGGAGGCAGCAGATAGGCCTGTATTTATTGGGCAAGTGACTCTCTTGGCTCTTCGGTATTAGAGTCGTTTTGCCAAGAGTTAACCACTCTGGTGAATCTTCTTCCCCCCTGACAATACGAGTAAATGCCTGTGCATAATGTTCATGAAGTGCTGTGAGTTTTTTTAAGCCAGAAATTTGGAATCTTGTCAATTCCTGGGCTTTTAAAGTTGCTGAAGTGGGTGATTTTTTTCTTATAGAATCTTTCGTGATTTTTAGTGGTGGCATATCTTGTTTGCCTTTGACAGACTCTTTAATTGTATGTATCCTCTCCCCCTCTTGGTGTTGTTTGGGGTCCTCATACAGTGGCCTCCAGAATGATTCCCCTTCTTCCTGTGACGGTGGCGAGTTAACCTTGATTTCTTCTTGAATTAAATTTCTGTATACCATCCTTGGGTTCTTGTTAAACAACCTATTCAATGACTTGGACTCCATTTTCTTTTGGTTATTTTTTATTTGTGCAGCTAAAGCTTTTATTTCAGCTTGGTTTTCTGCTACCTTAGCTCTTAGCTGCACTTCGTTATGAAGTGAATAGTCGGTTTTAAGTTTATTCATCTTTTTTAATTTTCCCCCGGGCTGTCACATAACCGAAAGGCAGATATCTGGGATGTTTCCTTTCTGAGTTTTAAGATTTTCTGTTTTAGCCTACTTTTCCAGACTGGTTCTTTTGTTTTGGCCTCAAATTTTCCCTCTTTTTTCTCTTTATGGTGGGGCAGAAGTTTCCTCTGCATAAATCATGCTGCCCCAAAAGTTGCATTGTTTGTTTCCGTTAATGACGCATTAGTTGGGACAATTTTTGTGAGAGCATCATTCACTTTCGTAACAAGGATCTTCAAGGATTTGGTATAATTTATTTTCACCAGTCTGGGTCGATCTCCAACAGCCAGGCATCGTTCCATTTCTATTCTTATAGCTAGTTCTTCTTCCAGCTCCATTTGGTTTGCATCCAGTGTCATGTTTACAGGTGGGGCATTGCGGTGTTGTTTTTGCCCATATTTTAGTTGAGATATTTTCGGGGGTGAGCCTTGAGGAGAGTTACTGTTGTTTATTGAACGTTACCCTTGATAATGCATCTTCTTTGTCAATGTTAAGTCTGATACCATGCCGGGTAGTTGAGGTGAAGTGGGTTCTGGTGTAATGTCACTGGGAAGATGGATGGGGTTGCTTATTGGGCAGATGTCATCTTCAATCATTAAGCGAATATCTCTAATCATCCTGGAAATCTGCTCCGTAGAGAAAGCATTGTTCTTCATGAAGTTAAACTTCTGGCATGTAAGCTTTTCTTTTCTCTTGCGATACCTTTTTTATTATGACAATGATACTTGAAGATTTTCTGCCATTCTTGGCATCTTTCTTTGAGTTTTGAGTGCTTAATTTTTGCATACTCCATCGCCCATGTAAGCGTCCATTTATCCTCCCTGCTCCATTGAGTTTGCATAAACTCAGTTGTATATCTTTGGCTAAAGTCCTCCACTGCCTCAGCAAGAGTCTTTAGCTCAATTTCATCTTTTACGTTTTTGGTGATGTATTTGCTAATCGGTGATCGAAAGTAGATTTTTAGTTGTTTTCCCTAATACCTTTTCCTTTGGTAAAGAGAGAAGATCTTATTTGAGCCTCGAACATATTATTTTCCTTTCTTCCCCATTTCTCATACCTTGAGTATGCAAAACAGTGAAGAATTATTTTCTTCTCCTCAACAGACCACTTGGTAATATTATAGTTCCTCTTTTTGGTGGTCCTTGTTTGGTTTTGCCGAATTCCAGGACGAGAGTTGGTCTGGTCTGGTGAGTATCCAGCTTAGTGTTGTTACTTGGAGAAACATCAATAGGAGAAGGTGCACCGTTGCTTTCCTCATATGACCCAGTGCAAAGCCATGCTGAGGGGATCTTTTTATTCTGGGCGACATCCTGCCAGTTTTTCGATTCAAACTTGAAGCATCCTCATGTCAGATTATCTGACAACCCCCTGTACAGGGAAACCGAAGATACCCGAGGTTGGTATCTTCTAGTATTAGGCATTCAAGTCATCCCTAAGTGTGTATTTTGATATGTCTCACTAAATTTGATTTTTCAGAAAAAGAACGTTTACATTGTACACAAGAATATGGCTTTTCGCCAGTGTGTGTTCTCATATGTTTAACTAAATTTGATTTGTCGGAAAAAGAATGTTTACATTGTTCACAAGAATATGGCTTTTCGCCAGTGTGTGTTCTCATATGTGTAACTAAATGTGATTTCTGAGAAAAAGAACGTTTACATTGTACACAAGAATATGGCTTTTCGCCAGTGTGTGTTCTCATATGTGTAACTAAATTTGATTTTTGTGAAAAAGAATGTTTACATTGTTCACAAGAATATGGCTTTTCGCCAGTGTGAATTCGAATATGTTTAACTACATCTGGTTTTTGAGAACAGGAATATTTACATTGTTCACAAGAATATGGCTTTGTGTGAGTATTTATATGTGTCACTAAAGTTGATAACTGAGAACAAGAAAAATTACATTGTTCACAAGAATATGGATTTTTACTAGTGTGACTCTTCATATGTCTTGATAACTTTTGTTTCTCATGACAAACATAGTCACACAATTCACAAGAATATGTTTCCTCAGTGTCGCATTAGAATTGTTTTTTACTAAAAATAGATCCACATATTTTACAAGAAGGGTTTTCTCTTGTACGACTCATAATATGTCGCACTAAATGTCTTTTTGAGTAGATGTATATTCACACACTGAACAAAAATATGGTTTATATTTAACGTATACTTGTACGTTTAAGTAATTATGATTTTCTGAAACAAGAATAGCAAGATAATTATGAACGATTATACAGATTTTTTTCTGAAATATTAGAATCTGAGATATTTTTGCATTTTGTGTAGATGTTTTACAAGATGTTTATTACAGATTATTCAGATTTTTTCTGAAGATTTGATCAATATTAGAAATTGAGATATTTTTGAAACAGTTTAAATTTTCTCCTCCATAATATGATTTTCTCTTAAGCAAGTATGAGATGAAATAATAGCTCGTTCATATCAGAGACAAGCGTTCAAGCAGCACCATCTGCAAAGGAAAACATAAATTGTCAATATTGTTTAAGGGATTTATCTCAAATATATTTTTTTAATTTTCACGTTACGAAACTCGAATGCTTTTTAATAAGGATCACTTGAAGATTTTGCTTCTATATTGAATATCTTTTATATTGATACAATCATAACTATGATGTTTTTTATATTGATACAATCATAACTATGATGTTTTTATATTGATACAATCATAACTATGATGTTTTTATATTGATACAATCATAACTATGATGTTTTTATATTGATACAATCATGACTATGATGAATATGTTTTATATTGATACAATCATAACTATGATGAATATCTTTTATATTGATACAATCATAACTATGTTTTTTATATTGATACAATCATAACTATGATGTTTTTTATATTGATACAATCATAACTATGATGTTTTTTATATTGATACAATCATAACTATGATGTTTTTTATATTGATACAATCATGACTATGATGTTTTTATATTGATACAATCATAACTATGATGTTTTTATATTGATACAATCATAACTATGATGTTTTTTATATTGATACAATCATAACTATGATGTTTTTTATATTGATACAATCATGACTATGATGTTTTTATATTGATACAATCATAACTATGATGTTTTTTTATATTGATACAATCATAACTATGATGTTTTTATATTGATACAATCATAACTATGATGTTTTTTTTATATTGATACAATCATAACTATGATGAATATCTTTTATATTGATACAATCATAACTATGATGAATATCTTTTATATTGATACAATCATAACTACGATGAATATCTTTTATATTGATACAATCATAACTATGAAAAAAATTGTTGTCGATAAATGGAGTAGTCAGATTAAATAAACAATGATTTTTACTGATTTTTTTAATGTCAGTTCTAATAAATTACAATGATGGCTTTTAAATAATGCAGTCGAAATTACTTGAATATTACTGCATTATTAAACAAAACAACTTTAATTTCCAGGTTGCTCACACCATTCCAGAAGCGAGAACGTGTCGAGTGCTCGAGGATGAATTTGGAGATGTGCCAAGAAGATGAGTCAACGTTTTTCAAACGAAGGATTACATAGGATGAAACCCGGGGTCATCATTATGATCTAAGCCCAGTCAATGCAGTGGAAAAACTTGACTCACCACCTCCAAAGAAGGCAAGGGTGCAGCCCTCCACTGGCAAGGTCATGCTCACAGTTTCTGGGACCAGGACGGAGTAGTGATGACAAGTTTCCTGGCAAAGGGTACAACAGTTACAGAAGCCTATTATGCTTCACTTTTGAGGAAATTAAGGGAAGCTATCAAAATCAAGAGGCGGGGCAAGATCAGCAAACGTACCCTCCTCCTGCAAGACAACGCTCCGGTCCACAACTCGCATGTCGCCAGATCAGAAGAACGTGCGTGTGGTTATGAAATCCTCCCCCATCCTCGCTACTCTCCATTATTAAACATTATTAAACAAAACAACTTTAATCGTGTTAACAAGTGCAACATTGCCACCATCTTGTTTAAATGAAAACGGAAAATCATCCCCTTTTGAGCTCTCCTGTGTTTTATGACCGTTTTTATCCAAATTAATTTTTTATAATATAATTTTCTACCTTATCGATTTTCGTAATTATTGGATATAATCAACTAAAAATATGATGAATACGTAGATACTATTAAGTTCATGTGAAATTCAGTTTTATGATTTCCTAGAGTTCGTTCAAATAGTGTAGAAACACCATAATTCGAATGTGGTGTTGCGCAAGCTATGTTTTAATGTCCAACGTACAAAAAAAGCTATGTTTTAATGTCCAACGTACAAAAAAGCTATGTTTTAATGTCCAACGTACAAAAAAAATCTATGTTTTAATGTCCAACGTACAAAAAAAGCTATGTTTTAATGTCCAACGTACAAAAAAAGCTATGTTTTAATGTCCAACGTACAAAAAATCTATGTTTTAATGTCCAACGTACAAAAAAAGCTATGTTTTAATGTCCAACGTACAAAAAAAGCTATGTTGTAATGTCCAACGTACAGAAAAAGCTATGTTTTAATGTCCAACGTAAAAAAAAGCTATGTTTTAATGTCCAACGTACAAAAAAAAAAGAAGCTATGTTTTAATGTCCAACGTACAAAAAAAAGCTATGTTTTAATGTCCAACGTACAAAAAAAAAGGAAAAAATAGGACAAGATGCTGTTTCGGTGAAAAGAAGGGGACATTTTCTGAGAAATCTAAAGTTATTTACTGGAAACGTATATTTTGTTTGTCAACCATTTCTTAAGGAACTTTTTCTCTTCCCTGCAACCTCTATCTCACAGAAGATATGTTGCGAGTTTGTCTCTACTGTATCGTTATTTTCATGGAAAGTGTTCGACTTAGCTTCAATCTATGGTCCCCCCTCGCCAAACTTTCACAAGGAACACTCGTCTAGCTGAAAACACTATCAATAATTCCCCCCACTCTTTATCTGTGCCTAAACCTAAACGTAGTTTCCATGAACAAAGCTTCTTTCTTAGAACTGCACGCGTGCACGCCTGTGGAATTGTCTTCCGTTTTCCTGTTTTACAGTTGACTATCATATGGTTGTGTTCAAGTCTAACATAAACAAGTTCTTGATTAGCCGTTCCAAGTGTTAGCAAATTTACCGAATTTCCATTACTAACGATTACTATATTGTCCAATTTCTACTGTCCACTCTTTAACCCTTATCCTCGAGTTTCCTCTTGGCCTTGATAAGTGGTGACGCCTATGTAAAAAAGAACACTTTTAAATAAATAAACAAATAAATAAAGAGTAAAACGAAATTTTAATTTCTATTTCATTTTTAAAACAACAGAGAAACACATTTTTGCTTTCAACAAGTTTTAATTTCTATTCTGCTTTGGTATTTTTTTTTTTTTTACTGGATCATTTTTTTTTTTTTTAAATTCTTGAAGTATTTTGACATGACAAGTAAGTAAGTATTCCTGTTTTCATCTGAAACGCGTTATTATGAAAGATAATTAATTTACACAAGCACAGAGATATAAACGGGAAATTGCAAGGTTTTTTTAATTGGGCTCGAAATACAAAAAAAAAGGACATTTAAAATTTAGCCTCATTTCTTTCTTTTTTTTTCGCACTTGTACAGTTTAATGAAGACAGTAAAAATGAAAATATAAAAAAAAGAGGTTGTATTATGCGTATCCGTTTTCAACAGAAGATCTCGGAAAAAAAATCACTTAATTTGATCGAGTAGTTTTTTTTTGTTTTTTTTTTTTTTTTTACTACAGCGAAAAAAACACGTTTTTATGACAGCGCGTTGAAGGTAGTCATCTTGGAATTGTTTTTGAAGACGCCACGGGGAGATAACTCAAATTAAAGCGTCAACACTACCTCCCCATCTTTAATACTAGCTTCTCTTCCAAAAAATGGAACCTTTTGCTCGGTATCATAAATTGTTTAAAAAATTGTAGAAAAAAATAAAAAAATAAAAACTACTTGATGTAATAAAGTGATTTTTTTTCGAAGAACTTCATTCCATAACGGATGCGTACAATTTCAACTTGCTTTTCGATATTTTCATTTTTTAATGTCTTGGTTAAACTGTACAAGTACCGAATTTTGTTTTGTTTTTTTTTACCGAAGAAAATAAATGTTTTATGAGCGATCGGGAAGCGGACATCTTTTTTTTTTTTCGCTTAGGAGAAGGGAGCTCCAGGGGGAGATAACTCCAATCACCAAAGTTTGTCAAAATTTGACGAGATTATTTTGAAACATGAGTAGAAAAAATACTTAGATAATTATTTTTTAGATAAATATTTACTTACTTTACATTTTTTTCTGCTTTTTTAAAAACTTTTTTTGATTTTATCCTTTGTTAATCATTTTTTTTTCATTTAAAGGCAGCCCCTCCTCCTCCTCCTCCTCCTCGTGTACGTAAACAGGCAATTGCGAAGATAGATCGATTTCATTAAAATGTGATTTTTCTCCGTGAAAAAAAAAAAAAAACAAACAAACAGAAAAACTACTTGATCAAATTAAGTGAAATTTTTTTCGGAGAACTTCATTCCATAACGAGTACGTACAATATAACTTTTGTTTTCAATATTTTCATTTTTTTTAATGTCTTGATTACTGTACACGTACCAAAACTAAATTTCGAAGTGAATAAAAGTTTAATCAACACATTTAAAAAATGAAAACATGTTATATTGTACGTATCTGTTTTGGACTGAGGGTCTCCGAAAGAAAATTTCACTTAATTTGATCGATTTTTTGTGTGTGTTTTTCCGCTGTAAAAAAATTACAACGGAAAAACACATTTGTATGGGAGAGCATTGAAGTCAGCCATTATGGAATTTTTTAACACGTCACGAGGAGATAACTCAATGTAAAGCACAGAGATTCCCTCTCCATCTTTAATACTAGCTTTTCTTCCGAAAAATGGAACCTTGTTTTTTCGCTGTAAAAAAAAAACTGCTTGATAAAATTAAGTCATTTTTTTTTCAGAGAACATTGTTCGATACCAGATACGTACAATGTAACCTTTGTGGATATTTTCATTTTTTAATATCTTGATTAAATTGTACAAATACCCTTTATTCCATAACGAGTACGTACAATATATATATATATATATATATATATATATATATATATATATATATATATATATATATATATTTCAATATTTTCATTTTTTAATATCTTGATTAAATTGTACAAATACCCTTTATTCTCTCACGAGTACGTACAAATATATATATTTTTTCTCAATATGTTCATTTTTTTAATGGCTTGATTAAACTGTACAAGTATCTTAATTTTCGACATCATCGTTTTTTTGTTTTTTTAAAAAGTTTTTGGATATTACTGCGACATGATAATAAAGTAGATACCATTGGTTTTACTTATAATTTAATATTGCCATTTCCAAAGTATAAAAAAGTATATATATATATATATATATATATATATATATATATATATATACTTTATAATTAGATGAAAAACAGAAACAATTTCCTTTTTAAACTCATGCAGTTTACGAACCGGGTTATATCTTTTTTTATATAAAAGTTCCAGATTAAATTCAAATTTATAATATTTATGTTAATTACATTTGGTATGGTAAAAGTCCAAAATATTATAAATGAAGACCCGTCCTCTTCTGGTTGGGTTTTTAATTAACAAGATTATTTGGCGAAGGTTAACAATCCTGCCACTTTTCAAAAATCGCAAAAATAAAAAAAAAATAAAAAAAAACATGGCGGACGACTTACATACGACACTGAAAGTAATTAACGCTCCCTCTGACACGTGACCGGGAGTCATGGGGCATTCGTGTGTTTTGACTTTACATACGTGAATGAACATTCACCTAACAATTTAATGAAACATATTTTGTTTTTTGGAGTTTTTTTAAGTTCGTATTTCTCGCGTTGGTGAATCTTCACTAATGCCAAAGGTCTTTTTGGTCAAGAATAAAAGTATGGTGAAAAAATGTGAACAAATAAATTAGAATAAAGTTGGTACTTGTGCAGTTTTGACACCGCGAGTGTACGAACCATTCTTCGATTTCAACCAACAATTTAAAGAAAAATATTTGGGTTTGTATTACTGTACACACAGATTCGAAAAAGTTGTCAAAAAACAAATATGTAACAAGTAAATGTCATCAAAGGCAATGTAAGCTCCTTTTCTACCAAACTGGATATATGTGTTGTGTTTTTATTCAATGTAAGATGTTTATTCAGCTCGAAAAATATAGTTTTTACCGATGTATTGGAAAATTCAAAATGGCGCCCGACTCTCTCTTTAACAAGGTGTAATAAATTAAAAAAACTAGACAAAATACTGTTAGAAACTCGCTCAATATATGTTACCATGACATAGGTTTACATATATTCAGTGGGTTTTTAATAGTATTTTGTCTAGTTTTTTTTTCTTATGTATAACACCTTTTCCCAAACTTACAGTGTTAAAGAGAGAGTCGGCCGCCATTTAAAATTTTCCAATACATCGGTAAACACTGCGTGTTTTTCGAGCGTAATAAACATGTTACATTGAATAAAAACACAAAAAATATATCCAGTTTGGTAGAAAAGTAACTTATTTTGCCTTTGATGATATTTGTTACATATTTGTTTTCTGACAACTTTTTCGAATCTATGTGTAAAGTAATACAAACCCAATGTTTTTTTTTTGTTTTTTTTTTTTATAGTTCGTATTTCTCGCGTTGGCGAAACTGTAAAGTGTACCAAAAAACGAAAACACGTTTTCTTTATAAGTAAAAAACATTGGACAATTCATCGGGTCTGACTGAAATAATTTATTAAGGCAACACTTTTATTTTTAGACAGGATATTTTACTTTTACATGTGTTAAAAACACATTAAAGTTCCTAATTGCGTTGTTCATTATCATTTGATGGCCTTTTTTCTTTCCGCACCAAACTCATAACAATTTCCGTATGTAAAGTTAAAACAAATACACATATGCCCCCTAACTTCCGGTCAGGTGTCAGAGGGAGCGTTAATTACTTTCAGTTTCATGCGTAGGTCATCCGCCAAAAGCTTTTTTTAGCGATTTTTAAAATGTGGCAGGTTAGGGTTAGGGTTAGGGTTTTTTTTTGTTTTTTTTTCTTAAATGTGGCAGGATTGTTAACCCCCGCCTTTATTTTACTTTGGTATCGCCGTTGTTCTGTGAACATGGCAGTGTATGCGAAAAAATCGTCCCCGGCAATATTTTAAGTCAAACGTCAATGTAATTGAAAAAAAAAAAAAATTAAAGAAAGTACTTCGTTTTTTATTAACTTTTAATAAATAATAAAAAAAAGAAAAACGAGGTGTTTTTTCACTTACATCACAAACTTTATTTTAATTTTTCAAGAAACTTTCACATACTTTATATATTTTTTATAATATAAATATTTTTTAATTTATTAAACAAAACGTGTTTTTTTGTTGTTTTTTTTTACATTTCTCGAGTATTTTAAACAAAAAATATTTTTACAAATCGTACATGATTAGCGCAGTGTAAAAATGTTTTAATATATATGACTAAATCTCATTTCCCAAAAAAAAAAGGCCGATTGGAAAAATTTCATTTCTCCTCTTCCCTCTACCCCCCCTCAAAAAAAAGAGAAAACAAGTGGAAAAATCTTTTCCAAAAACCCGGGGACAATTTTTCATCATATAATTTGGTTAAATTAATTTGAAATTTTTATATAAAAGGTGTATAACGCCTTACACTTGAATAAAAAAAAAATAAAACTTTAATTAAACTTGGAAATATGATTTCAAAATAAGCGCGGGTCAGTAAGTGCATTAGCACCGAAAATAGCTTAATTATCCCCACCCCCAAAGCTGGAGATTTTAGCTTCGCTTAAGCAAAGGCAAACGAAGTCGTCTGAGCGATGATTCTACGGAAGCCGAAAATGTCAGTAAGTTAAATGACTGTCTGAAAATGACGTCAGCTTATTGGACCGAAGTAGGGAGTAATGTTTTTATTCCATTTCTACATTCCCATCGTGAACTTTTGTATAATTTTTACCATTTTTTAATTTAATTCTTTTTCTGTGTTCCCTTTTTAAATCAAAAAGAAAAACTATTTTTTAAAGATTTTATAAAAGTTATGTTACGCAAAAAGCTTCACGTTCATTCAAACAAAGAAAATATTAAAACTTACATATAAAAATTATGTGAAACATGTAATCTAAAAAAAAAAAAAATTTGCAATAATTTTTTGTGTAGAAATATTAAATAAACTATGTTTAATTCAATGATAATATCGCTAGTTCGAGGAAATCATTTTTATGGTATTCATTAATATTGACTTTAAGGAGGTCCCCCCCACCTATAGCATACTATTTTTATATGAATAAAAGAACCCGTACGCCATATAGTATATTCTTAAATAGTTTTAATATAAATATAAAAACCTGTGTCCCATATAGAATATTCGTGGAAAAATGGTTTAATTAATTTAAATAATAAAACTGATTTTATATTAACTTTTAATGTTTTAATATAAATAAAAAACCGAACCCCCGTATAACATATGGGTGTTGTATTACTGTACACATAGATTCGAAAAAGTTGTCAAAAAACAAATATATAACAAATAAATGTTATCAAAGGCAAGATAAGTTACTTTTCTACCTAACTGGATATATTTTTTGTGTTTTTATTCAATGTAACATATTTATTCAGCTCGAAAAACATACAGTGTTTACCGATGTATTCGAAAATTCAAGATGGCGTCTCACACCCTCTTTAACACCGTAAGTATGGAAAAAGGTGTTATAAATAAAAAACTATACAAAATACTATTAAAAACCCGCCGAATATATGTCAATTTATGTCACGGTAACATATATTGAGCGAGTTTTTAACAGTATTTTATCTGGTTTTTTGTTTATAATATCTTTTCTCACACTTACCGTGTTAAAGAGAGAATAAGACGCCATCTTGAATGTTCCAATACATCGGTAACCACTGTATGTTTTTCGAGCTGAATAAACATGTTACATTGAATAAAAACACGAAAATATATCCAGTTTGGTAGAAAAGTAATTTATCTTGCCTTTGATAACATTTATTTGTTCGTTTTTTTGACAACTTTTTCGAATCTATGTGTACAAACCCTAACCTATTCCTTAATGTTTTACTATAAATAAAACAGGTACCCCATATAGCATATTCCTTGAAAAATGTTTTCCGTAATGTAAATAATAAAAATGCTTATATATATATATAACATTTATAAAATAATATTTGGGAATTAAATTTTTAAAACCCACAAACAAAAAAATGGTTAAAAAAAAAAAAATATTACCAAAGGCAAGATAAATCATTGTTATCTCCCTAAATAAGTTTCGTGTGATTAAACATATTTTAAGGCGTCTATTTAATCTGAAACTCAAGTCGTGCCGATTTGATAAATTAGAACGAGATGTCTAACATACAAACAGTTAACTAGGAAGTCTCGATAATCGCTTAAATCATGAAAACAAAATCATGAAATCAAAATACTGATAGAAATATATCCAATAAATGTCATGGTGACATTGGATCAATAACTTTCAGTATTTAGTTTATTTGTCGGGTTATAAGCCAGTAATGACACTTCGGTGCTAATGCAGAGAGTGATCCGCGCTATTTTTTAAATCGTATTTCCACATGTAATTAAAGTTTCATGATATGTTTTTTTTTAAATTCAATTGTAAGGTTAAAGTACAGAATATGTACAAAACACCCTCCCTTCTCCATGTTAAGAATGTTTTTTTTTAAATAATAACGTTATTATTTCAGCACGGATCACTCTCTACATTAGTACCGACACTTCAGTATTTAGTTTGTTCGTCGAGTTATAAGCGAGTAATGACACTTAAAAAAAAACGGCATGTTCTTGTTGGTCATATTTTTTTTCAACTCTGCAACTTAGCACTACTTTTTTTTTTTTTTAAATACGTTTAAAATAGAAAACTTATCCAGATACGTAGAATAGTAACTTATCTTGTATTTGGTAATAGTTATTTATTTTTAATTAAAAAAATTTATTTTTCATTTATTCGCTTCTCTTCTAAAACCATTTTATGAACATTTTTTTTCAGCTTAAATTTCATAATTATTTTTTTTAACACTCCATGTGAGGTATATTCGTAAATTAATCGTTTATGGATATATGAAGGCACCATAACAATTCTGAGTATTTTTAGTGGGTATTTGATTCACATAGTATTTGATTAACATAGTATTTGATTCACATCGTAGTTGATTCACATCGTACAGATTACATGAACTCAAATTTCCTTCTATGAAGTTTGTAAGAAGTGTGGAATGATCGGAATGTACAACATTTGATTTGTGGTTCACAATGTTGTGTTGTTGCAATAGAATTGCGTTGGACGATTGTTATCATCGATTATTATTTGATTTACTGGCAGAAAAAAAAACATTTCTTACAAAAACGACAGATAACAATTGTTTATTAATAATAATAATAATTATTATTATTATTATAAGGGTTTTTATGGAGTAATTTGAGTTATATTTTTTAGATAGACTAAGTAGGTTAAATTCAATTTTACGGTATCTGTTTAATTAATTATAGATCAAACTACAAAATAGTTTTTAAGCCCCCCCCCGCTTCCTATGTTAGCGTAGGTTTCTAAGTTACGTAATTATTTTCGCACGCTTCGTATTTAGTTAAATACTAAACAGTTAATTTGTAATTTAATTTGAAAGAAGTAAAAGGATTGTTAATATTTATTCAATTTCGGATCGATTCATAACAGTAACTGAGTTTGAGGTACTCATGCAGAGAGTGATCCGTGCTGAAATAAAGTTATTATTTAAAAAGGCATTCTTTACATGGGGATGGGAGGGTGTTTTGTACCTATTCTGTACTTTAACCTTACAATTGAATACAAAAACATCATAAAACTTTAATTAAACGTGGAAATACGATTAAAAAATAGCGCGGATCAGTAAGTGCATTGGCACCGATTTTTATTTTCCCAATTAAATTGAAATAAAAAAAGAATATTCTTAAAAGTAAATTGCTTGAATAAAAACAGAAAAATGCTTAATTGAACATTCATGTAGACATTTTTGAGGCACCGGGTTAAATAGAGAACTTTTAAAATTCCTGAAGTAATACTGTTTTTCGGCAAAGAAGAAATCGAGATTTTTATGGGAATAAATAAAAAATAATCCGATTTAAAAGCATTAAATTATTAATTGTTAGAAATAAAATAAAATATCGAAAACTAAAAACTTACCTTTACTTCAATTCAATACAACAATACGCCGTGAAAATTGGATGATTTATTTTTTGTTTCTCTTCAAAAATGTAAATTTGGTCGGTTTCTTGGGATTTCTTTAGTAAACTCATACAAGTTCGATGTCGTGTGTCAAATTTATTAAGAAACACAAGAATAAATGAAGATGAAAATTTTTAAAAATGTTTAAACCAAAAATACGATTGAAATGTGGATTAAAAAACTGAACGAACATTGAAATATAAAATGAAAAAAGTTTTTAAAAAATATGGGATTAAAAAAAAAATTAAAAAATAGTAAAATGAAAAAGTATGATATTAGAAAAGATTAAAAAATAAAATGATATAAAAGTAAATAAAAAGTATTGGAAAAAGATTAAAAGATAATTAAAAAACGATAAAAATTTATAATGAAAATTTGTCAATTCTAAAACGTTCGTTAATTACGTGTGAATAAACGTTTTCCGATGATGTTTGCAACGTATTTTCCATTCACATGACTAAAATAATTAAAGGTGAAAAAAAAACCCCGAATAAAACTAAGATATCTTTGTTCTGCGTTAGTTATATGTTAATGACCACCACCGCCAACAACAACAACAACAACAACACTGTCACGAAATTTGCTTTTGCACTGGAAGTCGGCACAACCGAAAGATAAGATAGGCAAGTACGATTGGCAATGTTTAATTTATGTGAAAATGGCACCAGTAAATAAGATTGCTGGACTTTAATAAATGTTTGTAGCTAAATTCTTAAGGAAAAAAGGCCAAGTTAAAAATGTTTAAAAAAAATAAAACCAGAAAAATGCTAAATTGAAAATTGTTTTTTAATCATACTAACTTGTCCTGTCGTAAGATACGCTTAAATATATTTTAATTTATGCAAATTTCATATCCATTATTCTAACAGCGCCATTTCTATAGTGATTATTATAGTATACCTAATCCATAGTACTGGCCAGGTATACAGTACTGATTTCAAAAGATAATAAAAAATGACATGGGTGCCATCAGCTTGAATAGAAAGCAAAACATTTAACGGTCCAACTCCAGTCGATATCATTCAAACGATCGTCAAATGGATGGGAAATAGCTTAATATGAAACGGCTTTAACGTTTAAATGTATATTTACGCATGCATCGAAAGACTATTTCATTGGATGTATACATGCAAATTGTCGATAATTATTTGCAATTTTAACACCTTAGCCATTATTTTTACTTGCTAAATACAAATCGAATTTGTTTCACAGGTTCAAAACCTCTATATAAAATTGTGAAGTCTATATACCAAACATTGACAGAAGCGTTTTGTAGAGAACTTTCGCACACAGAAGACTGACGGGCTAAACAGGATTATTATTATAATACTTATTGAATTCAAGAGATGATATCATTGATATTTGTAAAAATAGAAACAGAATCTAATAAAGACGAAAGATATATTTAGGATAAAAATAAGTTGATGTTCTTACAACCAAGATTTAAGGTCGTACGAATCTTTATTTGCAGTTTTTCAAAGGATTCGTCAAATCACAATCAAACAGATAAGTTCTGTTGCTTCAGTCGTAAATAATGTTAAAACTTCAGAGAATTTTTATTCTTTTTTGTTATATGTGGTACGCTCATCACTAGACCATCAAATTTATTCGACACGTATATATATATATATATATATATATATATATATGTGTGTGTGTGTATATATATATATATATATATATGTGTGTGTGTGTATATATATATATATATATATATATATATATATATATATATATATATATATATATATATATGGTGATTACAACGTCTCGTCAGACGAGCGCTACTCCCTCAAACACTTAAAGTCCATGAACCCAAAAATTACTTTTTTTTTGTCCTACCGGTGAATTCACACGCTCAAGCAGGCATGACACTGAAGACGGTCATTGAGATCAATTATTACATGTTTCCAGCATTTCAAGCCTTCATGCGTCACAACTTTTCCATCGCCACAGGACCATTTCTTATAGACAAATGCCTGAGCGAGTATCTATACACAGATGATGTTACAGAGTCTTAGCTTTGTATCACAGCTCAGTCTCTCTCTCTCTCTGTTCAAAATGTTGAGATCCAGCAACAAGCAAGAGCAATATAGCCAGCAACAAGTTAAACTGCAGTCCAGCTTAATGCGTGTACTGGTCTCCTGCTTTATGGTTTTTGAATCAGAGATTTTCTTCTTCCAGAAAGGTTGCCTTCACCACGGCTTACGGGAGTCCTCTCCACCCAACACACACATACATACACACTAACACACACAGTTTGTATATATATATATATATATATATATATATATATATATATATACATATATATATCATAATTTAGTAATTAATATTTTATGACGTGAAATGGTTAAATTTCAAATGTAGACTTTTTTTTATTATATTTATTAAGACAAAGCATACATTACAATAAGTATATCTCCTTAACCTATAAATTTTCAATATCCACCCTCTCCTCAGAGGAAAAAAATCTTAGCAAATATTATAAATGGTTTATACCTAACTTGCTAAATGCAATAAACATAGAAAATCATAATAAAAAGTTATTAAAGTTTACAACTCATACAGTAAGGGAAAAAATGATAGAAAATAAAAAAGATACCGAATTTCATAACCAAATCGTTTGGTAAATCCTGAAGTGAGAGTCTTTGGTAAACGGATCCAATGCATATCTTGATTCTTCCACGACACAAGGTAACAATCCGAAGTAGGCATAATTCTTTGGTTTCTTCTTTAGTTAGATGATTATTTCGGTAAATATTTTATCATATAAATTCGCTGAAGATGTTTTTAATATATATATATATATATATATATATATATATATATATATATATATATATATATATGTCGACATATTTGATTGTCTAGTGATTAGAGTATAAACAAGACATAAAACAAAAAATAATAAAAATTTTCCGAAGTTTTAACATTATTTACCAATAAAGAAACAGAACTAATCTGTTTGATTTTGATTTGACGAATCCTTTGAAAATCTGCAACTAACGATTAGTAATATTTTGTAACCACAGCAATGTTTCAGCATTGTTAAGCTGATTGGTACTATCGATATTTTCAGACATACTCTTATGCTCGCAGTCATCATGGTCAGCGGATCATCCTTCCTCCGCTGACTAACGACTGTCGACTCCTCTCTGACTACCAACTATTGACGAATTACAACAACTTTATTTACAAATGTTTCACCATCGTAAACCGATTGTTACTATCGATATTGGCCAACATTATCCGATGCTCGCAGCTTTTATGGTCAGTGGATCTTCCTTCGCTGACTAACGACTGTCGAATCCTCTCTGATTTTTACTTTCGACATTTTCAGACATTATCCATTATGGTCAGTGGATCCTCCTTTCGTCGCTGAGTAATGGCTGTCGAATCCTCTCTGACTACCAACTCTTTACTAATTTCTACATGCCCCTCATTACGTACTGTTTCGCTGTATCACAACTCGTCAAGGCGGCTAGAGAAGCCAGGATTGAAACTCAACCGCCTAAACGACAATCAGCGCTTCTCACAGTACGCTATTCGACTGCTACTATGACTTCATGTGAATTAACAATGTTTAAACATTGTCCAAACGCCTAAGCTCTCTTTATTTCTTAAGCTCTATTTATTTACACAAAGATTGGCATCGTTAGTGACATATATATATATTATTCCTTAATTGGAATTCATTTTTTGAGATGAGGATTATATGTTAATTTTATTTTTATTTCGGACTATTAGTCTCATCTTTATTAGTTGTTGTTTTTGGATCTTTTTTATTGGTTCATCTTTTTTATTGGCCGAAATGTTGTGAACCAATAAAAAAGATCCAAAAACAACAACTAATAAAGATGAGACTAATAGTCCGAAATAAAAATAAAATTAACGTTAGTGACAGTTTGTTTATCACTTCCCAATATGCTCAACCCAAGACAGGGAGCATTATAGTCATCCACATAAAGTATTGTTTCACTGTATCACAGCTCATCAGTGCAGCTAGACAAGCAACTACCTCGGTGATTCTATGACAGACATGTGAATTAACAACGTTCAAACATTGTCCAAACGCTTCAGTCCCATTTATTAACAAAAAGATTGTGTCTGTCTTCTGACTGTGTACTGAAGTTTTTTTTACAAAACTCTTCTGTAAATGGTTGGTAAATAGACTTTAAAATTATTACATAAGGGATTTGAATCATGGAACAAATTCGATTTGGTATTTAGCAAGTAAAATGCTAAGGGGTTAAAAGTGAAAAATTGGTATTTAGCAAGTAAAATTAGCTAAGGTGTTCAAATTGAAAAAAATGACAATTCGCATATAATATATTTATAAAGTAAAAATAATTGCTAGGTGTTAAAATTGAAAAATAAAATATTGGCAATTACCATGTATAAGGAAGATTAAATTGCCTTTCCATGCATGCGTAAATATACATTTAAACGTTAAAATCGTTTCATTTTTTAACTATTTCTTATCCATTTCACGATAGTTCAAATGGAGCTGGAGCGTTAAATGTGTTGCTTTCTATTTAAGCTGATGGCACCCAAGTACTGTTTTTGTTAACTTTTGTAATCACTACTATATATCGGGTACAATATATTAATCAATAGGGTAATAGATCTATAATATTGAATATGAAATGTGCGTTAACTAAAATATCATATTTAAGCGTAGTTTACGACCTGGACAGGCCGTGTGGCATTACAATACATTATAATATAAAAATCACTATTAAAATTGTCGTTATAAGAATGCTGAATTGTTTGGGTTTTTTTTTTTCTTTAATTACATTTTCACCCCAAACAAGGCACATTGCCACTTTGGTGTAGGGGGCTACTATCAGGGGCAACGACTACTGGGGTACTATGTAGGGATTTCGGCAGCAAGATGTCGGTTCACGTTACACTTGAACTTCTGCACGTCAGTACATTTGGGGAAGCAGGGACCTGGAATGGAATTCCAAAGTCTAGCGGTTCTGGGGAAGAAACTACTAGAGTAGAAAGATCTTTTACATCTAGGGATCTCTACAATGTGGGGGTGGGATTTAGCAGCCTGTTGGGTCTGTCGAGGGTGTTCACGTCGTGGGGGCACAAGTGCTTGCAGTTCGTCAGAGCATTCTCCACTAAAATACTTGTAGAACAGGCAGAGGGATGCAACATTTCGTCGATAGGACAGAGGCTGAAGCTTAGATGCCAGTTCAGGGCCTATCAGATTAGAGAGAGTTTCTAACAGTATTTTGTCTAGTTTTTATTTTTAACCCCTTCCCCCAAACTTAGAGTGTGAAATAGAGAGTCAGCCGCCATTTTTAACTTTCCAATACATCGGTAAACACAAATACGAAATCTGCATAAATTAAAATATATTTAAGCGTATCTTATGACCGGACAAGTTTATATGATTAACAAAAACAATTTTCAATTTAGCATTTTTATGACTTTGTGTTTTTAAATGTTTTTAACTTAGCTTTTTCCCCCTGCAAAATTTAGCTACAAACATTTATTAAAGTCCAACAATCCTATTCACTGGTGCCATTTTTTTTACATAAATTAAACATTGCCAATCGTACCTGCCTATCTCATCTTTTAGTCGTGCCGACTTGCAGTGCAAAGGCAAATTTCGTGAAAGTGTTGTTGTTGTCGACTGTTAACATATAACTAACGCAGAACAAAGATATCTTAATTTTATTCGTCTATTTTTTTTTAATTTAGCATTTTTATGACTTCATTTTTAAACGTTTTTAACTTGGCTTTTTTTCTTCATGAAAAATGTAGCTACAGACGTTTTTTAAAGTCCAGCAACCATATTTAGTGGTGCCATTTTTACATAAATATAACATTGGCCATCGTACCTGCCTATCTTATCTTTCGATGGTGGCGAGTCCCAGTGCAAAAGCAAATTTCGTGACAGTGTTGTTGTGTTGACCGTTAGCATATAACTAATGCAGAACAAAGATATCTTAATTTTATTCGTTTTTTTTACCTTTAATTATTTTCGTCTTTTGAATGGACAATACGTTGCAAACATCATTGGAAAACATTTACTCACACGTAATTAAGGAACTTTTAAGAATTTACAACGTTTCATTATAATCGTTTTTCGTTTTTATATCTTTTAATCTTTTCTAATCTTTATATTTTATTTTCATTTTAATTTTTCAATAATCGTTCAGTCATTTTTTATCTACATTTCAATCGTGTTTTTGATTTAAACATTTTTAAAAGCTTTTTCTTAATGATTTGGACACGCAGAATCGAATTTGTATGAATTTACCAAAAGAATCCCAATAAACCGAACAAAATTGACAGTCTTGAACAAAAACAAAAAAAATCATCCAATTTTCATGGCCTTTTTTTTTTCGTATTGAAGTAAA
>NC_136527.1:152790911-153013411 GCF_053919585.1 Euprymna scolopes
TATTCTGTATACGCTGAATAAATTTTTACAGAAATTAATGGCGGCGTCGTATGAAAAACAAATTCAGAAATATATTATATGGTATGCGGGAATTTAGGAAAACAGTTTTCCTACCTAGCGAAAGGGGACGAGTTTTCCGGAGACGAGTTTTCCCGGGACGAGTTTTCCGGGCACCGGTATGCGGTATTACCATTAGGTGTTAAAAAAAAAAAAGATGTATATAATTTTTTTTATCCCGAAAAATGCTTTGAGAAAACATAGATTTAATAATAATTGTATCGTTAAAGAAAAATACTACGAAACAATTTGTTTAAATTGAAATAAGGTTATTAAAAAAAACACCCAGAAACAACACTTGTACTTTCATCTAACAAGAAATAATATAAATTTTCATTTAATCTGAAACTCTTATCTAGAAAAATAACACGGTTCGTAAACTGCAGAAGTTCCAACGAAATAGTTTTTTTTTTCATCTGCAATATATGAAAGTTGTACGTTCTCTGTATTTTTTTTATTTTCGTCTGCTTAATGTTTTTCAACAGATTATTATCGAATGGTCACTAATGTACCAGATTATCCAAAATATTTTTTTAAAGAAATAATTAACATTATTAAGGCGTGCTCCGTTTCTAATAAGTGAGCCCGACAACTCTAGAAGTATCACATCTGTATTTACACCGTCAAATCACGATATTATGAATTATTAAAGATTTAAAACATAAAATTAAAAAAAATATTTAATAAAAAAATATTTAAAAAATTATTTAAATATTTTATTATTATTTTCTTTTATTACGCACAGCAAAGTTTCACGGTTTTTAAAAAAAATTAATTTAAAAAAAATTTAATCTGAAGATAAAACTCTCAAATACAGATATTACAAATTATTAAAGTTTTATCACAATATTACGAATTATTAATGTTTTCAAATATTTTAAACAATATTTCGACATTTTAAAATATTTTTTTAAATATTTTATTTAAAGTTTTACGCTTTACACACGACAAAGTTTCAGTTTTTTGTATTATATTTTTTCTGTTATGACAATAATACACTTTCTAAAATTGTTTCTTATTTCTCTTTAATTTGACCCCCTGTCGTTCCAAGCTTATAACTACACGAAATATATAATTCAAACCCTCCTTTTCTTTTCAATAAAAGGAGCAAGGACCAAGGTGGCACAAATAAAATAAAAAATAAAAAATAACGTGATTAAACAAAAAAAAAATGGTTTTAAACTTCGGACTTTATAGGTAAATTTCTAAAAACACTTTTTTGTTTTAAATTTTAATATATTATTTATTGATCTTTTATCTTCAATTTGCGATATATAAAACTTTGGTCGGTAAATTAATTACGTACTTTTTAATGGACACTTCAAAATGGAGAGTGTGAATTAATTCGACTCCGCGCCCGTCCTTCCAAGCTTATAACTACTCGAAATATATAATTCAAACCCTATTTTTTTTTCAATTAAAGGAGCAAGGACAAAGGTTTCATTTAAAAAAAAACAAAAAAAAACAACGTGTTAAAAAAAAGAAAAAAAGTGGGGTTTGTATTACTGTACACATAGATTCGAAAACGTTGTCAAAAAACAAATATATAACAAATAAATGTTATCAAAGGCAAGATAAGTTACTTTTCTACCAAACTGGATATAATTTTTCGTGTTTTTATTCCATGTAACATGTTTATTCAGCTCGAAAAGCATACAGTGTTTACCGATGTATTGGAACATTCAAGATGGCGTCTTATTCTCTCTTTACACACTTATGTGGGATAAGATGTTATAAATAAAAAAAAAAACGCATAAAATACTGTTAAAAACTCGCTCAATATATGTTACCGTGACATATTCGGTGGGTTTTTAATAGTATTTTGTATATTTTTTATTTATAACACCTTTTTCCATACTTACGGTGTTAAAGAGGGTGTGAGACGCCATCTTTAATTTTCGAATACATCGGTAAACACTGTATGTTTTTCGAGCTGATTAAACATGTTACATTGAATAAAAACACAAAAAATTTATCCAATTTTGTAGAAAAGTAACTTATCTTGCCTTTGATAACATTTATTTTTTATATATTTGTTTTTTGACAACTTTTTCGAATCTGTGTACAGTAATACAAACCTACAGACTTTATAGGTAAATTTCTGAACACTTTTTTTTTTTGTTTTAAATTTGAATATATTTATTGATTTTTTTTTTTTTATCTTCAATTTGTGATATATAAAACTTTGGTGTGTAAATTATTTATTTTTTGATAGACATTTCAAAATGATGGGGGGGGGCGTGAATTAAAAAAACGTTTGTCTAAAATATTATATTCGGTTTATTGGAAAGAGCATAAAATTTCACATTGACCCTGAAAATATAAAGATTGAATCAATAGAAAAATTTTGATATATTTTTAAAGTTTAAGAATTGAAAAATATTACAAATTATTAAAGTTTTATCACGATATTACGAATTATTATTAATGTTTTCAAATATTTTAAACAATACGTAAAAACAACTCGTAAAATTCACAATAATTTCATTACTGTTTTTGTTTTTTTTAATAAAAAAAATACTGTTTATACAAGTTTAATAGTTTTTTTTTTTTTAAGTATAACCCATAAAGAAAATAAACAACCCACTTTTAAAAGAAAAATTAAGAGTTTATTTTCTATTTTATTCGCAGCTTCCTGTTAGGGGTGTCAAAAATTCTGATACACCTGGTTTCTTCCAATTTGTTCGATATAATTTTCTTAACAAAATAACACATGATTTGACGGTGTAAATACTGATGTAACCGTTCTAGAGTTGTCGAACTTTCGACTTTGCTTAACTGCGTAACTGTCTTATTTTCTTATATAAATTTATTTTTTGTTCATAACTTGGTTCATTACTTCAGATTTTATTTTATTTATTTATTCTGTTAATGCAATAATACATTTTCTAAAACTTGTTTCATTTTTCTCTTAAATAAATAATTTTAAATATATATTTAAAAATGTATATTTTGTTCGTTTACTTTATTTAATCAAGTGACGGTGTAAAATACTGATATGACCCTTCTAGAGTTGTCGAACTTACTTTCGACTTTGCCGGGTGTAAGTGCAAGACTGCCTCATTTTGGAAACATCGACATTTTTGGCCAAATGTAGCCCTTTATTGGCATTTTTTGAAAGCCAAACAGCTTTTTTAGAAAGTCAATATTTGCGAAATTTAGCCGAAAAGAGCCGATGCTTCTGAAAATAGAGTATCGATTTACGGGAACTTAATATTAGAAATGAAGCAATTTTTTTTTTTTTTTAGGTTAAATAATGAAATGTTTTTGTATTTTTCATTTCATTTATTTATTTATTTATTGATAATATGGTTGATTAGTTACATTTCATTAATAATCCGATGAAAAAAATTAAAAAAAACGAAAAAAAAATTAGAGGGTGGGGGTACCGCTTTTTTCGCCACATATATAGATTTGGACAGCGAAATATTGAATTGTCAGTGAAACCAATCGTTTCTATTTTATTTTCACGTCGCAATAATAAATATATTTAAAATTCCAGCAAACGAGTAGTTTCCAAGATATGAAGAATTTTACGTAAATTGAGCACCCACACGTTGACGCTCCTCCAACAAAAATTCGGCAAATGTGTATTTCAGCGGCGTAAATTCAAGTTTTACACTAATGGTGGCCATAAAGTGGGTGATCATTATACGTTAAATTATTATAGAAATGTGATCCCCCACTTTCTTTAACCTAACATTTCTTTATATCATGGAAACTACTCGGTTGCTGGAATTTTAAACGTTATTTTTCGTTTTCAACATCCTCAAAAACATAAATGTCTTAAGTGTCCAGTGTTTTTTTTTTCTATAGCGTGGAAAGTCGATTGTCTCCCTCTTGGTGATCTTATATTCCAAACATTCCCAATAGGTGTCGCTAGCAGTTAATCATTCAAAAACAAAATGGCGTGAAGTTTTTCTTCGATAAAATTTCTCATAATATTTGATTTTCTTAAATAAATAAAAAACTACTTGATTGATTTACGTGATTTTTTTTAATATGACATCTTCATGCAGTGACAAGTACGTACATTATAAAGATTTTTTTTTTCAGATTTTTATAGTAAAAAAGATTACTTGTGGACCATTTATAACCTTGCACCAAATATATATCTTTAAATCCCGAAAAACAATGTAAAAACATTAATTACTAATGAAAACAAGTTTCGAGGATAATTAGCGAAAATGAAGTTCTGCTAAGATTTTCAAAGCTTTCAGAAAATAACTTTCTTGTTACGATTCGAACTCTTCGTTTTTTTTTTATTTAGCAAATCTCAATTCTCGTTAATTGTATTCGAAACGTATTTTCATTTCTATTTAATTGCATCGTTTTTCGTAGAAATTTTAAAAATATTTAAATACAAATTACTACAAATAATATTGTCAATAAATAATAAAAGTTAATGTAATTTATTTTTTCATTGCAGATGTTCCTGCTTGAACGCTTGTTTTAAATCCAATTATGTCTATATTTTCTTTAATATTTGCTACAGATCAAATCGGATTCGTGTGAAATTGTTGGTTCTGATAAATCAAATTCAGTAAAGCATATGAGAACTCGCATTGTGGAAATACTATCTTCTCGTGAACAATGTCAATATACACGTACTGAGAAACAAATTCTAGCGATGCTTATGAGTAATCACACTGGAGAAAAGCCATATTCTGAGGAACAATGTCAATATTCACGTTCTCACCAACAAAATCTAGCGATGCATATGAGTACTAACACTAGAGAAAATCAATATTCTCGTGAACACTGTCAATATTCAGGTTCTGAGGAACCAAATCTAGCTACGAATATGAGTACTCACACTGGGGAAATGCCATATTCTTGGGAACAATATCAATATTCACGTACTGAGAAACCAAATCTACCGATGCATACGAGTACTAACACTAGAGAAAATAAATATTCTCGTGAAAAATGTCAATATTCAAGTTCTGAGGAACCAAATCTAGCTACGAATATGAGTACTCACACTGGGGAAATGCCATATTCTTGGGAACAATATCAATATTCACGTACCGAGAAACTAAATCTACCGATGCATACGAGTACTAACGCTAGAGAAAATCATTATTCTCGTGAACTATGTCAATATCCACGTTATGAGAAACCAAATCTAGCTATGAATATGAGTACTTACGCTGGGGAAATGCCATATTCTTGGGAACAATATCAATA
Source organism: Euprymna scolopes (assembly GCF_053919585.1). Classification (NCBI taxonomy): domain Eukaryota; kingdom Metazoa; phylum Mollusca; class Cephalopoda; order Sepiida; family Sepiolidae; genus Euprymna; species Euprymna scolopes. Next base: position 152,796,159 of record NC_136527.1, read on the forward strand.
TTCCCGTACTGAGAAACCAAGTCTAGCGATGCAAATGAGTACGCACACTGGAGAAATGCCATATTCTCATGAACAATTGCAATATTCACGTTCAGAGAAACCAAATTCAGCTATGCATATGAGTACTCGCACCGGAGAAAATCCATATTCTCGGGAACAATGTCAATATTCAGGTTCTGAGAAACCTAAATTAGCGATGCATATGAGTACTTACACTAGGGAAAAGCAATATTCTCGTGAAAAATATCGATATACGCATCCTGCTAAACAAAATCTAGCTACGCATATGAGTACTAACACTAGCGAAAATCAATATTCTCGGGAACAATGTCAACATTCAGGTTCTGAGGAACAAAATCTAGCTATGAATATGAGTACTCACACTGGGGAAATGCCATATTCTTGGGAACAATATCAATATTCATGTTCACGTGAATCACATCTTGCGATACATATGAGAACTCACACTGGAGAAAAACCATATTCTTGTGAACAATGTAAACGTTCTTTTTCTACAAAAGCTAATTTAGATACACATATGAGAACACATTCTGGCGAAAAGCCATATTCTTGTGAACAATGTAAACGTTCTTTTTCTACAAAAGCTAATTTAGATACACATATGAGAACACATTCTGGCGAAAAGCCATATTCTTGTGAACAATGTAAACGTTCTTTTTCTACAAAAGCTAATTTAGATACACATATGAGAACACATTCTGGCGAAAAGCCATATTCTTGTGAACAATGTAATCATTCTTTTTCTCAAAAAGCACATTTAGTTACACATATGAGAACACATTCTGGCGAAAAGCCATATTCTTGTGAACAATGTAAACAATCTTTTTCTCGAAAATCAAGTTTAGTTAGACATATGAGAACACACACTGGCGATTATATATCAGGACCTAAATAACAAAATATCAGGACCTAAAAATGATCTAAAAACCACATGGTCTCTGAAAGAAATAAACATTATACCGGTTGTGATAGAAGCAACTGGCTTAATAAAAAAAATCTTCATAAATACTTAGAAGCAATCCCTGGAAGACCAAGCTGTAATGAAATACAGATAGCAGCCATAAAGAAAGGGAACAGTATCTATTCTTAAAAAAGCCCTCGGATATAAATTTAAATCATAACGGAATCAAGTGTTAGCTCCAGGAATGAACCCCTTGATCTCTTAAAGTTTACTGAAGTAAAGTACAAAAAAGCGATTTGATAAATGTGTAAAATGCACAATAAAAAAAGGGAAAAAACAACATCTGAACATCTACAGATCAATGACAGCCTCATTGACGATTTTGAAGTGGATTCCACACACAAATGCCTCGCCATTGAGAAAAACATAAATGTTGAACACGATAAAATTATGCGTAGGGCAGAATGGAAATATAGTGTACGTTTGAAAAATATCCTCAAATCTTAACTAACCCCCAAAAACAAAATTATAGCTATAAACCAGCTTGCAATACCTGTGATCACATACGGTTTCGGTATTATAGACTGACCTCAATATAACATAAACAGGCTCGATACAAAAGCCAGGAAACGACTATCCCTACATAAGGTAACATAGCGAAACCAATGCATGAACAGGATATACCTATCACGAAAAAAGGGGGTTTAGGCCTCAATTCAACCATGCATATCAAGCCACTATAGTAAGCATGGGCCAATATATTAAAAGTTCAACGGGCATGACAATGGAAATGGTGAAAGGCCATTATGATAACCTTTTTCAACCAACCTCAATCACAAAGCTTGCTGAAAACTTTGGAGGAGTCATACCGCAGAACACTGTCGACGTACATGATAAACCAGCGACACAGATTGCAAGAATAAAAAGAGAAAATACACCGAAATGGAGACAGAGGCAAGAAAAGAAGGAGGAAAAAAAATAAGAGAGCAGGAAGGTTCCTAGAGGAGCTCAACCAGAAGTACATAGATAAAGATGCTTCACTGCAATGGCTCAAGAGTGGAAGACTTCCATTTGATGAGGAAAGACTCATCGTAGCCGGGCAACATTCGGGCTTACTTACAACGGCATTTAAAAAATGGCTTGCCTACAAACAAATGGCCAGTGTAGGTTTTGCCACTCCGCTCTTGAAAGCTCAAGCCATCTAATGTCTGCATACCCAATCTTATTGGCAGATAGACTTTACACTGCCCGTCATAACAAAGTATGTAAGTATCTCCATTGGGATATATGTGGAGAGATGCAGCTTGAAAGATCGCCGAACATCTAGGAACATGAACCACCACCGATAACCTCAAACATAAATGTGACCGTGTTCTATGACAAAGCCATACAGACGGGCAGATACATAAAGGACAAGGCCATCAAACCAGATATTGTAATATGGAACAAGCCCACAAGGATGTCACCGCCCCAAATGATTTTTGCCTCAAAAGAGCTGAACGGGAAAAGATAAAAAATATCAGGACCTAAAAAATGATCTGAAAACGACATGGTCTCTGAAAGAAATAAACATTATACCTGTTGTTGTGATAGGGGCAACTGGCTTAATAAAAAAGAATCTTCATAAATACTTAGAAGCAATCCCTGGAAGACCAAGCTGTAACGAAATACAATTAGCAGCGATAAAGGGAACAGTATCTAATCTGAAAAGACCCCTTGGATATAAATTTAAATCATAACAGAATCAAGTGTTAGCTCCAGGAGAGAGCCCCTTGATCTCTTAAAACTTACTGAATAAAAAAAAAAAACCGAAAAGCCATATTCGTGTAAACAATGTAAAAATTATTTTTCCCAAAAATCAATTTAGTTACACATATGAAAACACATTGGTGAAAGAGAGAACTTGAATGCCTACTAGACACTGTCCTCAAGTGTATAAGATCTCTCTGTACAGGGGTTTGTCAGAACAACCTGGCATGAGGATACTTTTTTCCATAGAAGTAAAACCTGGCCAAATATTCAAAATCACATAGTATTTGCTGCCCAAATAAGATCTCCTCACTATGGCTAACCCACATTAACTTTTACGAGGAATGGTGCACCTTCTCCAAGTGATATTACCTCAAGTAATAGTACGAAGCTGGATACTCCACCAGACTAGATAAATTCCTGTCCTGGAATCCAGTAAGACCAAGACACCAAAATGAAAGATATACTACAACGTATAAAAATGTTTAATTGGGGAGAGGAAAATTATGTTCTAAACTTCTTTACTAACTCAGTTTTTGTGAGATAAAGAACTTTAATGGAACATTCGAATATCTATGTATCTCATATAGACTTCAATGTTAGCCCCAGTTTGATCTAATGATTTTGGCCTCAACAGAGCTGAACGGGAAAAGATAACAAATTATCAGGACCTAAAAAATGATCTGAAAATGACATGGTCTCTGAAAGAAATAAACATTATACCTGTTGTTGTGATAGGAGCAACTGGCTTAATAAAAAGAATCTTCATAAATACTTAGAAGCAATCCCTGGAAGACCAAGCTGTAACGAAATACAATTAGCAGCCATCAAAGGAACCGTATCTATTCTGAAAAGAGCCCTTGGATATAAATTTAAATCATAACAGAATCAAGTGTTAGCCCTTTGATCTCTTAAAAATTACTGAAGTAAAATAAAAACATGAAAACACACACACTTCAAGGTTGTGGCCCCTTGATTTCTGACAACTTCGACTGAAGTAAAATAAAACAAAAAAGCGAAATGCCATATTCTTGTGAACAATATAAACATTCTTTTTCTCTGAAATCAATTTTAGTTACACATATGAAAACACACACTGGCGAAGGAGAGAATGGGAAAGCCTAATAGATACAGACCTCCTCTATCTTCGGTCTCTCTGTAAAGGTGTTTATTAGTGTATCTTAGAGTGTCCCTGCAAAGGGACATGAATTGATACACAAATATGAGGATGCTTTTTTCAGGAAGTAAAACCCAACCAAAGATAGGCTATAGGATAAAAAAGGTTCCCTTGTCATGGTTACGCCAAGCTACTGTCTCATCCCTTTACAGTAGAGATCCCTAGGTGCAAGAAAGTCTTTTACTCTAATAGTTTCTTCCCCAGAACTGCGGGTTTTGAAGCTCCCTTCCGGGATTCTGCTTTCCCAACTGCAACGATATGCAGAAGTTCAAGTGTAATGTCAACAAACATCTTTCTACTAATCTCCCTTCATAATGACCCCGCTAATTAAGTCCCTGATAGTAGCCCCCTGCTTCAAAGTGGCACTGTGCCTTGTTTGGGGTGAAAATTGAAAAAAAAAATAAATAAAAAAATAAAAAAAACAGAATGGCTCACTATTGGCAAACAAAGTCTTATACCCAAGAGCCAGGAAACACAGTTGCCAAATAAATACCGGCCTATCTGTTGCCTTTCAACCACATACAAATGGCTTACTGAAATAATTGCCGATGCAATTTATCAGCATTTGACTGATGGTGAATACCTTGAGAAGGAGCAGAAAGGGTGCACGAAAAACAAGCTTGGGACAAAAGATCAACTTCTTTTGAATAAAACAATCCTGGAAGACTGTAGCAAGCGACAAAGAAACCTGCAATGGCCTAGATTGATCACAAAAAGGCATTTGACAGTGTGCCTCATTGCTGGATAATGCGGTGTCTTGAGCTGTATAATGTCCATGAGAACAAAAGATCTTTTATTACAAAACAAATGACAATGTGGCAAACATCTATTTCCCTACACCACATGGATGGGACAATACAATCTTCAAATATTAGCATCCAGCGAGGCATATTTCAAGGCGATAGCCTATCACCATTACTATTTTGCCTTGCAATCGATCAACTCAGCAAGCTTCTAAAAAATGTGATGCTGGGTACAATCTCAGTAGAGGCAGAAAAAAGATGAAAGTAAAAGTGTGAATCATTTCCTTTTCATGGACGATCTAAAACTATATGCAGAGACAGAAAAACACCTTGTCTCCCTGATAGAAATTGTGGAACCGTTCTCAGAGGATATCGGCATGGAGTTCGGATTTGACAAATGTGCTTAATGCACAATAAAAAAAGGGGGAAAACAACATTTGAACATCTTCAGATCAAGGACAGCCTCATTCAAGAGTTGAAAGAGGATTCCACATACAAATACCTCGGCATTGAGGAAAACATAAACGTGAAACATGACAAAATGAGACGTAGAGCAGAACAAGAATATACAGTACGTCTGAAAAAGATCCTCAAATCTGAACTAACCCCTAAAAACAAAATTATGGCTATAAACCAGCTTGCAATACCTGTGATCACATATGGTTTCGGTATTATAGACTGGCCTCAATATAACATAAACAGGCTCAATACCAAGACCAAGAAACAACTATCTCTACAAAAGGTAACACACCGAAACCAATGGACAGGATATACCTACCACGAAAACAAGGAGGCTTAGGCCTCACTGAATTCAACCATGCCTATCAAGCCACTATAGTGAGCATGGGCCAATATATTAAAAGTTCAACGGACGTGACAATGGAAATGGTGAAAGACCATCATAATCATCTTTCTAAACAAACCTCAATCACAAAGCTTGCTGAAAACTTTGGAGAAGTCATACCGGAGAACACAGTCGATGTACACGATAAACCACCGACACAGATTGTAAGAATAAAAAGGAAAAAAATACACCGAAATAGAGATAGAGACAAGAAAAGAAGGATGAAAATAAAATAAGCGAACAGGGAAGTTCCTAAAGGAGCTGAACCAGGAGTACATAGACAAAGATGCTTCACTCCAATGGTTCAAAAGTCGGAGACTTCCATTTGATGAGGAAAGACTTATTGTAGTCGGGCAAGATCAGGGCTAACTTACAAATGGATTCAAAAAGTGGCTGGCCTACAAACAAATGGTCAGTGTAGGTTTTGCCATTCATCGATTGAAAGCACAGGCCATCTAATGGCCATTATACTGCTCGTCACAACAAAGTATGCAAGTACCTCAATTGAGGAACAGCCACATTCTTGTGAGGATATTTTAGTGAATAAAAACTCAGTCATATGAGAACTCAGAACACAAAGTGAACAACAACAGTCCGTGATGTCAACATTGTAAAATAAAAGATAATGTTCCCCACCCTTGTCTACCACGATGCATTAAATTTTACATAACGATAAACAAACTCTACAAACAAAACGAGTGAGACATATAAATCTTCTCTGGACTATGAGCACCTATGAACAAGTGTTGGTATCAATAGCAAGTTGATGATTAACACGACCATCATTGATTGTTTAAAAAAAAAACTCAAGCAAATATAAGCATTGCTTGGATTGATTAACGAAATGAATATAATAATATGTCCCAATCGTGTCTACTAGGATTCCCCGAATTATCCATACGACAATCAAAACATGTTATAAAAGTCTGGAAAAATGTATTCCGTTTCATTTTATAATAAACAGCATTTCTGTGCTATTTTCCCTGTCAAAAAATCTGCCACTTCTAAAATACTTTCAACCTGAGTCAAGATCGTCAACAGAGTTAATCAACTGTTCTATTGGAGTAAATAATAAGAGATAATGTTCACGGATAATACATAAAGTGCCTTCAATATAATTTACCAACATACAATATAATGAACACCCGTATTTAACATGACGACAATGTATTCTGGCCTTAAATAATCTATTGGATATAAATTGTTCTCATAGCGAAACAAGTGCTACAGGTGAACTCTTAATATCTTTAAATGACTTGAAAACAAAGTAAACTTGCAGGAAAGTAATATAATTGTTATTGTATTAAAATAAGGCAGTTGTCCTTGTTTTAAGAAGAATATTAAAAATAAAGGTAGATTCTTTAATAAGGCAGATTTCTGTAGCAAATCCTTTTGAAGATAAACTATACTATATCATGTGTTTCTTTGTCTGTTAATAACTATTAGTTGCACTCATGATATTAAGTATTGGATAGAATCTCTCTTATGAAATCTGTTGTCTTTTTATAGTTTTAGTTATTGATTGATCAGCTGGAGACAAACTTGATAATTATAAATCATCAACGATTTATTGATATTTTCGTTTCATTGTTTATTCTATGTTTGAGTGTTAACCCAGAAAAAGAGACACTTAATATATTCGAACAAACTAAACAAAAATAATGAGAAAATATTTTATCACAATGTTTTGATTTGATAAAAACACGATTCTTTAAAAAATATATTTTTATTTAATTTTTTTAATTTTTTATTAATTATTTATCTTGATTAACTCAGTAAAACATCAAATAAATAGTCAATCAGACGAAGTAACGTTTTTTAGTTATGACATCAGTAACTTAACAATAAAAAAAATTAACAGTATATTTTTGAACAGCAACACACACTTTCTTATAAAACATTTTCTACGATTATTAACTAATATAATTGTTGTGGTAAAGGTAATTGTCCCAATTAAAAAAAGGGATATTTAATCTGAGAATCTTTGCAAAACCAAAGTGAACCTTAATATATTCGAACTAAACTAACATAATGAAAACACGTGTCATAATAATATTAAATGACTTGAATAAAAAAAAACGGTTCAGAAAAGTATCTTTTAATTTAAATTTTTTGATTATTTGAATTATTATTCATGGACTCTTAAGTCCGTAAAAGGAGGCATCAACTTAAATGATACACCAAATGAAGTAACGGATCAAGTAAAGAATAGATACCCTGTAGGAGACGACGCCGCCTGGCGATGACAAACGCACATTTCAACTAACACCGGTGATTCGACCTTGACATTGGCACAAGCACATGGCGTCGGTTGTTTGTAAACACGTCAAATAGCAAACATGCTAGAATATTCGCCAGCAATTATTTTTTGAAGATTTAAAAGAAAAAAATATATTTACAAAACATTTTTTAAGTAAGTAATAAAATGAACGTATTTAAATAAAAGATATTTAAATAAATGGGTGTCTCTTTCTGTTTCGGACTTTTTCGACCAAGATTGATTGTCATGTACCATGGATTTTTTTGTGTTGGTGGGTGGGTGGGGGGGGGGGTTCTGTGTGCGCTTTTAAGACGATTCAATATTTATTTAATTATTCTTTAAAACATTAACTTCAGCGACAATTAATATATTTTTAAAATAATATTTTTAAATATTAAATTTTGACAAATATTCGCGAGCAATATTTTTTTAAATAAAACATATTTAAATAAATGAGCGTCTTTCTGAGTGCGTTTTTAATATATTTACAGAACTTTTTAATAACTGTTTTATTCTTTTTATCAAACAAAAATAGAACTTTTATAATGGCATATATACTATGAACTAGCAGTGTCAGAAATTGCGTGAAAACTATTGAATAATTCCACCCGCTATCTTTCGAACCTTATAACTTCTCGAAAAATGTAATTCAAGACCCATTTTTTTTTCAATTAAAGGAGCAAGGACCAAGATTTCATAAAAAAAACAACGTGTTTTTTTTTTAGAAAAAGGTTTTAAACTTCGTAGTTTACAGGTAAATTTCTAAAAAACACTAGTTTTTTGTTTTAAATTTGAATATATTATTTATTGACCTTTTCTCTTCAATTTGTGATATATAAAACTTTGGTACATAAATTAATCATTTACTTTTTAACAGACATTTGAAAATGGGGAGGGGGCGTGAATTTAAAAAAGTTTGTCTAAAATATTATATTCGGTTTATTGGAAAGAGCATAATATTTCACATTGACCCTGAAAATATTGTAAAAATAGAATCAATAGAAAAATTTTGATAGATTTTTAAAGTTTAAAAATTGAAAAATACTGAACTTGTAAAATTCAATTAATTTCATTACTGTTTTTTTTTTAAATATTTCTATTACTTTTTATACAACTTTAATAGTTTATTTTGGAAGTATAATCTATAGAGAAAATAAACAACCCACGTTTAAAAGAGAAATTACGAGTTTTTTTAATATTTTATTTGCAGTTTCGTGTTAGCGGTGTCAAAAATTCCTACAAAAATTCTGATACACCCAGTGCATCGACAAAGATGCAAACACACAGACATAAAATATCATTTCATCAGGGACGCTTTGAACAACGGCAACATAAAAACTATTGCACCACAGTAGCAGTATCAGAATTTTTGACACCCCTAACACGAAACTGCGAATACAATATAAAAATCTCGGAATTTCTCTGTTAAAAGTGGGTTATTTATTTTCTTTATGGATTATACTTCCAAAATAAACTATTACAGTTGTTTTAAAAGTAATAGAAATATTTTTTTAAACAGTAATGGATTTTCAAAACTCAATATTTTTCAATCTTTAAACTTTAAAAATCTATCAAAATTTTTCTATTGATTCTATTTTTACGATATTTTCAGGGTCAGTGTGAAATTTTATGTTCTTTCCAATAAATCGAATATAATATTTTAGACAAACGTTTTTTTTTTAAATTCACGACCCCCCCCCATCCCAATTTTTAAGTGTCTATTAAAAAGTAAATACTTAATTTAGTACCTGGAAAGTAAATAATTAATTTACTCACAAATTGAAGAGAAAAGGTCAATACATAATATATTCAAATTAAAAAAAAAAAGACATCGTGTTCTTTTAGAATTTTACCTGTAAAGTTTGAAGTTTAAAACCTTTTTTTTAAACCACGTTATTTGTTTTTTCTTTTTTCTTTTTTTTTAATGGAACCTTGGTCCTTGCTCCTTTAATTGAAAAAAAAATTAGGGCTTGAATTACATTTTTCGAGGAGTTATAAGCTTGGAAAGACAGGGGGTCGAATAATTCACGCCTCCCATTTTGTAAATGTCTAATAATAATTAATTTAGACTCGCTTAAGTACATAATTATTTACTCACAAATTGAAGAGAAAAGGTCAATACATAATATATTCAAATTTAAAACAAAAAGAACATATTGTTCTCGTAGAATTTTACCTGTAAAGTCCGAAGTTTAAAACCTTTTTTAAAAAAAAAAAACACGTTTTTTTTTTTTTAATGAAATCTTGGTCCTTGCTCCTTTAATTGAAAAAAAAAATTAGGGCTTGAATTGCATTTTTCGAGGAGTTGTAAGCTTGGAAAGATGGGGTGGAATTATTCGCTATTTTCACAAAATTTCTGACACCGCTACCACAACAGACATGCTCGCAGACATCATGACCGACCCCCTAACCCGAGCAAAACTAGAAAAATTCAAACCAGTTTTATTCGGAATTTAAATTCGTCTTTTTGCCGGTATGATGCTCTTATATATATACGCATATTCTTTTTTTATAAACACAAAAATAATAATAATAATAATAATAATAATAATAATAATAATAATAATAATAATAATAGGCTCACACTCCAAGAGCAAGCGGGGGTGTTGAAAGTCCGATAATTCCTGTGTCTCTATTACCTCCCTTTCCCTGTACATATCCCATAATCCATTTTTATTCTTTGCCCTTAATAAAAAGAGTTCTTCTCATCAGTCAACACGTGTGTCTATTTTCCTCCTTTGAATCCCTGTTCATTTTTATCTCTATTCCACTAAAATGCACCACTCAAATAGCACAGGGGAGAGGCATTGATTCGAGGAAGAAAAAAGTACCATTTGTTTCTGCTACACAAGTTGTAACCTTCATAATGTAATCAGATGGTCATAGTTTAATGTCTTGGTTCAGTTTTTTATTTAAAAAAACATTTATGGGGATTATTTGTTTATTAGAATTACTGTTCTCATCTTGGGTGTTAACAGTAATTAATAATTTAAAAAAGTTTATAATGTAATCATATGATCAGAGTTTACTTTCCTGGGCCACATCTCAACGGTTTATGCAATTATTTTCTCGTATTTGGGTTATTTATTTGAAATAATCAGTTTGGAAGATTTTTATATCATAGATTATTTGTGTTATTTGGACAACAGGCATCGCCGAAATTCACCACAGAATCACCCCCATATGTAAAACGATGTAACTTTATTATAAATTAATTTTATCAACATATCTTTTGTAAAAGAAGGGCAAAATAAACTAGTAATAATTTTTAAACATTTTTTTTATCGAACGAAAATAATGAAATTGCGAGACGAAAATCTTGTTTACATAATTGGCGCTTTAAAATGACATTCCCATGTAGTAAGCATTTCGAACGTGAAAACATACCTGTGTTTAAAAAATCTAGTAAAAATCAACTATTGGTCAGATTTTCGTGAAATTTTTTTTATACTTATCCATTTTAGAATCTAATTACATATAAAATGCAATTTCCGTAAAATATACGAGGGCAAAAAAACCTTCATATTTTTTTTTCGAAATCTGAACCAAATATATGTAAATCTATCGAAATTGCTATTTATTATGAAACATGGGTTCAAATAAGTAAAAAGTATTCATTTTAAAAAAAAAATAAATACGCTTATTGAACAAAAGCTTACTTTGACGTTGCAATTGAAAAATGTTATAAATTTAATATTATTATGTGTTTAAATAGCGTTTTATTTTAAAAGTAATACATCCTATAATCAGTTGAATTGCCAACAAAAAGAAACTTCCTAAAAATTAATTAATTTTTAAAAGATTAAAACGATTAAAATTCCATTATTTCAGAATGTTCCGTTAAAACATAGATTTGTAATAAATTCTGCTTAAGTTTTATCAATATTTAGTTATAATACACACATGACTCTTGCCAGCTATTTTCTCGCCAGATTAAAACCTATTTAAAAATATTATTGCACAAATAATAAACATTTATAAACCACTCTCATATATAATGTGTCTCTTTTTAACAAATAAAAATATTGAAACCTGTAATTAACCAAATGAACAGTTTAGTAAAACCGCATGTCATATTTAATATGCAAATGTTTATAATATTATTAAACTGTTTAAATCTTAAAACCGAACAAAATTATAACAACGATTACTTAATAATTGCAGGTTGAAGAAAACAAACAAAGTTTTATAAAAAAGATCATTAAGTCGCTTCTGCTTTTCCATAGTTGGTATAGTTAACAGAACTCTGACGTCACGGGATCATGCACTTCGTTCTTCTCAATCGTTTGGCAGAGCCTAATGAGCACCCACTTCATCGTCAATGAGGCCTGTAGTCGTTCGTGGTTTCCGATTTTGGGGGTCATATCGTTTTTTGTTTCTTACATTTTGTTTGGTTTGGGAGTGGGCGTTTAGAGCTCACGTGTTATTAACTATTCTGTACTTTCACCTAACAAATTAGTATATAAATATAACGTTAAAATATCGTTGGTCATAATAAAACTTTGCCACCGTGATGTTTATTAAATGAGTTTCTACTGGTATTTTATTAAATTTATTAGATGGATTTCTACCGGTATTTTGTTTAATTTCTGCTGGAGAATTCCATTTGATTGTTCATGTTTTATTTTAGATGGAACACCCATTTACTGGCCATCACCCAATAACTGAAACTTAATTTAAAAAAAAAAAATTAGTCTTTACAATCTAGTGTAGTTTACTCTCTAAAAGATTTAAAATCCTTCTATTTTTTATTACATTTCAATAGCTTTCAATCAGATTTTTTTGTAATGAAAGAGCGTAAAAAAAGGCTAAATTTAGCCTTAAAAAGGCCTATCTGTCAAACTTTAGAAAGTCTTAATTTTAAAAGCAGTACACCAACACCGAATTTCGTACATTTAGTTTAATAAAAAAAAATATGGAAAAAGAATAAACAATTTTTTTCTTGTCTAATAATGTGTTTTATATAAAAATAAATAGTTTTTTTAATTCTTTTGGCTGTCAAAAATTTTACGCCGCTAAACTACACATTTACCGAACAATCATTTACAAGAAAATGATTTTGATTATTAGGACTACTGTTTGAAATGTTTTAAAACGCACCGGCTTGCATGTGTCAGGGGTGTGCAATAAAAATAGAACAGAACGCAATAATTATTAAGGAGCAGGTAACTCATTTGGGAGTTATGTCCCTTTGATTGCTCAGTTTTAAAATATTAATCTGATTGTTTAATCTTTATTTATTTTTTATTTTTTAAAGAAATTCACATAAAAAATGTAACAAGCGTTAAGCATTGACCAATATAATCTATAATGTTGGGAGTTATGTCCCTTTGATTGCTTAATCTTTATTTTTTTATTATTTTTTAAAGAAATTCACATAAAAATGTAAGCATTGACAGATATAATGTAATTTTGATAGGAACACGGTTTTTACACGAGAAACCAAATAAGTATTACACCGTGTTATTCATTGTTTTTAACAGTTTATTTTCTTTCTTTTTTTTTAAAGTAACGTTTATGTTTTATATTCGATTCGTTTATATTGTGATTTTTTTTTGGGGGGGGGGGGTATTAAGAATGGGCAAATAATTTTAACTTGACAGGAAAACAAATCGACACATTTATCTACAGAAAAGACATTTTTTACACAAGGAACAAAATAATGATTACACCGTGTTATGATGACCTAAATTCATTATTCTTTAGCAGCTGATTTTTTTTTCTTCTGGTATCTCAGTCTAATAATGTGTTTTATATAAAAATAAGTAGTTTTTATAATTCTTTTGACTGTCAAATAATTTACGTCGCTAAACTAAAAATTTACCTCGCAATCTTTTATAATAAAATTATATGGATTATTAGGACAACTGTTTGAAATGTTTTTAAAACGTTCCAGCTCGCGTGTGTGAGGGACTGAGGGGTGAGGGGGTGTGAAAAAAAAATTGCCGCAGCCTTTTTTTTTCAATGTTTTTACCTAAGGAAAATATCGTTGGTTCGTTAGATTTTTCTTAGTCGCATAAAGACTACCTTTTATAATACTAATGTTATTAATTTTGTTACATTAAAAAAAATTCGTGTCAGCATCTTTAATTTATATATTGATTTAAAAAAATATATATATCGCTAAAAGCGAGTTGTCTCCCGCTACACAATGACTGATTGTAAAACTGCGCCCTAAACTTGATAAAAACACAGCTTTTTTACACAAGGAATAAAATAATGATTACACTGTGTTGGTTACGGTGTCATAAATTCATTGTTTTTTAACAGTTGATTTTCTTTTTAAATAATTTCACGTTTAAATCGTGTTTTATATTTGATTCTTTTATATATATATATATATATATATATATATATATATATATATATATATATATATATATATATATATATATATATATATATATATTCGGATTAAGACTGGGCAAATAATTAAAACTTAACAGGAAAAAATTCGATACACTTTACTTAAGAACATAATCTTTTTTACATGAGGAACAAAATAATGATTACACCGTGTTACGATGAACTAAATTCGTTGTTCTTTAGCAGTTGATTTTCTCTTTAAATAATTTTACGTTTAAATCGTGTTTTTCATCTTTTAATTTTCATTCTTTTATATTTTCATATATTTTATTTCTTAATGAATTGGACACACAGCATAAAAGTTGTATCAATTTACTAAAGAAATCCTACCAAACAAAACACATTTTGTGTTTGGGAAGCAAAAGAAGAACCCCCCCCCTATTTTTTTTTTTTTTTTTTTTGCCGTATTGAATTCCTTGAAAGGTAAGTTTTTTTGTGTCTTTTTTTACACTTCAAGAAAAATTCCGTTCAATATGTTTTAAAATAATCTTAAAAATCAATTAAATTGTAATAAAAAAAAATTCCTCCATGCTTTACGTGAATAAAAAAAATATGAATCTCTAGGTGTATCAGAATTTTTTTGGAATTTTTGACACCCCGAACAGAAAACTGCGAATAAAATATAGAAAACTCGTAATTTCTCTTTCTAAAGTGGGTTATTTATTTTCTTTATAGAATATACTTCCAAAATAAACTATTTAAGTTGTTTAAAAAATAATAGAAATATTATTTTTCATTATTTAAAAAACAGTGTTTACAAAGTGCGTGCGTGCGCTCAGGCAGCCATTTTGTTACGTAATGAAATCAATTGATTTTTACGAGATGAATATTTTTCAATTTTTAAACTTTAAAAATCTATCAAAATTTTCCTATTGGTTCAATTTTTACGTTTTTTTCAGGGTGAATGTAAAATTTTATGCTCTTTCCGATAAACTAAATAGAATATTTTAGACAAAGGTTGTTTTATAAATTCACCCCCCCATTTTGAAATGTCTATGAGAATTTTAATAATTAATTTTTGTGCACACGTTTTATATATCACAAATTGAAGATAAAACGTCAATAAATAAAATACTCAAATTTAAAACAAAAAAAATAATACTTATCTGTAAATTTACCGGTAAAGTCCAAAATGTAAATCCTTCTTTTTTCGATAACCACGTGTTTTTTGCTGTTGTTGTTTTTTTTTGTTTTTTTTTTAAGTGGAAGCTTATTTTTTGTTTAGAATTTTCCAGTCAATATTTTTCGGTCAGTGTATATTTTTATATTTAATTCCTGGTTTCCTTTTTTTCGATATAAAAAAAGACGATACCGTATAATGCAGATTTATAGTATAATAAATAAGAAATTCAGGTATTTCTTTGAGATATTAAAAAAAAAAGAAAATACATTTCACATGCTCGTTATTCCGTAATCCGTGTAAATCCAAAAATAAAAGATCCCAGTTTTCATGTATGATAGCATAAACACGCCAACAGTAAAAAAAG
The DNA here is from genome assembly GCF_053919585.1 of Euprymna scolopes. Lineage (NCBI taxonomy): Eukaryota > Metazoa > Mollusca > Cephalopoda > Sepiida > Sepiolidae > Euprymna > Euprymna scolopes. The sequence continues at coordinate 152,811,707 of NC_136527.1, forward strand.
GACGATAAGTTATCTCCCTTTGGTATTTATAAGTCGGACAGAAAAACCATAAGCATTCTTTTAAACTGGTCGACACTGTCGCTGCTAACCCACGTTTATGTTCTGCGTTAAGAATTTCAGTCTCTGGTTTCTTTTTGCAATTATTACCAAATTTTATATATATATATATATATATATATCGGTATTTTCATTTATTATATATTGACTCCTGTCACGACTACGCAACTGTTTAGTGTTTCGTTTTATTTATATAGTTTTTGCATACCTCAGACTTATTTACTTGTCTTTAAAGAATTTTATTGGAAAAATGGTGAGTTTATTTTTTTTTACCACACGTATTTTTTTACTTTCTGTAACTGATGAGCAAGTTGTATTTAAATTTTATTTTGACTTTTTTAAAACTTTTTTTGAGTAAAAAACATTAATTTTTCAGGTAATTTCTACACTTTATCGCCGAAAATGTTTCGGCGATAAAGTAAAAGTTACTACGTTTGTATTATTACTGTCTGTACACATAGATTAAAAAGAAAGTGGTCTAAAAACAAAAATATAGCAAATAAATGTAATCAAAGGCAAGATAAGTTACTTTTCTACCTAACTGGATATTATTTTAGTGTCTTTATTTGCAAAACAAACCCACATGTTGCATTGCAACATTTGGGTTTGTTTTGCACGCATAAGCAGTATCAGAATTTTTGTAGGAATTTTTAACGTCCCTAACACGAAACTGCAAATAAAATATAAAAAAATCGCAATTTCTCTTTTAAAAGTGGGTTGTTTATTTACTTTATGGAATATACTTCCCAAATAAACTATTAAACTAGTATAAAAAGTAATAGAAATATTTTTTTTTCTTTTTTTAAAAAACAGTAATGAAATTAATTGAATATTACAAGTTCAGTATTTTCAATTTTTAAACTTAAAAAACCTATCAAAATTTTTCTATTGATTCTATTTTTACGATATTTTCAGGGTCAATGTGAAATTTTATGCTTTTTCCAATAAACTGAATACAATATTTTAGACAAACGTTTTTTTTAATTCACGCCCCCCATTTTCAAGTTTCTATTAAAAAATAAATAATTAATTTACTCAAAGTTTTATGTATCATTGAAGAGAAAAGGTCAATAAATAATATATTCAAATTTAAAACAAAAAAAGTACAGTTTTTTAGAAATTTACCTGTAAAGTCCGAAGTTTAAAACCTTTTTAAAAAAAATCACGTTTTTTTTTGTTTTATTTTTTTAAATTAAACCTTGCTTCTTGCTCTTTAATTGAAAAAAAATTAGGGTTTGAATTACATTTTTCGAGTTATTTCCGTTTTCAGCGCCCCCGAAAACCTTTAAAAGTGGAAAATTTGGAGGAATATAATCCCATATCGAGATTACTAACGTTTCTGAATTAGTGTTTTTTACACTTATAGGCTTCCGTAGATAACAAAGTGAGAATCTTAACATCCGGTTTCTTTAAACTTTCTTTGAAGACACGATTTATCGTGATATGTGTTGGAAAAATCCTTCCATTTAAAAAATACATGGATTTTAATACATAAATATGAATAAATTATCATATAGGAAGATTAAAAGAAAGCATATCTTACTCATGTAGACCAGGTAAGTGATATTTTGCCAGTAAAATAAATATCGTAAGATTCAACTAGTGTTATTTGTTCGACATTCCGTGAAATGTTAAGTGAAGAAATCCAAGGAAAAATAAATAAAATTGTTTATTTCTCTATTAAAGCTTTTATGATATTAAAATTTGGTATTTGCTCGTTTTATTGAAATAAAATTTACGGGTTTAAATTACGTTTTCATATTGTTATAAGCTAATAGACGGATAGGTGTCTATTCAAACAAATGTTTGTTATGGCGACTCGGCTGAAAATTCTGATACTGCTAGGGTAGCTGTAGTGAGGAGATCTTATTTGGGCTGCGAATACTATGTGATTTGGAATATTTGATCAGGGTTTACTTCTATGGAAAAAGTATCCTCATATCAGATTATTTTGACAAACCCCTGTACAGAGAGACTTTAGTCACTGGAGGACAGTATCTAGTAGGCATTCAAGTTCTCTCCAGTAGGCATTCAAGTTCTCTCCTAGAGTAGTATTTTTCACTTTTTTTGTTTTATTTTACTTCAGGCTAACCTCTTTTTTTATTCATTTTTCTTAAACTTTTTCTTCTAGGGGATGGGACATCCAACCAGATGTCTGACATTTACCCCTATTTTAGTGAGTCCAACCAAGAGATCTTTTCAGGAATCTAGCCGTCCCTTTCAGTGCAATCGTTTGTATTTCACTTGCACTTTGTTCACCAGGTATGCTTGCTATGTACTTTTTAAAGTTCTTTTTCATAAGCCCAGTTGCTCCTATGATGACTGGTATAATGTAAACGTCTTTTAATTTCCAATTTCGTTTCATATCATACATAAGTCCAGAAATCAGGTGGCCCACACTCTTAACCTCATTTATTATTGTTGCTTAGACCCCACATCTTTTTTGCTAACTAGTGTGAGTTCTCATATGCTTCAAACTTGATTGAACAGAACAAGAACATTCACATATTTTACAAGAATATGGCTTTTCGTTTGTGTGAGCTCTCCTATAGAAATTTAAACTTGATTTTGCATAACAATGGTATTCGCATATTTCACAAGAATATGGCTTTTCGTTTGTCTGAGTTCTCCTATAGAAATTTAAACTTGATTTCGCATAACAATGGTATTCGCATATTTCACAAGAATATGGCTTTTCGTTTGTCTGAGTTCTCCTATAGAAATTTAAACTTGATTTCGCATAACAATGGTATTCGCATATTTCACAAGAATATGGCTTTTCGTTTGTCTGAGTTCTCCTATAGAAATTTAAACTTGATTTCGCATAACAATGGTATTCGCATATTTCACAAGAATATGGCTTTTCGTTTGTCTGAGTTCTCCTATAGAAATTTAAACTTGATTTCGCATAGCAATGGTATTCGCATATTTCACAAGAATATGGCTTTTGACCTTTTTTTTTTCATTTTTCTTAAACTTTTTCTTCTAGGGGATGGGACATCCAACCAGATGTCTGACATTTACCCCTATTTTAGTGAGTCCAACCAAGAGATCTTTTCAGGAATCTAGCCGTCCCTTTCAGTGCAATCGTTTGTATTTCACTTGCACTTTGTTCACCGGGTATGCTTGCTATGTACTTTTCACCAGTGGGAGTTCTAATATGTTCAGACAATTGATATTTTCCATTACATGAACAATCACAGATGTTACAAGGATATGGTTTTTCGCTCTCTTTTTTATTTTACTTCAGTAAGTTTTAAGAGATCAAGTAAGTTTTAAGAGATCAAGTAAGTTTTAAGAGATCAAGGGGTTCCCTCCTGGAGCGAACACTTGATTCTGTTATGATTTAAATTTATATCCCAGGGCTGTTTCCTTTATGCCTGCTATTTGTGTTGAATAGCAGGGCTTTCATATTGAAAAAATATGACGCTGAGTTCATTTTAAAAGATATATGGTGGGGACATTTATATTGAATAGAGACGACGAGGACATATGTATAACAATGATGAGGAGGAGATATATTTATACAGTTCTGTGGATTCTTATAACATATATTAGCGAGGAGGAGGTATACATTTCTTATAAGGGTAACATAAAGTTCATATTAAGATGATTAACACATTACCTTCAAGTTGTGGAATGATGACACGGAGACAAACAGTTACAAATATCAATGGTAATTTTTTTATTTCATTGGACCGGTCGAATGATGATAACGTCATGAATTCACATTTGGGATCTGATTCCAACTTTCTCTCTGACTAGCAGACTCAACTGATCTCCCTCAACTAACATTACAATTTCTGAACCTTGCTTACAAGGTTCGAGTCGCGGCTTATCCTAATCTTATTTTCACTTATCTAATGTTTTTATATACATGAAAAGCGGACAGCCTTTCCTTGTAACATCCCCATCCTTTCAAACATGTACACATTCTTAAATTCTAGTACATTTTTTCTCTATATCAATACAACCACTTGGCTAAGAAAGATCAGACCACATAAAAAAAAAACTTTTTAGTCAGCCCTTTCCAACTGATTTCATAATTATTTTCTTTAGATCAGAATCTCTCTCTGATCTTCGTGGCATTTCCTTTTTGGGTGTAGGGTATACCTCCTATGATTCACATTCTACCTCGCTCGAATGCGATGCCTTCTTTCGCCTAAAAGTGTCGTGATCCTTTCTTTCGCCTGGTTGTTCTATTAATTAGAGTTTTGTTTCATTTCCTATCTTATTTCTTAGGGGACATACATCAAAGCTCATTACTTAAATCTTTATGGTTGGCTTCCAATTATTAAGATATACCTTTTTATCACACTGATTCGCTCGGATTTCCTTGCTTGGACTCTTGGAACTTCGATAAAGCCTTAGAAAACATCCCCCTTAACTAAATAACCCCAATTCCTTGCGCCACAATTCCTATTTGTGCACTGAATTCTAACTATGACCCGGATTTCTGTGATTTCTCTTCTTTTTTTTCATCAGAGCGTACAAGATTCCAGCAGAGATATCTCGCATCCATACCTCTTTAAAAATATAAGGTTATATCTTTTCTACCTGCGTACTAACGGTATATTTTACTTTTTCTCCCTTCTTAATGCTATATGCGATTTGCCTGTGGTACAGACTCATAGTCATTTCGGTACCCTAAGAAATTCTCGTATCCTTCACCATCTGCCTTTTTAATTTATTGTGCCAAGTCTTATAATTCTTCTTGGTTACGTCAAGTGCAGCATGCTTTATAAGCCACACTATCACAGGATCTCATCTATATTTTCGTAACAAGGGCATCTCTAATGCTGTTACCTGGCAAGTTACACTTCTTGCGAAAAATGTTTATGCGCATATAAAAAAACAAGCAGAAATCAACAAGAAAAATTCTCTTTTTTGACTCTCAAAATACCCGTTTACATAATTTTCTATTGTCCCCTCTCTAAAATTCTAACTTATTTCTAGGCCAACCATTTGTCTCAATTAACGTCTCATTTTTATTTTCCTATGATATTTTTCTTTCCATTTTAATTTATTTACTTAATTATGACTTTGAATTCCTGACGTTAAATACATTAACATTATACATACATTTAATACATTAACATTATACATACATTTAAGACGATTTACAATATTTGTTCAACATCATATAACATTCAAAAGTACATAAATTTAATTATGATTACCATTTAACTTACAATTATAACTTTTAAAAAAATTCTGTAACAACAACTACAACAATAATAGCAAACTCTGTCAAAAAGAAAGTGTCCCTTTTTCAAAAAAGAACAAAAAACACATAGAAAGCCAAAAAGTCCAACAATGAACACAAAATGCCTTTTCAATAAAACTGCATTCGTACAGACAATAGGATTTTTAAATGATATTTATACATGCTGTTTAAAAGTGAAATACTTGTAGAAACATTCTTGTTTGATTGACAGTTATGAAAAATATTTTTCAACAACTCCAATTGTGACACATTGATCTAAATTTTATAACAATAAATTTAAATATCAATTACAATTTCTCTACTTGCGTGCATGTGTGTATATATTTTTAAAACAAACAATTCATTTATCAATGAATTACGCATGGTGACTTGTTTTTATGACTGTTGATTTTTCCTTTGACGCTGTGTGTATGTGTGTCTTTTTTTCTCATTTTTTTCTGAATTATTGTTTTATTTCGTCTAGCATTTTTTCATTTGTTTGGTTGCTTTCATGTTGTGTCTTTGTTTCTTCACTGGACTCTATTTTGTGTTTCCGAGGTTCGTTTTTTTCCACATGTTTGTATGGGTGCACGGGCAAACGAGCACCAAATGATGTGTATGTTGTGTAGGGGACTCATATTAAAAGATGACGCTGTTCATTTTAAAAGAGATATGATGGGGTCATTAATATTGAGAGAGACGGCGGGGACATATATATATAATAATTATGAGGGGGACATTTATACAGTTCTGAGATGTTTCTTCTTAACACATATGTGCGAGGAGGAGAGATACATTTCTTATAAGGATTACATAAAGTTCATATTAAGATGATTAACACATTACCTTCAAGTTGTGGAATGACGACACGAAGACAACAAAAATCGATGGTGATTTTTTTTCATTTGACCGGTAAATGATGATGGCGTCGGGAATTCACATTTGGGATTTACATAGTTTAATATTATTTCCTTCACTTTCAAAGGACTCTCACTTCAATCTCTCTCTCTCTCTCTCTCTCTCTCTCTCTCTCTCTGACTAGCAGACTCAACTGTTCTGTCTCAACTCCCCGACTGCTCTAATTCTAGCTCCTATATTGAGATTCTCTTTTTGCTATGACGTCAGATGCGTGGTCCTAAAACATGACCAACTCACGTGGTTAAGCACACGTTTGTAAAAAAAACACACTTCTACAAAGAATTCTCAACTAACCTGTATTTTAACTTAACCTATTTTTTGCAAAATATTTTAATTTGTATTTTTAATTCTTTTTAGCTGACATTTTTAATTTAGTGTTCATAAAAGAACGAACACTCGATTCTTTTCAGAACACTAACATTATCGAACTATTTTATGACATTTTTAATTCAGTGTTCATAAAAGAACGAACAATCCATTCTTTTCAGAACACAAAGAATATCGAACTTTTTTATGATAGAATTTAACAATATCTAAATTCTAACATTCCAATTTCTGAACCTAGCTTACAAGGTTCGAGTCTCGGCTTATCCTAATCTCATTTTCGTTCTTATTTACTTACTTGTAACATTTGTATTTCGTTACAGTTTTGTCTTCCAGGGATTGCTTCTAAGTATTTATGAAGTTGTTTATTTACTAAGCCACTTCCTCCTATCACAACCGATATAATATTTCTTTCTTTCAGAAACCTTGTTTTTAAAATCATTTTTTACGTCCTGATATTTTGTTATCTTTTCCCATTTAGCTCTATTGAGGCCAAAATAATTTGGGACCGTGACATCGACAATGACCGCAGTTCTTTCAGGCTTATTCCATATAACAATATCTGGTTTGATGGCCTTTTTCTTTTATGTATCTCTCTGCCTGTATATCTTTGTCATAGAACACGGCCATTTTTCTGTTTAATGTTATCGGTGGTAGTTCATGTTTCCAGATGTTCAGTGATTGGTCAAGTTGCATCTCTCCACAGATATTCTAATGGAGGTACTTTGTTGTGACATACTTTGTTGTGACGGGCAGTGTAAAAGCCATCTGCCAATAAGATTGGGTATGTGTGAGTTTTCATGTGTCACTACATTTGATTTGTGAGAACTACAATGTCCACAAACTTCAGAAGAATATGTATTTTTCCTGTTTTTCTTCTATTTTACTCACAGAAATCAAGGGTTCCACATTCACATATTTTACATTAATATGGTCTTTTCCCAGTGATTTCTCATGGGTTTGACTAAACTTAATTTGTCATACACTTAACAAGATTATGGCTTTTCCTGTTTTTCTTTTATTTTACGTCAGTGGAAGTTCACAGAAATCAAGGGCCCCACGACCTGGGGCTAACACTTTAACCCTATATGAGATACATAGACATTCGAATGTTTGATTAAAATTATTATCTCTCAAGCACAGAGATAATAAAGAAATTTTTTTAAAAAAAATCCTCTCACAATAAACCATTTCAAATGCTGTATTATATCTTTAATTTACGTCTCATGGTCTTATTGATTTCCAGGACAAGAATTTATCTAGTCTGGTGGAGTATCCAGTTTCGTGCTGTTACTTGAGGTAAATGCACTTGGAGAAGGTGCACCATTCGTAATAAAAGCTAATGTAAGTTATCCCTAGTGAGAAGATCTTATTTGAAAGTGCACCATTCGTAATAAAAGCTAATGTAAGCTATCCCTAGTGAGAAGATCTTATTTGAAAGTACACCATTCCTAATAAAAGCTAATGTAAGTTATCCCTAGTGAGAAGATCTTATTTGAAATTTTACCGTTCCTAATAAAAGCTAATGTAAGTTATCCCTAGTAGGAAGATCTTATTCAGGCAGCGAATATAATGCGATTTGTTCAGGGTTTATTTGTATCCTCATGTCAGCTTTTGACTTTTGTTTTATTTTACTTCAGTCAAAGTTTTAAGAATCCAAGGAGCCCAAAGCCTGAGGCTAACACTTGAACTCTATATGAGATACATAAATATTCGAATGTTTCATGTAAGTTCTTCATCCCTCAAACACTGAGTCAGTAAAGAAATTGAAAACATAATTTTCTTCTCCCCAATTAACCATTTTCATACGTTGTAGAATATCTTTCATTTTGGTCTCTTGGTCTTACTGGATTCCAGTAGTGTGAGTTCTCATATGTATCACTAAATTTGATTTGTGAGAACAAGAATAGCCACAAACTTCACAGAAATATGGCTTTTCCCCAGTGTGAGTTCTCATATGAGTCACTAAAGTTGCTTTGAGAGAACAAGAATATCCACAAACTTCACAAGAATGAGGCTTTTCCCCAGTATGAGTTCTCATATGTCTTGCTAAATCTGATTTTTGAGAACTAGTATATCCACACACCACACAAGAATGTGGCTTTTCCCCAGTGTGAGTTCTCATATGTCTCACTATATCTGATTTTTGAGAACTAGAATAACCACACACCTCACAAGAATGTGGATTTTCCCCAGTGTGAATTCTCATATGTCTCACTAAACCTGATTTTTGAGAATAGGAACATGCACACACCTCACAAGAATGTGGCTTTTCCCCAGTGTGAGTTATCATATGTCTCCCTAAATCTGATTTATGAGAAAAGGAATGTCCGCACACTTCACAAGAAAGTGTTTTTTCCCCAGTGTAAGTTCTCATATGTGTTACTAACTTTGATCCCCGACCACTTGAATATCCACATACTTCAAAAGAATGTGGCTTTTTCCCAGTGTGAGTTACCATATGTTCCACTAACTTAGATTTGTGAGAACTAGAATATCCGCACACTTCACAAGAGTGTGGCTTTTCCTTCGTGTGAGTTCTTGTATGTTTTACTAACTTTGATTTTTCAAAAGTAGAATAGCCACACACTTCCCCAGTGTGCGTTTGCATATGCTTTACTAACATTGATTTATAAGAACTAGAATATTCACAAACTTCACAAGAATGGGGCTTTTCCCCAGTGTGAATTTTAATATGTGTCACTAAATTTGATTTTTGAGAACAAGAAAATCCGCACACTTCACAAGAATATGGCTTTTCTCCAGTGTGCGTTCTCATATGTCTTACTAACATTGATTGTCGAGGACAAGAATATCCACACACGACACATGATTGTGACTTTTCCCTCTTTTTGCTCATTTTCTTTCTTTGAAGATTGTAATGCTAGGTATGAGGCAGCCAAACCAGCTGCCAAGATTCACCTGCTTTTTATTGAAACCAACAGCTCTTTTTACTATCCTCGTTGGTCCCTTAAGTGCAATTGTCTGGATTTCTCTTACACTTTGTTCACCAGGAGTAGTAGTTAAGTACGACTTCAGGTTCTTCTCAATAAATCCTATAAATTATTGATATCGACTCAAGATTCCAGTTTATGAGGCCTTCATATTGTATCTGTTTCTGGCTTTAAGCTCTGTTTAAAACCATAATTAGGGATACTCACTTCAACCTAGTTTTCCACTCTTTCTGGCGTATTTCATATAACTATGTCAGGTTTCACAGCAGCATTTTCAAGGTAGGTTGCTGTAGGTGTCGTAATGTATGGTATATAAGTCATTTTCAGCTGTTCTTTCAGGTTGATATTCCCAGGGCATGCTGCTAGATTGGATGTTTAATTTTTTACAGATGGTCTAGTGGAGATACTTGCATACTCCATCATATCTCGCTGTGTAGTAGCCAATTCCCAAAAGAATCTTGCAACTTGATATCACACTTCCCAATTCTGTATGGCAGAACCTACATTTATATTTTTTAACAATATCAACACTTCACAAAAACGTTGCTTTTCTCCTTTCCTCCTCATGTTTCAATATAATTTATCCTTGCGCCATATTATCAACGTAATTATGAAAGTTTAAGTCTTCCTTTACAAATGTAAGAGTAAATTTAAGAAGCGACAAATATCTCACAAAAATATATCATTTAGTTTGTGTTACATCTGGAAGTGATATTTCTACTTTTCTGCAATTTCTGATTTTAGCCTTAAATCACAGATTTTTTTAGAAAATTTGAAAAGCGTCACTTCAAAAAATATTTCATTTAGTTCTATGTCTTTGTGATATTCATACTTTTTTGTAATTTGTGATTACGCCTTTACATACATTTACATTAATTTTAACATTTAACACACATTTCACAAATATAAACATTATCTTCATTATATATAATTTCTTTGATTAATTCAGTGTATTGGTTCAATAGTTATATGTCAATAGTAATACAATAGGAAACCAATTTTTGCACGGATAACTCTGTTGTCTTATACTTCAGGCTGTAAATGTTTGTAATGTTTGTCAATAGAATAATGTTTAATGAATATGATGATCCATTAAAATTCAATAAAGGTGTTCAAGCAGGAATATCTGCAAATAAAAAATAAACGAAATTTAATATTTTTTGCATCTGCATTCATTAACTTCTTTGTTTATGGTTTTCAATATTATTGAACTGAACACAAAAAAATTAATTAAATCTATAAAGTCATATAAGATTTATTAGCAAAATAATCAGATATTTTCTAACTTTGCACAATAGCAGTCGATAGAGGTGTTGCTTTATAAACAATCTATAAAGAGGCAATTATAGCATTTTTATCATGTGACCAAAAGATGGAGCATATCTATATGTTTATATCAATCTATATGTACAAATTATTTATATATTTCATTGTGGTAATTATATATATAAAAGCAGCAGTGACACACACACATGTTTATATCAATCTATATGTACAAATCATTTTATATGATTTTCATTGTGGTGATTATACATATTTATATATATATATATATATATAAATATATATATAAATGTATATAAGGTAACATTTCAATTTATCTTTGTATTTCAACAGAAGCTTACCAACATTCTTAACTCCACCATGACATACACCATATATCAATATTTTTAAAATTATGTAATCATTCATTCTCAATAGACAGGATGCCGAGTAAAGCTGTTACTATATAAGACAATTATCAATTTCTGTAATGTTACATTTGAGAAATATATCGATATTTGCGTCAGTATAACGGAAAGAAACATCACATACTGTTTACACACAATTCTTGTTGCAGACATTCACTTTATTAATGTTCCATCAGTAAGATGTATATGCTGTTATCCGTATATGAAAGTGGTTTACACAGTATCTTTTTTACATTTGACTTTATTTTTAATCTAATCCTATGCTCATCCCACAGTCGATGTCTACGTTTTCCACTTACTGAATTAATTTTGCAATTTTATTAGTAATCGTATCACCCCATGTTCAACAACAATAAGGATTTTAATACAGCATTGTTTTAATATAAACATGCTCTAACGTCTTATGTATCATTTATCAAATGTATGGTAAAGCAACAAAAACACTTGTGCTAGGAAAATCACATAATTAATATACACAAATGATTTGTCCAATTAGTTAATCAGGGTGAATCAGAACATGGCGTAATGTAGATGGATTGTTTTGATGAGTAACCCTGACTTCCAAAGGCCCACCCATTTTCTACCAATTAAAATAAGGCATGAGGCGAATTTTTAGTCAGGTGAAAAGCAGAAGTCCCCAGTTAAGAGTCGGGACTGCCCACTTTACCACTGTGACATGAACCCTCATTCACTGACTGTCCAAGAAAAAGAAAAGTGAAAATCATTTGTCAGAAAAAAGTCTCATTTGTCTCACTATTTAAGCAAACTGCATGTGAAGAAAAATACATGGTATTTATTTCCCCTTTTCTTGTGTCCATAATTGGAAAAAAAACATTTTTCCTGTTATCAGATTTAATAATTAATCCATACAAACCTAAACCCAAGATTAGGTTTGGAGTTATTTGTTATTGGTTGCTTACACAACTAGTGGATAACTTGCAAATAAATGTTACAAATTGAAGTATTTTTAAGCAGACAGTAAGCATGAAGATAGGGTGGCCACATTAGCGCCATGGATCAAGCCAACAACACGTGTCTTCCCTGGAGATTTTGAGCTGTGTATTTTGGACTTTGTTTTTTATATTTTCCTAATTGTACTTTATCCACGAGCAACTGTGGGGCAGGAAATACATAAATCTCTCATCAACCTCGTGATTTTAGAACCAACTGAGACTAAGCCACTTGGCTTCCAAAGGTGTTCGATTTTGAACCAGCTAGACCTACTCTTATGTACTGGTAAACACTATGTGTTATATGGGTTGGCACGACAAGGATTCGACCTGCATAGAGAACATTATAGGAGATTGTGCGATTGGGTGATTTAATTTCCTCTTTGATTTGAGTTATATTTTCCTGGTTCACAGTTAGAACTCGTGAAGTAAAATTGTGTTTTTAAGTGAAGAATAGTTAATGCTTATTAATTAATTGATATGAGATGTGTTTTAAGGTAAACAATGTTTGATGGCTTTAAATTGCTGAACGATATCAGATATGATATCGTGTGTTAAAGAAATAAAATTAGTGTTTGTATTTTAAATGTTCAAGTTTGGATTGTATTGTAAAAAAATGGAAATTGAATTTGTTGTGTATAATATTATTAATTGGTTGATACCTTTAAATTACTGAATGATGCCTTTAAAGGAACAAAAAATAAATTTTAAAATCCAACGGTTTACTCATGTGTAAAACAATTAAAACCCCTTAATCATCAATGTGACTCCCCAATCAGTAGTTTAACTTATATTATTCTACTGAATAATATGTCATGTTGAAAAAATGTAAGAAATTAAAGAAGGCTGAAAATATTTATCGTTTTGTTAAAATACTGATTGGGGAGTCACATTGATGATTAAGGGTTTTTAATTGTTTTACCCATGAGTGAACCGTTGGATTTTAAAAGTGATTTTTGCTCCTTTCATTTTGGTTGTTTTATTGGGATTAAATACAGAGAGAAAGGGAAATGACTGGCTCAGAGGAAGATAAAGTGGGAGTGCTGAGTGGAGGAATGGTGGACACAGAGAGCAGTGAGCAGGTGGGAAGTCACACAGAGTGGACAGACAGGATTCAGAAATGGATCGATGAGAGAGTGGAGGATGAATGCAGGTCGTCAACATGAAGTCAGCTGTGGTCGGAACTTAAGTGAATAGACTACCATCGATGCTGTGAGGGAGCCCTCTCGAGTCAGACAAAAGTATAAGGATGAGGTAATCAAGCTGATAGAACGAATTTTAGGTTTGGCTATAAGAGCTTTCCCTGACAGTGCAGTAAGAGGTAATTGAGCGATCCAAGTCCTGTTTAGAGATGTGCTTGGAGAGGTGTTAGTGGACAGAAATATGGGTGGATTTCCTTAAGAACAACTCGGTTAAATTACAGGAGGCTCTGGATGTTTTCCAGGGCAGCGATCGAGTATTCATGAGAATCTGGAACTTGCAGTTATGGAAAGATGTTATAGCACGTCACCAATCTACCAGAAGGCATCGATCTTGACCAGTCAAAACGACTCTGCCCCAGAGGGAAGCAGAATGAGAGGAAGACTGGGAAAAGGAAGCCAGACTGAATGGGGCGTCTGGGATCTTAGGTATAGTCGCTAAAAGAGTTCCCAGGGCAGCCAGATCTTCACTTACCAGTATAAGAGATATGGGTCCAAGGTCCAACTAAATGAGGAGTGCCAGGACCAAATTGTCAGATATGTGGTCAGTTCGGGCATGAATCCAAGTGGTGTACTAAAGTGGATAATCGTCAACTGTGGATTTAAAAGCGAGATGACAGGATCCCCCCCGGTTTATCAATTGGTAGAGCCTGGAAAATTGAGATTGATCCACGCAAGAGGGAAGTAAAATGTTGAGTGGCCCAAGTCAGGCCCCTTATCCATACAAAGAGATAAAGAGACAATGATTTTTGTTGCTGGCCCTTACCCAGGGACGGGGACATTGATACTGGGAGTGAATTCTAAAAGAACCAGGGTGCGAGAATTAGTGAAATCGCCGACCCTGTAATTTAAGCATTTTAAATATTATTTCTTGTTTTCACATTGTGCTGATTATTATGATTTTGTGTTTGATAATAACTTAACAATGACATGGAAGTCCTTACATGGATTATTATGATTGTGAAAGAAAATTCTAGTCGTCTATGTGCTGGTGTTATTTTATTCTTAACGATAATGACTAATCCCATATGTGTGTGTGTGTGTATGTGTGTGTGCGTGCGTGCGTGCGTGTGTGTGTGTATGTATGTGTGAAGTTATTCAGTTTTTTTCTATTTTAATTTTATATTCAAGGAGGGGGCATTTAAAAAAAATTAGATTCAATGAGGAGACAATTTAAAAAAAATGTTTATATAAAGAAAACTCTACTCATTAATAACTATTATGTAGAAAAACATTCTGAACATCAGAGTAAATGTCCTTGCTAACTAATTTTTACTTTCACCTTACAATTTATTAAACAAACGGGCACTTTGTAGTTTAGCCAAAAAACAAGACGTGGCCAAAGGACGAATAGATTACAAATAAAGGTTAGCAAACGAAATATACATTATTTTTCCAGCAACATGGATGTGTTTATTTTTTTTTACATAGTGATCATCTTTTATCAAGGCCCGGAAGCCACTCGGGGATAAGGGTTATTGTGTCTACAGTAATCAAGGGGATAATATCGTAGTAATAGTTGGTATAGGGGATTTGATAAAGTGTCTTACTTAAGGGGGCGATTAATCAAAAATTTGTTTATGTTTGATTTGAAGACATCAAAGTTGTAGTCAGGTGGGTAACACGCAAATGGAAGAGAATTCCACAAGCATGCACTTCTCAGAAAGAAGTTTTGTTCATGGAATCTACGTTTTGATTTGGGCACAGATAAAGAGTGGGAGAAATTGCTGAAAGTGCTTTTAGCTAGACGGGTGTTTATCATGAAAGATTGGCGAGAGGGGACCAGAGATTGGAGCTCAGACGAGCACTTGCCATGGAAATAACGATAAAACACAGGCTCGCAACGTCTCTTCTGTGGGAGGGAGGTTGCAGGGAAGAGAAAAGGGCAGCCCCCACTTGTTGCTTTGACTTATTTTGAAGCGTCTATTTATCTTGAAAAAAAAGTAGTGCCGAGTCTTATGTTAGAACAAGCAAAGAATTTGACATAAGACGGTCGTCTAGGTAATCCCGATAATCGCTAAAAAATTGAAAATTAAACAAAATACTATCAGAAATCCATCCAATAAATATCAAGGCGATATATTTTGCCAAGTTTTGGTATACTGAGCGACATTTTTGGTATCGTTTGATTATTAATTTGTTAGATCAAATACAGATAAGTTTGTGAATATGTAGGCTCTAATAACCCGCTTTTCAAAAAAACGTCAAAAAGCAAAAACAGATAGAAGCCCTTCTCTCTAACACTGCCACACATATCGGAAACTGTGAATCATTACATGTCTTGTTGACTGTTAACTGGCCATGGAGTTGGTGTTCATTTATGTCAAATTCATAACGGAAAGTGATACCCCATTCTAACCCCTAAACATGATTATTGTATTTTTACTTCCTTATTGTCAGAAACTTTTTCATGACTGTTTAAGCATAATAGCAAATAAAAAAAATAATAAATTTTGAATTTTTAGGGAATAAAATACGTTGGTTA
Organism: Euprymna scolopes; assembly: GCF_053919585.1. Taxonomy (NCBI): domain Eukaryota; kingdom Metazoa; phylum Mollusca; class Cephalopoda; order Sepiida; family Sepiolidae; genus Euprymna; species Euprymna scolopes. The sequence continues at coordinate 152,827,491 of NC_136527.1, forward strand.
CATTATAAAGATTTCTTCTTTTTTTTTTTTAGATTAATTCTCTGTTAATTTGTGATGACAAAAATGGGTGTTCATTTTATTTAAAATTTATAAAATGTGATTATGTGCTTGTGCATCTATGTTACCGTACTGTATTTAAAAAAAAATATTTTAGTTAAATTCAATTTGTACGATATTTTTGTTCATTAAATTGTTACGTGCGTCTATGTTACCGCGCTATATTTTAATAGTATTTTAAAGTTAAATTCAATCTTTACAATATTGTTGTTTATTAAATTGTTACGTGAAAATACAAAATAGTTAAAAAAGACAAATACAAACAAACAAAACCTCTCTCCATGTTACGAAAGAGTCTCTAAATAATAAGGTTATTACTTCAACACGGTAACAAAGATGCACACGTGATCTTTATTCATAAATTTAAAATACTCGATAAAACATTAAATAAGCAATCAAAATTCTTTAACATAATAATAGGTAAGTTTAGACAGAAAAAGAATTTTTTAATGTTAAAACAATTAAATATCGAAAAAGCAGTTTTATCTAACAATTCTGCCAACTTTCAATTAAATTATTGTGTTTATGGTATACATTATTAAATTATTGTGTTTATGGTATACATTATTAAATTATTGTGTTTATGGTATACATTATTAAATTATTGTGTTTATGGTATACATTATTAAATTATTGTGTTTATGGTATACATTATTATTACTGTCGCAGAAATATCGAAAGATTTCATTAAATTTAATTGTTTTCTTTTAATTCACATTTGGCGAAATCTATATTTTTATTGGATTGCTATACACTTTTTTTACTGTTTAAGATTTGATTAAAAAAAAAAACGCATTTTGGAGAAAAAATCTAAATGTCAGATTGAATAATATATTTTTAGATTTTTATAAAATTTATACGTTTGTTATAAAACATTGCGAAACCAATATTTTTATTGGATAGAAATAAACGTTTTTTTTTCTAATATTTAAAATGTTTAAGAAACATTATTGAATGGATTTTTTTAAATGTAAAAACAAAAAAGAAAACAAAAAAAACACTTACCTTTTATTCCAGTGATGTCGGTTTATTTTCTTGTGTGTTCAAAACTTTAAAAATAAATGTTTGTTAGGATTTCTTTAATAAATTGATGCAATTTTTGTTTTGTGTGTCCAATTCATTAAAAAATAAAATATATGAAAATATAAACGAATCAAAATTAGAAGACGAAAAACACGATTTCATCGTGAAATTTGCTGACGAGAAAATCAACTGCTGAAGAAGAATGAATTGAGGTTCGCGTAACCCGGTGAAATAATTATTTCGTTCTTCGTGTAAAAATGTCCGTTCGTTAGTTAAATGGGCAGATTTGTAGAAATAGCCTCGAACTCTATTATCACAAAAAGGAACACGCTGGGTCGACACCGGTATATAGCGATTAATGTAAACAACGTTGTTTAACAGATTAAAAAAAAGAAACAATAAAAGATAAAATCCCTATATGATTAAATGTGTTTTATTTTATAATTAAAAATTTTAATTTTATCATTTAAAATTTTAAATATTGAACAAACTGTTCAATATTTAAAATTTTAAATGATAAATTAAAATTTTAAATTATAAAATGAACAATACAAATAATACGTTGGTTAACAAATAAACAAAACAAGAAATAAGTCTTTCTCTTTTATTATTTGTTAAACAACGAAATTAATTTAAATTAAATTTTAATCATAGGATTACATATTTAATAATTACGTAAATATAAACAAACGTTTGTTTACATTAAGCGCTATATACCGGTGCCGACCCAACGTGTCCCTTTTTTGTGATAATACGGTTCGAGGCTATTTGTACAACAAATCTGACGTTAAGTGTACCGAATTGTTTTCTTATCAAGTTTAGCTTATATTGGTCAATGCGTAAGGTTTGTTGGCATTTCTTTAGTAAATTTTCCTTTTGGTGTGTCCAATTCGTTAAAAAATATTAAAATATATGAAATATATAAATAAGTTTTTTTTTTTTTTTTTTTAATTATTATTTCATTATTATATGAATTAGTCGAATTACTGTTAACGTCCAAGATAAGAACAGTAGTCTGAATAATTTAAATAATATGAGTAGTCTAAATACGTCCTATAAATAAATAAAAAGTGCAAAACTGGATATTTCACATAAACAATTCTATTAAGATGACAAACGGCGAAGTCAATTATTTGACAAAATAGATTTGGAACAAGAAAGTAAATTATAATCACAAGTAACCTTCCCATAATATTCCTATCCTCAACATTTTTATTAGCCTGCCTGTACGTACAATCAACATTCAGCGAGCAACGATGGAAGTGTAGCATCTGTTCCTGGTTCATATGCTCATGTCATGTTTCGCGTTGTCATTATTCTGTCGTGTGAAGACAGGCTTTAATTGTCGTGAGTCACACTGTCCCAGGCATTAACTCCTTCTTTGAGTTGGAAGTAACTAATTATCACTAGTTGAGGAACCGCCACTGTGTAATGCCAACGTACTTTTCTAAGCCATTCTTTTTCCTCAAGTCAGAGTGACCCGTCTGATAAGTTGGCTTTGTGCTACATCTTTGCAGAATCGTAAACTCATAAAAAAATAACATCATGTTTTATTTTTTAAATATTTTTTTACGTTTTTCAGTCAATAAATTTGTTTTTATCAAATTATGCTTTAGTGTTTTGGTTGTTTTGAAAATAGTTTATTTGAATGTCGAGGTTTGCATACGATTTTATGAAATGTTTATGAGTCCGGAGACAGTATTCAATGATGAAAGTGTAGAAACTGTTTCTGATTTATAGCAACCATGTTTCACATTATCGCGGCAATTTAAAGACATGCTTTACTTGTTGAACGTTGTTAAAGTTCAGCTGAGTTTTGTGAGTTGCATCATCCTGTAATGATACTGTTACAAGATGAGATCTTGTTACAATATGAGATCTTGCCCTGATGCAAGAAACGGAAGTTTTTGTCACCTCGAGTGCGGAGAAAAGGGGATTTTTGAACATGGCCGACTGGAAAATCGCAACCGCTACGAGATTCTCTATTCACACGTGAACGGTATTTATTTGTGTGCTTTTGTCGTTATTAACTGCGCTGGAGCAATTACTTATCGCTCTTCGCAAGTTTGACTTAAAACTAAACGCGTAAAAATGCATTTTCCTTGCATCAGAAGCAAAATTCATTGGCCGCATCGTGAATAGCGACTGGTTCAAGGCTGACCCCGAATATGTACGTGCCATCATCGACATGAAACCCCCGACAATGAGAAAGGAATTACATTGGACGCCTCATGTGGATTCGACAATTCATCAAGACATGCTTATATAAAAGCATTCGAACGGATATGTTCTCCAATCTAATGACCCTCATAAACAAACTAAACAAGCCTGGACGGACATTTGTTTGGACTGAAAGTGCCAACAAAGCCTTTGAGAAAATTAAGAAATTACAAAGTCTCATTGGACGCCTCGTATGGATTCGACAATTCATCAAGACACTCTTATATAAGAGCATTCAAACGGATATGGTCTCGAATCTGATGGCCCTCATAAACGAACTAAACAAGCCCGGACGGGCATTCGTCTGAACGGAAAATGCCAACAAAGCCTTCGAGGAAATTAAGAAATTCCTTGCTTCACCATTAATCATGTAATTCCCCGACTTCTCCGGACTCTTTACCCTCACCACTGACGCTAGCGATATCGCATGTGGTGTTATACTCATGCAAGAGGATGAACACGACCGGAAGAAAATCATAGTAGTGGCCTCACACACATTTAACATGACAGAACGCAACTAGTCAACAACTGAACGCGAGGCTTATGCTATAAAATGAGCCATCACCAAATTCGATTACTTTCTGCGTAGTCGTACATTCGTTGTCCTCACAGATCACCGATCCCTTACATACTTGGATCAACGTGTATTTAGCAATGCGAAGATACGTCGATGGCAGGAGGAAATCTCGTGCTACAAGTTTGTCTTGGAGTACGTGGAGGGTGAGTCGAATGTCTGGGCCGACATGCTCAGTCGGAGATATGGCCACAACAAGGACAAATTACTGGCAGACCCAACACCTGCAGGGAAGGTCTTCAAACTCCAAGGTTCTAGTCTAAACATTTACATCCCATCCTGGTGCCTTGGCGAAATCAAGAGCTCCCAACTACTCCCTAGGACACATACACCTAGGAACATCAACATCATAAGCAGGTAGTCGATGCATTCCTCGCTTTTCATACCACATCAACAATTCCGGTTGTAGAGATATCTGAACACATGGGTATTGCAGCAGAACAAATCTCTGATGACACACTTTCAAAAATCATCAAAGCCCTTCAGTCGGCAACCTCAACTGGACGCTACCCTACTCGACCTCAAAGACTGTGCTGTGCTGTACAACAAGCACATGCACCAATTCTACTTGGAATCTGCTACCTCTGTACTGATGATCAGGGACGCTACAAGCACACCAAAATTGGTAGTACCCTACAAGCTCTGCGCAAAATATCTCCACCAGACCCATGACTGTATCAACCACTCTGGGATTACCCGTATGCAGGAACACCTAGCCAGCTACTGGTGGGAATTTAAAGATCGCGACATCAAGACATATGTCCAGTCATGTCAAATCTGCGATAAACTTAAGGGAAATTATGGCATGCACCAGAACTAGCCCACGGGCCATTGCAGGAGAGGGGGAAACCCATTCGAAGTTGTGTACATAGACTTTGTGTCACTGCCCCTCTCAAAGGGAAAACGGTACATAGTAACTATTCTAGACAGCTTCAGCCGTCACCCTATGGGCATACCATGTGCCAGAGACCGCGCAATGGACGCAGCTCGCGGGCTCTATCAGTTCTTTCTTTGTCACTGCGAGATTCTCCACATCGTCTCCTCTGACCAAGGAACCCATTTCACTGGCGAGGTCAACAAGGATATCTGCGAACTAACCTCAATCACCTGGGAACTTCACTGCCCATGACGACCGCAAAGTTCAGGAAATATCGAGAGGCAACACCGAACTTTGAAGAATGCTCTTTACATGATCTGCGAAGATAGAAATTTGATTGGGCGGACGTCCTCGAATGCATAGTATCCTCGATGAATGTCACAGCCAACATTGCCACTAGCGCATCCCCACACAACGTTATCACCGGCCGCCAACCACACATCAGTCTACCGAAGATTCCACGCCAAGAAATTGTTAATAACAATCCAGGTGCTTATGGTATGCAGATAAACGCTTTGTTCCGACAGGTGCACCAACGAGTTGCCCTGGCGAACAACGAGGCTGACCAATAAATGGAATCCAAACTAAACCAAGGCACATTTAAAGACCCTATACGGGTTGGTGACAGAGTACTACTCCACCGACTGCAATCCACAATAACACATTTGTCACACCTGCCTTGTAGTCACTAAAACGAACGGTTTGGTGATCCAAGTAAAAAATAAAAACGGTGAAACAGATTGGGTTCACCACGGACACATCCGCCGACTTATACCGTGACCAAATAACCTACAACACAGGGATCTACCACTTCCACCTCCGCCTCCATCCACACTAAGCCAAATTCCCGATCACCCATTGACTCGACTCCCCGCATTTTCGTCAGGGGGGCATCACAGCACTAATGACTGCAATTCCAGAGGTAGTTCTGAAAGTCAAAATCTAACGAAGCGATCAACACACGGGCGGCTCCCAACACGCTTCCAAGACTTCGTTATGTGCCACCAGACAAAGTAAAAAACATGCACATGCAGGCGGACGACGACCACATGGCAATAGTCTTGAATCATGGTAAAATCTAAGGGGGATGTTACAAGATGAGATCTTGCCCTGATGCGAGAAACGAAAGTTTTTGTCATCTCGAGTGCGGAGAAAAGGGGATTTTCGAATATCTGCGGGGTAGTCCGGGAAGACTTCTGGAAAAACAGAAAGAAAAAAGGTGCAACACGTGGCCGACCGGAAAATCGCAGCCGCTACGGAATTTTCAATTCACAAGTGAACTGTATTCATTTATTTTTTATTTTTTTTTTTTTTACACAGTGATCACCACTTATCAAGGCCCGGAAGCCACTCAGGGATAAGGGTTATTGCAAGTATATTACGTTAGTGTGGAGATTTGATGACGTGTTTACTTAAGGGGGCGGTTCATTAGGAATTTTTTAACATTGAACTTGAAGACATCCAAGTTGTAGTCCGGTGGGAAGCAGGCAGACGGAACAGAGTTCCACAGGCGAGCAGTTCTAAGACAGAAGCTTTGTTCATGGAATCCGCGTTTTGATTTAGGCACAGATATTGAGTAGGGGAAATTTTTCACAGTGGATTCAGCTAGACGGGTGTTTTTCGTGAAAGATTGGCGAGGGGGAACCAGAGATTGAAGTGTGTTATTTGTGTGCTTCTATGGTTATTCGATAGTTGCCGTATCATGCGCCATCTCAACGTTACGACCAGACAAGCCATGCCTATAGCCGCGTCATGGAACAACCAGACAGACGAGCCGGCTCTAAACCCTGCGCTCGCCTCTAGACGTCCCTTACAATTTAGCAAGACTTTATTGTGGCCATTATAGATGCCGATAAAGGATTAAAACAATAGATCATCTGATTTGTGGTAAATAAATATATGTTCAACTTAATCAGTTATCGTATTCTTGTTATTGAAACCATATGCATTTCTCGCCCACAATATATAGAATAGAACAGTTCGTTTTCCGTTTCGGTTGCTGATATTAACATTAAAAGTTGTCTAAATTATTTTTCATTTTAAATTAAAAATACATTGTACTTAAAAATATAACTTAATTTTTTTTTTATTCTACCTAAGTAAAAAGAAGTTGGTTTAGCCGTTTTGCATTTCACATTTGTAAAAGAAAACAAAAAAACTAAAGTACAAGCCAAATTGAAATTGATTTTTTTTACGTTTGAATAAAAAATAATTATCAATGCAAAAACAGTCGTGTTCTCGTCTAGTAAGTTTTTTTTATTCAAGAAAATAAAAGGTATTCCTTAAAAGAAAACTCCCCCGCCTCAAAAAACAAAAAAAAAACAAACAAACAAACACTGTCATAATATAGGCTAAGAGACTATTAGTCGCCTAGAGTTATGCCCCTTGGCCCGTGACGTATGAATCTCGTCCGCCATTGTTTCTCAGTGCAACGTTTACTACTAGACAATAAAGAACGCATTTTACACCACCTTCGAGTCTGTTTATCAATGCTTCCAAAGTATGTATTATCACGACATGGTGTCTGAAGTGGGATCCTCTAAAGAATCAAAGGAACAGTAACAATATTACCCTAAAAAAAAAAAAAAAAAAAACGAACATTTTCGGGATCTAAAAAAAATTAATACAAAAACACACGTGGTGTCGGTATTTTTCTCGCAATCGACGATGAATACATATTCGCAACTACCACCTCCAACAATCGATTGGAACACTTCAAATTTGGCCAAATCAATGGACCGATTTATCAGGCAAGTTCATTTATATTTCGACGGCCCAATGAAAGACGTAGATTCAGACACAAAGTTAAATTACTTGCTAATATGGTCTGGTATCGAGGGCCAGGAAATAAGTGACACTTTTCCCTTTCGACAGGGAGAAGAAAGGACATTGGATAAATATATCCAATTTTTTAAGGAATATGCGAATCCGCGATCGAACTTTCGTGTAGCTAGACACAACCTACTAAAATGTAAACAAAACGCGGATGAATCGGCACACGTATTTCTAAGTCGGCTGCGTCAGACAGCCAAACAGTGTGAATACGGTCGGACGGTGGAAGAGACCATTGTGTTGGACCTATTCATATTCGGTATTTATTTACAGTCTGCACAAAAGTCCCTAATAAGAGAAGGAAGCGATCTCACGATCGAGAAAGCACTCGGAATCGTCGAGACAGAAGAAGCCACGTGTAAACAAATGGAAGCATTACGTACAACAGCAGTAGAAGACAGCTCTACACTCGCAGTTAGAGCCAGACAGCCCAGTGGACCTACCACATGTGGTAATTGTGGCACAAAACACCATCAATATAAATGCCCAGCTAAAGGCAAATACTGCCTAAAATGCAATAAAAAGGGACACTTTGCTAAAGTTTGCCACTCTAAAATGGGAGACGAGGGGCACACACGCAGACAGTCATTCCAGCCACAGAGGAAATATAATAAGAATAAAATCCACATGGCAGCAGCACATATGGGTAGCAACGACGACAGTTCCACAGAGGAGCTGTACTTTCACACAGTAAAGGAATTACCGTTAGCGACCACAGAAGCTTTCACAAAACTGAAGATAGGCAACAGCAAAGCCCAAATAGAGGTTGACGCGAAAATCGACACAGGTGCAATGAGCACCCTGTTATCTAAACAGGTATTCAAGGAACTGAAAGGAGTACCACTGGAAAAATCAGCTATAAGGCTAATTGCGTTTGGAGGCTCAACGATAGACCAAGAAGGGACCTGTCGTTTAGGGGTCAGATCCCGCGACAAGTTCGTTAAAGCGACCTTTCACGTGGTGAAATCAAGAGACCCTATACTAATAGGACTCCAAACATCAAGAGAATTAGGGCTAGTCACCCTTAACTTGGCTATAAAAACGGACACAACTCATGTGACGGACAAAGCATCCCGGCCTACTCCCCCGCACGACATGAAACCGGTCCCCGTGCAGGAACCATGTACGATGGGAAACCTTGGAGAAAGGAGGAAAATCATTGAGGAATTTCCAGACGTATTCGACTCCATTGGTTGTCTGCCAGGTGAACACACCATCCATTTAAACCCCGAAGTACCACCAGTTGTCCACCCACCACGTCGAGTCCCAATATCCCTAAAAGGAAAGTTGAAATTGGAGTTGGACTCCTTAGAGGCCCAGGGAATAATTTCCCCTGTAAAGGACCCAACGCCCTGGGTAAACTCATTCGTCTGTACCACTAAAAGGAACGGATCGGTCAGGCTATGCCTCGACCCCCGAGACTTAAATAAAGCAGTGCACAGACCACACTATGCAACTCCGACATTCGAAGACATCACTGCGGAACTAGACAACGCTAGATGGTTCACAAAAGTCGATATCAAGTCCGGCTACTGGCATTTGAAACTGGACGAGAAGTCGAGACGTCTCACAACATTCATTACCCCACATGGCAGATACATGTACAACAGGTACCCCATGGGAGTCAAATCTGCCCAAGATGAGTTCCAAAGAGCCATGCAGGAAAACTTCGGAGACCTCGAAAATGTCCTATCCATATGCGACGACATAGTAGTGTACGGATTCGAGGAAGACGGCAGTGACCATGACAAGGCACTGAGGCAGCTAATGTTTAGAGCAAGGGAAAGAAGCTGCAGGTTTAATTCAGAGAAATTTGTGGTGAAAACCTCCGAAATCCCTTTCTACGGCCACATAATCTCAAGAGACGGTGTCAAGCCAGATCCCCAGAAAATAGAGGCGATCACACAGATGCAACCCCCCGAGGATGCAAAGCAGCTCACCAGCTTCCTAGGCCTGGTGAACTACTTGAACAAATTCTCTCCACGACTCGCGACACTGACAAAACCCCTACGTGAGTTAACATCGAAGAAGAATGACTTCACATGGTCTTCACAGGAGCAACAGGCATTCGAAGAAATCAAAAAAGAGATCGGAAATCATACGACACTCCGATACTTCGACCCTAAAGAACCAATAGTGCTACAGGTAGATGCGTCTTCAATGGGTATAGGCGCGGCTCTGCTACAAAACGACAGACCAGTAGCATTCGCGAGCAAAGCACTTTCCGGACCAGAAACACGCTACTCAAACATAGAGAGGGAGATGTTGGCTATCGTCTTTGGCCTGGAGAAATTTCACAGTTACGTTTGGGGCCACAAAACGACAATTCATACGGATCACAAGCCATTGGAGTCGATAGCATTGAAAAATCTAGCACAAGCACCCCCAAGACTGGCTAGAATGTTATTGAAGGTCGAGGGATATGATTTTACTGTAAAATATACCCCAGGAAAAACAGTTCCAATTGCAGACTGCTTGTCACGAGTAGCACCCAGACCCAGTGGGCACATTGAAGGGATCGATCACAACGTCCATAGCATGATCTCATACCTCAACTTTGCGCCGACGAGAGTTGAAGATATAAGAGTGGAAACATCCCAGGATCCACTCCTAAAGCAACTTGTAAGCATGGTATTGACCGGCTGGCCTTCCAACCGGGCTGACTGCCCAGGAATTCTCCTGCCATTCTGGAATTTCAGAGATGAGATTGGGGTCCAGGATGGAATTCTACTCAAGAGCCAGAGAATCATTATCCCAGCCTCGTTGCAAAGAGGCATACTGGAAGAGATGCATGCTTCACACCAAGGAGTAGAGAGAACGAGGTTACGAGCGCGTTCAGCGGTGTACTGGATAGGGTTAAATAAGGACATAGAAGATGTAGTCCGAGAGTGCCACACATGCCAGAAATACCAAGCCAGTATCCCGCCCGAATCAATACTCCAGCACGAAACCCCTACGTACCCCTGGCAGTACGTCAGCACAGACTTGTTCACATTGGCAGGGAAAGAATATCTGCTTGTGGCAGATCAGTACAGCCGAAACCCCTTCGTACGACGCCTTCCGTCCGCCTCATCAATATCCGTTATTAGAAGTATTAAGACGATATTTGAGGAACAAGGAGTGCCGGAAATCTTGTACTCGGACAATGGTCCACAATTTACAAGTAAAGATTTCAAGGATTTCGCCAGGACGTACAGCTTCCAACACAGGACATCGTCCCCACATTACCCCAAGTCTAACGGATTCGCCGAAAGAATGGTGGAAACATGCAAGAAAATTTTGACGAAGGCAGGGGAAACTGGTCAAGACAGCTACCTAGCAATGATGGCTTACAGAGCCACGCCACTGTCATCAGACATTAAGTCCCCGGCAGAGTTACTCAACGGACGAAAAATACGGACACCCCTAGTATCCAAGCAACAACTTGGCGATGAGCAGACTAGGACAGCCATACAGAAACAGAAAGATCAGTCTAAGGTCTGCTATGACAGGAAACATAACAGACACCACTCCCACCTACATGCAGGACAGAATATCTATGTCCAGCAGGAAAAAGCAAAGATATGGGAGCCTGGAAAAATTCAGCGCTCCAGTGTAGCACCCAGATCCTACATAGTTGAATCTGAGAACGGTAACACCTATAGAAGGAACAGGCAGTTCCTCAGACCAGCTGGGAGGAGATCAACAACCGCAAATAGATCCGACCAACCTCGCCCCAGCGACTCTCCACCGGATCCCACCCAGAAGGAAGGTCCCCCCCCCTAAACAAATCGAACAGCCGACCACCGAACAACACTCCAGTGGCACGCCTCACACCCGAACTGAGAAACTCACCCCCGAATTAAGAAGATCTCAGAGACGAGTGAATGCTCCTCAGAAACTGAACTTATAGGTTACACTATCCTAAAAAAAAAAGACAATACCATTACCCTAGAACAATGGAGACAAGCTAAATAATATATTAGAGACTATGTTATCCCTTAATCAGATAAAGGCTAAATATTGCCCTTGGACTATATACATATATATGGAAGGGAAGGGATGTCATAATATAGGCTAAGAGACTATTAGTCGCCTAGAGTTATGCCCCTTGGCCCGTGACGTATGAATCTCGTCCGCCATTGTTTCTCAGTGCAACGTTTACTACTAGACAATAAAGAACGCATTTTACACCACCTTCGAGTCTGTTTATCAATGCTTCCAACGTATGTATTATCACGACAAACACGGCAAAAATAAAAAATATCCACCAAGAAAATAAAACAACGAAATAATCCGAAAAGCGCAAAGTTCAAGCAAAAAAAAAAAAAAAAGAAAAAAAAATGCCAGTTGTCAATTTGGTTTCATTTCGTTTTCCGATACACTCGATCTGACTTGATCTTCCGTCTGGTCAGCCATATTAGATATTCATTTACACGAGACATACACATTTTAGTCATCATTTTCTCTAGTTCATTTGGGTGCAGTAAATAAACTTTTAACTCGAAATGACCCCTAATGTACTAATGTATAACATAAGACACAGAAAAGAAACATTTATAATGCGTACACAGCTTTATTTTCTCATATAACCACCATACGCTATCAGTGGATTTTACCTGCATGTTATATGTAATTTCATTCTAAAATGGATAAGTATCGAAATTTTTACGAAAATCTGACCATTAGTTGACTTTTGCTAGATTTATTAAATACGGGTATGTTTTCACGTTCGGGATGTCTACTACATGGGAACGTTATTTTAAAGCGTCAATTATGTAAACACGATTTTCGTCTCGCAATTTCATTATTTTCGTTAGATGAAATTTTCTTTTTTTTTTAATTATTACTGGTTTATTTTGTCCTTTTAAATGGTCCAAAAGTTATACTGATAATATTAATTTATAATAAAGTTACATCGTGTTACGTATAGGGTGGGGTAATTCTGTGGTGAATTTTGGCAGTCCCTATCGATCTTGGTTGTGATAACTGATTTTGAGACCTCTTTTAAATATTTGGATTGTGTAGATGGACTAGAAAAACGTACCATTAACATCGTAACACCGGATATAATTGCCGACTTAAATACTTTATGGAATAACCGTGATGATACTCTTCGTTGATCTGGTCCCTATACGCAAGAGAACTCCTAATAATTTTAACAGCATACAAAAATAATTTAAACGCGAGAAAAAAATCATTCCTGTGTATTGATGTTTTTGAAGCCATAGACATACCCATTTTTAAGAAATCTAAAAAAAATCATGCATCCTCTACATTGGTTATGCATTTTTGGTACCGGGTTATTTGTGAATAGTGTTTTCAGGTAAAATTCAAGTTTCACCCTATTTTTTTGTTTTAATACTGACCCCCCCCCCCTTCCAAAAGTTTAAATCGCATTGAAAATAAAAAAATAAAAATATTATTTCAGCACGGTACCAAAAATACATATGTACCCAAAATTGTATTCTGCATTGTTCAACGTTTTTAATATTAAAAAACATGTATTCATTGTAAAATTTCGGATCTTCTTCAGTTTTTAGTAGATTTTTCCGTGATTCTCGGTAGGCAACGTCCGGGGAACGATGGAAATCGGCAGATTATACAGACTGCGCAAAGAGAAACGAGTACGAGGCAACAGGCAATAAAAATAGTAAGAAAAATGTAAAGGAATGATTTTAATAAGAAAAATATTTATAAAAAAGGGCAGAGTATCATTGTGTCAACGTATTATAAACAACCCCAACCTCCCCATATTAAGAACGGCTTTCGGAATAAACACCACCAACCCCAGAAGCTGCTCTTAACACAGAGAGGTTGGACTGTGTTCATTTCGAAAGCCGTTCTTAACATGGGGAGGTTGGATGTGTTTATACTACGTAAGAAAAATCGAAATAACTTTGCATACACAAGCAAAACAAAAGAATATTTATTGCGGACTTATTCTCATCTTTATTGGTTGTTGTTTCACGACGTTTCGCCCAACTATTCCTCTGGCCTTCGTCAGGTGGTAACCGCGACGGATAGAAACGTCGAATCTCTTAACTGCATTCTCAGCAATCCCTGCCATCTGTAGTTGTTGTCGTCTCACCACGTTTTGGCCAAGTAAGCATCTGGCCGGATTTGTGTAGGATTGAAACCGCTATCCTCAGACAATGCTCATCTGGAACCGTAGTCTCTATCAACTGCGCCACTTGGCCAAAACGTGGCTTAAAATTTTAAATGCAAAATAAAGTATCATCCTTCACTCGTGATCTAAATAGAATCATTCATTTCGAACGCGCCGCACTCAAGTCAACGAACCACTGTTTGTTTCATGCGCCGGACCTTTCTGCTTGGGTGGTGATAATGGCTTGAATTTAAGTTTAATATACAAAAGACAAGTATCTTGGTTCATTTGTGCTCTAAACAGAAATATTCATTTTGTCATTTTTTGTCATATCAAAGAACCGCCTGGTGTTTTTATATGTCGAGCCTTTCTGCTTGTGCGATAATAAACCTAGTCGCATCTCAGTAATGAATTCAAATTAAAATAATATATATAAAAAAAAAATTGACAAAACGCCTTCCGAAGGTTAAAATATCTTTGTAAATAAAAACCAATATTATTTCAGCACCAAAAATACACAAGTACCAAAATTGTACTTTGTATTATTCAACGCATTTAATATTAAAAAAGAACATTTACTCATTTTCAAACTTCCGTACTTCTGCAGATTTAAGTAGGGTCTTTTTTCCGGGATTCTCTGTGGGCAATGCCCAGCGAACGACAATAACCGCCGAATTATATTAAATAATATCGATAGATCATAAAATAAATGCGAACGAACAGACGTTAAAAAAAAAATTAAATAAAAAGTAAAAGAATGATTTTAATAGGAAAAATAAAAGAAACGACAGAGTATCATTAAGTCCATGTATTACTAAAACTGAGCCTCCCTATGTTAAGAATGGCTGTCAGAATAAACACCTCCCAACCTGAGAAGCCGTTCTTAACACAAGGAGGTCGGGCTGTTTATTTCGTAAGCCGTTCTAAACATGGAGTGGTTAAATGTATTTATACTTCGGTTAGGCAAGTCGTAAGAAAAATCCACAAATAACTTTGCATACAAAAGCAAAAAGAAATAAATGGAATGAAGTTAATTGTTACAAGAATTTGTCACAACAGCAAACGTGTTTTTCCTGTATATTTTTATGTTTAATCGGTAGACAAATGTATAAATAGTCTTGTAAAAATAAACTATCCCCGTTGCATATGATTTTGTAAAAAAAATATTCAACGTTTTTTTTCCACTATATTTTTATTTGCTTTACAAATGTATAAACAGTCTTTTAATAATAAACTTTAATAAATGTTATTTAGGGGAGAAAAATATCAGTGGTATGTCGAACAATTTTATCAATGCAAAGTCAGTTTCGTTTACGAAAAAAAAGCCAACTCCATTCTCGTTGTATAATTTGGAATTTTAACGCGAGTTAAATATGTAAACATTCTTGTAAAAAAAAACATTATTCAATTTCAATCCTTATAAAATACAATGCACCGGTACGATAGGCAGAGCTTTATCACACAATTATTTTTGATTTACAAGCGTAAACATTGACGTCAGCTCCGTTAAAAATAAAAACGACTTATTTCACACCGTATCTCTCACTCCCACTCTCTGTACCTGTACCTCTCTATCTGTAACTGTCGCTCCCTCCGAGTGTCTATAAACAGGACTTGTATCGCGTAGCTGGTCAGCATTTATGTTTTGGGAGTGTAACATTTTCACAAGTAAATAATAGAAGATCAGAGTGTAAAAGCGGAACAAATCCATGAATAATAAATAAAACGTAAGATTTTTGTGCACGTACCGAAAAATGGCGACGTGTTTAATAGTTGATAAGTGTTCGTTTATTTGGTGGAATAACCGAACGTTGGTATTGTAGAATGAATAGTTCTAATCCAAATCAGCCGGATATTTAACAGGGAAAAATCATTATTTTGTCCGATTTAAGGGGTAAGAATATGCGTATGTGTAAGAAATGTGTAGTCGGGAAAAGTATGTAAAAATATAAAGGTACTCGGTGTAGAATGGTATCTTAAGAGTTGTCGGTAAAGTGAGGATGAAATTTTAGCTACTTTCTCTTTAGGTTAGGAGCATGATGATCATGGCGCTCCTTAATGTGATTTTTTTTATAACGAACTAATGTGCATGTAATGTAAAAATGAGGATAAAATTTTAGCTACTTTTTAGGTTAAGAGCATGATGGTTATGGCGCTCCTAGGACTTAATGTAATTTTTTTTTATTATAACGAATATGTAATTGCGGTCTATAGTTAGATAACGTAATGGCTAATGACGTAAACGTGGTAAGTTTTTATGTACCATCTGTTGTCAATATAAGGCAGTTTCGTCCAGATAGGGAAAATTGCGTCTCTTATATTATTTATATACAAGATAATGAGCCTGTAGGTTCTCGTCTTTAGCCGCCTCAACGCTGTAAGAGGCGATAAATTGTTTTAGCTGCAACAATTTCTTCTCTGCAAAAATTCAGCCGATTCTGGAGCTTCCGTTATAAATATGGGGTCTTGTTTTTTTTTTTTTTTTTTTTTTTTTTTTTTGCTCAGGACGGCCTTTGTTTTTTTAATTGCGAGACTCATAATTTAGAGTCCTGCAGCTTAAGATATCTGGTTAAGCTTCAGATGAAGTGTGTTGTATGTTACAACTTTGAATAGCACCAGAAACTCTTTATTTCTTTCCTTGTAATTCTCGTAATTTGACAACCGAGATCTTCTCTACATTCCTATACTCTGGCCATTGACAATCGGGTTTCGCAATTTCTAAAGTTACTGTCCAGTTGTTTGCAATTGCTTTGCCATTGGAAGTAGCGAGGATGAACCAGTGAGCGATCGTTTGGGAGTTTTTCATAATTAACTGTTGATGATAAGGAACGTATAGGGAAGTCAATTCACAAATAATATCATGGTTGTAAGTGATGAGATGGCATGGTAAAAACTGTTCAAATGAATGGTAGTGTAGTTTAACATGTGTTTCTGATGCATTGTTGAATGAAGGCAATTGTGATTCTCTTTTTTACTTATGGAAGATGATATTTGTGTTTTAATTAAAAACCAATGTTAGTAAATGGATCGAGAATGAGGGAGGTATGTTAAATCATTTTGGAGACGCGTTGTTTGCAATAGCTTTGCCACTGATGGTAACGAGTGACGATGTGATAGTTTTCCATTATAGCTGCATTATTATTATTAAGATATTGATTACGGGAATTTCAATATTAACATTGTTCACATGAATATGGTTTTCACATTTTATGGTGTTTCCTATGTTTCGTCAGATCTGTTCTACTAAAACATGAATATACACATATTTTACAAGAATATGGGTTTCCACTAACATGAAATGTCATGTGGTTCGCTAGACTATGTTTGTATGCACATGAATAATCACATAGTTTACAAGAATATGGTTTTTCTCCAGAGTGAGTTCTTTTGTGTCTCTTTAGCTCTGATTTATTTGAACATGAATATTTACACACTTCACAAGAATATGGCTTTTCCCCAGAGTGAATTCTTTTGTGTCTCGTTAGACTCGATTTAACTGAAAATGAATAGTGGCATACTTCACAAGAATATGGCTTTTCCCCAGAGTGAGTTCTTTTGTGTCTCGTTAGATTATGCTTATATGAAGATGAATATTGACATTGTTTACAAGAATATTTCTTTTTACCAGTGTTAGTTCTCATATTCATCGCTGGATTTGGTTTCTTAGAAAATGCATTTTCCCTTTGTTCCCAAGAATATGGGTTTTCTCCAGGGTGAGTACTCATATGCATCTCTGGATTTGGTTTCTCTGAACTTGAATATTGATATTGTTCACGAGAATATGTCATTTCACCAGGGTTACTACTCATATTCATTGCTAGATGTGGTTTCTCAGAAAATACATTTTCCCATAGTTCCCATGAATATGG
Source organism: Euprymna scolopes (assembly GCF_053919585.1). Classification (NCBI taxonomy): domain Eukaryota; kingdom Metazoa; phylum Mollusca; class Cephalopoda; order Sepiida; family Sepiolidae; genus Euprymna; species Euprymna scolopes. Next base: position 152,845,031 of record NC_136527.1, read on the forward strand.
GTTTTCTACAGTGTAAGTACTCATATGCGTCGCTAGATTTGGTTTCTCTGAACTTGAATATTGACAAATATGAGATTGTTTTGCCACAGATGACAGTTTATATCTTCAAACACGAATATGATTTTCTCTGTAGGAAATATTAAAGAAAATATAGACTCGTTCAGGTTCAACACAAGCGTTCAAGCAGGAACATCTGCAAAGAAAAAATAAATATAATTTTATTGTTGCCAATATCATTTTAAGTGATTTGTATTAAAATATTTGAAATTTTCATCGTTATGGAATTTGTTTGATTGTTTAAGAACAATTATTTAGAGATTTCGCTTTTATATTAATACAATCATAACTACGATTAATGTCTTTTATATTGATACAATCATAACTATGATGAATATCTTTTATATTGATACAATCATAACGATGATGAATATCTTTTATATTGATACAATCATAACGATGATGAATATCTTTTATATTGATACAATCATAACTATGATGAATATCTTTTATATTGATACAATCATAACTATGATGAATATCTTTTATATTGATACAATCATAACTATGATGAATATCTTTTATATTGATACAATCATAACTATGATGAATATCTTTTATATTGATACAATCATAACTATGATGAATATCTTTTATATTGATACAATCATAACTATGATGAATATCTTTTATATTGATACAATCATAACTATGATGAATATCTTTTATATTGATACAATCATAACTATGATGAATATCTTTTATATTGATACAATCATAACTATGATGAATATCTTTTATATTGATACAATCATAACTATGATGAATATCTTTTATATTGATACAATCATAACTATGATGAATATCTTTTATATTGATACAATCATAACTATGATGAATATCTTTTATATTGATACAATCATAACTATGATGAATATCTTTTATATTGATACAATCATAACTATGATGAATATCTTTTATATTGATACAATCATAACTATGATGAATATCTTTTATATTGATACAATCATAACTATGATGAATATCTTTTATATTGATACAATCATAACTATGATGAATATCTTTTATATTGATACAATCATAACTATGATGAATATCTTTTATATTGATACAATCATAACTATGATGAATATCTTTTATATTGATACAATCATAACTACGATGAATATCTTTTATATTGATACAATCATAACTACGATGAATATCTTTTATATTGATACAATCATAGCTAGGATGAATATCTTTTATATTGATACAATCATAGCTAGGATGAATATCTTTTATATTGATACAATCATAGCTAGGATGAATATCTTTTATATTGATACAATCATAACTAGGATGAATATCTTTTATATTGATACAATCATAACTAGGATTAATATCTTTTATATTGATACAATCATAACTAGGATGAATATCTTTTATATTGATACAATCATAACTACGATGAATATCTTATGTATATGTTTATTCAATTTTCACCCCAAACAAGGCAGAGTGCACCTTTTTAGTAAGGGTTACTATCGGGGACATAAGTTTCAGGCGTATTATGAAGAGAGATGAGTGGGAAGATGTCTGTTTACATGACACTTGAACTTCTTCATGCCAGTATAGTTGTGAAAGCAGAAACCCGGGAGCGAGTTTCAAAGTCTAGCAGTCCTGGGGAAGAAACTATTGGAGTAGAAGGCTTTTTTACACCTAGTGATCTCTACTTTGAAGGAATGCCATTTAGGTGCTTGCCACGTTTGTCGGGGGTGCTCACATCGAGGCGTACAAGTGCTTGTAGTTCGTCAGAGCATTCATCATTAAAGTAGTTTTAGAACATGCAGAGGGATGCAACATTTCGTCTATATGACATAGGTTATGAACTGTCATCTAAGCTTCGGCATATCAGGTTTGCGACTCTCTTTTGAACCCTGTCAAGAAGTAAGAGACAAGTGGCAGATGCACAAGCCCAACTGTGAAAACAGTACTCCATACATGGACGAATGGTGGCCTCAGAGGTATAGGATACTTTAAGGCATAAGTAGTTTTCTAGCACGTTACAGAGAGCCCACTTTTTGGCAGCAGCCTTGGAAAAGCTCACAATGTATCTATTCCAGTTCATGTTCCCTGTAAATGTTAGGCCGAGAAGTTTAAAGGAAGTACTTTAGGGTAATGTTTTTTAAACATTTCTGTTGGTGGTAGAGAAGGTTTCTTATAGTTATTGAAGGAAACAAGCTTAGTCTTGGCAGCATTGAATGTGGCCCTCCATTTTTGTCCCCATTCCACTACAGATTGGAAACCATCCTCTAGTGTTTCTGCCATTTCCTTACATATGTGTTCATTTGTTTTTCCCTCGTGCCTGGTATAGAGTGTGGTGTCATCAGCAAATATACCCATCTATGAAACAATTTTATCAGAGGTCATCCATGAATATCAAGAAAAATAAAGGTCCAAGGATAGACCCATGAGGTACTCCCGCATTTATATCATACTAGCAAAAGTACCCGTCGTTGACTGGGTTCAAAAACAGCCTACAGAAAACAGACTCTGATTTATTAAAGTACTAGCGGGGGTACCCGGCGTTGCCCGGGTGTTTTTAGGTGTGTGTGGTGTTAAATAAAAAAGAAACCGGGGGTAGGTTCGAACCCGAAGCCCTGAGGCGAAGTTTGAAAATAAAATCGGCCAGCCAGAATGAGTTACTGAAAGATGTTTGAATTTATTTAAGTAAGAACCAAATTGACAGGTGCGCGCCAGGAAGTCGTCGAGCGTTACGACGACGACGAAGGTTTGTTTGTTATAAGCGAAGTAAAAAAAGAAAACGTTTTAATTAAGCAGGGGGGTAATCAAAACCTCGGAAAAACACAAAACTAACGTAAGGCAAACGAACGATTAAAACAGAACAACGAACACGTGAAAAATGGCTTAAATAAGCCTGTTTCGATATTAAAATTTAAAAAAAAATCGGTGGGTATCCGGGTGTTTTGGTGTGTGTGGTCGGCGCTGGATAATCTAAGTTTAAAGAAAAATCAGAAAAACGAACGTTACGTGAAAAATTGCTTAAATAACTCTGGGTCAATATTTAAATTTAAAAAATCGAACAAAAAAAAAGACATCTCACACCACGATTCGAACCCAAAACGTTTAGATAATGAGCCAACGTTCTAATCGACTGACCTAACGCGACGTACATGAAATTTGTTCAGTTTTTCAACTATTTAAAGTAAATCAGGTCATGACGTCATCTGGCGCATGCATAGAACCGCTCGTCGTCACGAGAAAACCGTTTTTGTTGACCCCCCCCCGTCGAAAATTATCGATTTCAGGGTGAAAAATGAATGTTTTTGGCAAATTTTTCAATATTTTTCGAGCGAAGGATGATGCTTCGATATGATACCGTGTTTGTGAATGTTCGTCATGTCTGTCGAAAGTTTTTAGCAGACACACAAACATACACACATACAAACATTTTCGCTTTTATATATATATAGATTTCATTTACGACCGTCAAGGACAACCTAGATTTTTCTGTTATCTAAGAAGGATTTAATTACTTTATGTATTCTTCCAGTGATACAATATAATCTAATTTTCCTTAAAAAATTATTGTGCCATACCCTGTCAGAAGCCTTAGATATATCGGGGGCTACCGCTCTACCCTCCCGTGTTTTTTTTCCAGTGAACGGTATATACGTTCATAGATTACAGTTAGGATCTCTGCTCTGGAATCGGCTAGCATAAATTCATATTGATTGTCGGTCAAGGGTTTAGCAGTTGTACAGTGATGGACTAGAGGTTGATTAATTAAAGACTAAAATATTTTGGCGAGAAGCGGGAGAAGGCTAATGGGGCCATAATTTACTATATCAGTTCTTTCGCCAAAATTCTGGAAACTAGCACCACAGAAGAAAATAAGTGAAAAGTCTAGTCTGACGAATTGGTAGCATTTTTCTCGGCTAATGAACAGCATTTTTTTAATAGCACAGAGCTGGGATGAGATCGGGTCCACATGCTTTTGAGGTGTCTAGGTTTTTTTATGCTTTTTTTTTTACAAGTTGATCACCACTTATCAAGGCCCGGAAGATAAGTGAAAATGAGATTAAATAAAAACCATCTGTTTTTAATAAAAACAAAAATAAAAAAAACGTATCTAGTCTGATGACTTTGTAGCATTTTTCTCGGCTAATGAACAGTTGTGGTCATATATATATATATATATATATATATATATATATATATATATATATATATATATATATATATATATATTATGAATATCCGAGAACTGCTGCATTTTTTTTCACCAGATACCGCGTTTTTAATTATGTATTAACACGTAATCGCTTAAAGAAGAAAAATCCCAGCTTACCAAGTGATTTAAATCTTTTACATTTTTATGCCATATTTATCTGTGCTATTTTTTTTTAAATTTATATTTGATGTTATTTAAATGTATAACTTTTGTTTAACATTAATTAAATCATAAAGTAAGGTTTAATGATTATTACGGACATAATCCAACGGGGATTGCGAAACCCAAAAATCGACGGAATTTGATGCTTTTAGGCAGATTTTAAAGAACAAAATTATTAAATCTATATCGAAATATTGATTTAGAATAAAATGCTAATTCTATGGATGGGGCAGTGTCAGTCCCAGAAAAGCGGATTTTTGGCGGACCTGTACGAGAATGCTCATCCCCTAAAAAAGTCGTTTTTTCACTATTTTTCAAAAGTGTTTTTGTACTTGTACAGTTTAGTCACGACATTAAAAAATGAAAATATCGAAAAAGTTTATATTGTACGTATCCGTTATGGAATGAAGTTCTCCGAAAAAAAAAATTCACTTAATTTAATCAAGTAGTTTTTATTTTACAGCAAAAAATAATTTTATGATACCGAGCAAAAGGGAGTATCGGCGGTTTACATGGAGTTATTTCCCGTGGAGTGTTCAAAAAGCCAAACATTTTTTTTTAATCCAAGATGTCTGCCTTCAACGTGCTCTCATAAAAACGTGTTTTTCTGTTGTAAAAAAAAAAGTACTCGATAAAATTAAGTGAAATTTTTATCGGAGATCTACAGTTCAAAACAGATACGTATAAAATAATCTTTTTTCGATATTTTCATTTTTTAATGCCTTGATTAAACTGTACAAGTACCGTTTTTTTCTAACGACGATTATCATAAATTAGATTTAAGTATCAAATTAACAAAAAAAAAATTGAAAAATAAAATAATTTAATGACTTTTAAGAAGGGATGCTAATTACATGACAGGTCGGTAAAAGATAACTACGGGCAAAATGAATGCCGATGCTCAAAATGTATAAACATTTTGACCCCACCCTTTACTTAAAAAAAAAAAAAAAAGAAATCACCAAAAAATTAGGAAATTAACCAATTTTAATGAAATTTTCAGTATTTACCAAATAATGATCGCGGAATATAATGAACTAATTATTTTTATTTTAATCTGAGTGAAAATGTATTAGTTTGTCTGAACAAAAAATACCTTTACTAAAGTTATAGTTTTCAGTAGTAAATAAAAAACGCAAGACTATTTTAATTTTTAACAATAGAAATAAAATAATTTTCATAGGAACATTACAAAAAAAAAAGCCCCTAAATCCGTATCAATTAATTCTATATATAGAATTCATTAATACGGATTTAGAATTGTAAAAAATATTTCTACTTTTTTTTTAAATTACGAGTTTCGCATAATTTTTATATGCAAGACTTTAATAATTTCCTGGCTCGCAAGAATGTGAAACTTTCGGCGGAACATATTTTTTTTATATACTGTTGAACAAAAATAAAAAAAAAAAATTTATAAATAGGAACCTGGAAAAATAATTAAATTAAAAAATGCAAAAATTAATACAATCGTTCAGAAATGGAATGTACGGATGCGCGACTGGGTGGGGGGAGAACTTCCTCCCTTTTCATTACATGACGTTATTTTCACAATCTTTCAACTGGCTGAAATTTTGGGCCTTCGTAATTTTCGTGTTCACAAAATTTTAGTTTGTTGCGTTTTGCGAACACCAGAATCACTCGGTTTGGGGCTAATTAATATATGTTTTGTACAAACAAGTTTTTTTTTTCATTCAATTCAATATCTTAGGACTTTACTAATAATCCTATAAATAGACACTGAAAATTAACTTTTATTTTTTAAAGGATTTTTTTTTTACAATTAATTTATGTAACTTCAAAATTTAGCTGAATTAGGTAGCTCGCCGTGAAAATATTTTCATAACTTTTTTTTTTTCACGTGTACAAATATTTCTTTTCTTTTTTGAAATTAAGTTCAGTCCTTAATCTTTCAAATACAATCAAAAAGTAGTCGGAAACCTTAACAAAATTGATAAATCGGCTTTCAAAACTAGATCCCCCATTTCTGTCCGCCCATTTTTGGCCGGACCTAGAAAAGAAATGGATCGTAAGGTAGCAATGAAGTAGATTTTCATTAAGTTGGTTTTTTCTCTTATTAAGTTATTATGTCATCTGTGATAATGGCCAAAAGAAAGTTAAAAAAAAATTGTAAAACACGCATTTTAGAGGGTGAGAAATCTCGTACAGATCCGCCGTATTTTTCTTCCGGTAGGTAGCGGGGGAGGGGGTCTCATGTTTCCGCTAGGTGGCAGTGTCGGTTGTAGAGAAGTAGATTTGGTAAAAACATGGCCGCTAAAGAATACAATGCATAATACAGTTTTTTATATCTCGATTACTACTGTCTTTCCAAAATTTCAATGCGATTTTCGTATTCAGCATAGTCGAACATCTATGTAAGTCGTCATCTAAAAGAACATTGGAGGTGGACTGGACCTTATGTAAAAATTTACCCCTTTTTGTTGTTACACGTAATTGTAATAATGTAATCCATATGACATATTCCTGAATAAATCGTATTTTTTTTCTGTAAAAAAATATTACCTTTTTCTTCAGTATATGTAAAATATGAACCGTTCTTGTTTTAGTCAGGATTTTCAAGTTTTTGCCGTATTTTTTGTTTATTGAAAAGTAAAAAAAAACAAAAAAAAAAACTCATCCCCTTCTGTTATGGTTGCCATTTTTTTTTTTTTTTTTTTTTTTTTTTTTTTTTGCTAATGAGAATATATTTTACATAATGTTTTTTTTTGTTAAATAATAAAATTATTTATATAATTAAATTGGAGTTGCTTATACACTATTGGGACAATATTTTGTAGTCGATAAATGAAGTTGTCAGATAATATGCAATGGTTTCAACTGATATTTTGTCAATTCTAAGAAATTAGAAGGATAGCTTCCAAATTATGCAGTTGAAATTACTCGAATATTATTGAATTATTAAAAAAAAAAAAATTAACAATGGTAACAGTTGGAAAATTGCCGCCATCTTGCTAAAATCGAAACGGAAAATTATCTTCCTTTTGAACTCTCCTGCATCTTACGATCAGTTTCATCAAATCTAATTGTTGTATTTTCTTTAATAAATAATTTTCTACCTTATCGATTTTCGTAATTTTTTATATGATCATCGTAAAAATACGGTGAATACGTTGATACTGGGATTCAATTTTAGAATTTCCGAAACTTCGTCCCTATAATGCAGAAGCGCTAAATTAAACAAAAGTATTTTTCAAGTTAAATATTTATAATTTCCTACTTTTGACACCATGTTATTTTCCTCTCCCGTACAGCAAATTACTATTTTTAGATATATAGTAAATATGTCGTATCTCACATAATCTATTCTTAAATGTTTTTGTACAAACATCAATAAAATGATTTCATAATAATGATGACTGATCCCATATAAAATAATTTTAAATATTTTTATATAAATAGAAATAAAATGATTTTTAAATAACATCACTTATTTTAGAAGATGCCTTAAAGTATGTTTAATATAAATATATTTTTAAATATATTATTTAATATTCCTTGACATTTGAATATTAACATAAATTTTTAAAAACAAGTACCCCATATAGCTTATTCGTGAGATTATTTCTTTAATTTAAATGCGTACATATTCATCTTTAAATATATTTTAGAATTTAGCAGAGAAACCCGCAAACAAAAATTAATATATGAGTGAAAAATTAAAATGTATGGCAGCTAAATATGACCAAAGGCAATATAAATTATAGTTTTAACTACCTCGATAGGTTTTGTCTGGTTGAACATATTTTAAAGCGTTTATTTAATTCCAAACACAAGTAGTGACGAGTTGGAGAGTTAGAACGACAAGATGGCTGGCATTCAACTGAGAAGTCTCGATAATCGCTTAAAGCAAACTAGAAACACGGTACTAGTGCACTTATTGATCCGTGCTGAAATATTAACGTTATTATTTAAAATAACATTCTTAACATGGGGAGGGGAGGGTGTTTTGTATTCTATACTTTAACCTTACAATTGAATAAAAAATATTTAAAAAAAAAAAATTAAACTTGGAAATACGATTTTAAAAATAGCGCGGATCAGTAAGTGCACTAGTACCTAGAAACTTATAGTTGTCGGCCATATTTTTAGAAGTTTGCAATTCGGCATTTGTTTTTAGAATAAAAAGGTGCAGTGGGCAGTGCACTTACTGATCCGCGCTATTTTTTAAAGCGTATTTTCAATTTTAATTAAAGTTTTGTTTTAATTGTAAGGTTAAAGTATAGAATAGGTAAAAAAGCCTCCCTGTCCTATGTTAAGAATGGCTTTTTAAATAATAACGTTATTATTTCAGCACGGATCAATAAGTGCACTAGTACAAAAAAATTAAAAAAAAAAAACACCAAAACGTATCCCGCTCGGAAGAAAATAACTTTGATTTATTTTTTATATATATTAAGAATTTTACCTTTTTTTTTTTTGTTCGTTTTGTCTTTGCTAAATATCTATATTTATTTTTTAAACTTTTATAATTGTTTTGTTTAAATAATAATTAGAAAAAACTTATAATCGGACTTTTTTTTCAGATTATACAGGGTGTTTCAAAAGTCTTGGGAACATTACAACTATAATAAATAGACTTTTGAAACACCCTCCTGCATTGCCTTTTTCTTTCGATTGGATGTTGAGGTTAAAGTCAATTCTTATGGTTTCGGTTGTTAATTCAATTTTCGATGAAAATACAGATTATGTTAAGCATGGGTTTCTAAATAATAGCGTTAGTATTTCAGCACGGTCCGTGTTTTGTACAAATAAGAAAAAGGGTACTCATGCAGAGAGTAATCCGAGCTAAAATAATAACGGTATTATTTAAAAAGCCATTCTTAACATGCATGCGGACGGGAGGGTGTTTTGTACCTCTTTTGTACTTTCGCCTTACCATTGAATAAAAAAAAAACATAAAATTTTAATTAAACGTGGAAATACGATTTAAAAACAATAGCACGGATCACTCTCCGCATTAGCACCACAAAAAGAAAATTGTAATTTCATTTTAAAGAAAAGGGTTTATTAAATTAATGTTTGTTCAATTTCGGATTCATTTATAAAACAACCAGACTTTTATTTTTGAATCAAAAAGAAAATGAACATTAAAAGCAAATTGCTTTCTAAAAATCCATGTAAACAATGTTGGAGAAACGGATTTAAAATATCAAACGTTGAACTGACTTCACAGTTGACAGCCATTTTGAGTGGAAAACTACACATTTTACCATTTAAATTTTTATATTTTAAGTATAAAAAGTTTTTTTTTATATATATATATATATATATAGAATAGAGTTCTATATACTCGATCACCATGTTAAGAGTGGGTTTCTAAATAATAGCGTTAATATTTCAGCACGGACCGTGTTTTGAATAAGTACGAAAAAGTAAATTGGGTACTTGAACCGTTTAACCAAAACATTAAAAAAATGAAAATATCGAAAAAAAGTTATATTGTACGTATCCGTTTTGAACTGAAGATCTCAAAAAAAAAAAAAAAAATTCACTTAATTTGATCGAGTATTTTTTTTTTTTTTTTTTTTACAGCAGAAAAACACGTTTTTTTATGAGAACGCATCGAAGACGACATCTTGGGTTTGTTTTAAATTTTTGTTTGATTTTTTAGAAACGACACGGGAGATAACTCCATGTAAAGCGCCGACACTCCCTCCCCATCTTTATCAACTAGCTTTTCTTCTTAAAACTCGAGCCTTTGGCTCGGCATCATAACAAATTGTTTTTTCGCTGTAAAATAAAAACTTGATTAAATTAAGTTACATTTTTTTCCGGAGAACTTCATTCCATAACAGATACGTACAATTTAAACTTTTTTTTTCGATATTTTCATTTAAATTTCTTGATTAAACTGTACAAGTACCGTAAATTGTAATTTAATTTTAAAGAAAAAAGTTTGTAAAATTAATGTTTGTTCAATTACGGATCCATTTCTAACAAAAACTGATTTTTATTTTCAATAAAATTGAGAATAAGGAGGAACATATTTTTTAAAATAGAAAATTTATTTTTAGAAATTCATGAAGTGATTTCATAGTCGGCAGCCATTTTGAATGGAAAACTACACATTCACCATTGAAACGTTTTTACCGTTTTAATTTCTTTAAGTATATATTATTAGGTACTAGTGCAGAGAGTGATCCGGACGTAAATAATAACGTTATTATTTAAAAAAACCATTCTTAACATGGGGAGAGGAGGGTGTTTTATACCTATTCTATACTTCAACCTTACAATGAAATAAAAAAAACCCATAAAACTTTAATTAAACTTGGAAATACGATTAGAAAAAAATAGCGCGGATCAGTAAGGGCACTAGCACCTTTTTAAAATAGAAAATTTATTTCTATAAATTCATACGTTTTTTTTGGGGGGGGCAGCTGGTTTAAAATAGCGAACGTTGAAGTGATTTCATAGTCGGCAGCCATTTTGAATGGAAAACTACACATTCACCAATCACCATTGAAACGTTTTTACCGTTTTAATTTCTTTAAGTAAGCCTGATATTGAACAAAGGGGATATCAAGATTTTCATAAAAACATGGCCGCTAAAGAATACAATGCATAATACTGTTTTTTTTATATCTCGATTACCACTGTCTTTCCAAAATTTCAATGCGATTTTCGTATTCAGCATAGTCGAAAACCTATGTAAGTCGTCATCTAAAAGAACATTGGAGGTGGACCTAATGTAAAAATGTACCCCTTTTCTTGTTACACGTAATTGTAATAATGTAATCCATATGATTATTCCTGAATAAATCGTATCTTTTTTTCTGTAAAAAAACATTACCTTTTTCTTCAGTATATGCAAAATATGAACCGTTCTTGGTTTAGTCAGGATTTTCAAGTTTTTGCCGTATTTTTTGTTTATTGAACAGTAAAAAAAAAAAAAAAAAAAAAACTCATCCCCTTCTGTTATGGTTGCCATTTTTTTTTTTTTTTTTTTTTTTTGCTAATGAGAATATATTTTACATAATGTTTTTTTTTTGTTAAATAATAAAATTATTTATATAATTAAATTGGAGTTGCTTATACACTATTGGGACAATATTTTCTAGTCGATAAATGAAGTTGTCAGATAATATGCAATGGTTTCAACTGATATTTTGTCAATTCTAAGAAATTAGAAGGATAGCTTCCAAATTATGCAGTGAAATTACTCGAATATTATTGAATTATTAAAAAAAAAATTAACAATGGTAACAGTTGGAAAATTGCCGCCATCTTGCTTAAATCGAAACGGAAAATTATCATCCTTTTGAACTCTCCTGTATCTTACGATCAGTTTCATCAAATCATATTGTTGTATTTTCTTTAATAAATAATTTTCTACCTTATCGATTTTCGTAATTTTTTATATAATCATCGTAAAAATACGGTGAATACGTTGATACTGGGATTCAATTTTAGAATTTCCGAAACTTCGTCCCTATAATGCAGAAGCGCTAAATTAAACAGAAGTATTTTTCAAGTTAAATATTTATAATTTCCTACTTTTGACACCATGTTATTTTCCTCTCCCGTACAGCACATTACTATTTTTAGATATATAGTAAATATGTCGTATCTCACATAATCTATTCTTAAATGTTTTTGTACAAACATCAATAAAATGATTTTATAATAATGATGACTGATCCCATATAAAATAATTTTAAATATTTTTATATAAACAGAAATAAAATGATTTTTAAATAATGTATCCCTTATTTTAGAATATGCCTTATGAAATATGTTTAATATAAATATATTTTTAAATATATTATTTAATATTCCTTGACATTTGAATATTAACATAAATTTTTAAAAACAAGTACCCCATATAGCTTATTCGTGAGATTATTTCTTTAATTTAAATGCGTACATATTCATCTTTAAATATATTTTAGAATTTAGCAGAGAAACCCGCAAACAAAAATTAATATATGAGTGAAAAATTAAAATGTATGGCAGCTAAATATGACCAAAGGCAATATAAATTATAGTTTTAACTACCTCGATAGGTTTTGTCTGGTTGAACATATTTTAAAGCGTTTATTTAATTCCAAACACAAGTAGTGACGAGTTGGAGAGTTAGAACGACAAGATGGCTGGCATTCAACTGAGAAGTCTCGATAATCGCTTAAAGCAAACTAGAAACACGGTACTAGTGCACTTATTGATCCGTGCTGAAATATTAACGTTATTATTTAAAATAACATTCTTAACATGGGGAGGGGAGGGTGTTTTGTATTCTATACTTTAACCTTACAATTGAATAAAAAATATTTAAAAAAAAAAAATTAAACTTGGAAATACGATTTTAAAAATAGCGCGGATCAGTAAGTGCACTAGTACCTAGAAACTTATAGTTGTCGGCCATATTTTTAGAAGTTTGCAATTCGGCATTTGTTTTTAGAATAAAAAGGTGCAGTGGGCAGTGCACTTACTGATCCGCGCTATTTTTTAAAGCGTATTTTCAATTTTAATTAAAGTTTTGTTTTAATTGTAAGGTTAAAGTATAGAATAGGTAAAAAAGCCTCCCTGTCCTATGTTAAGAATGGCTTTTTAAATAATAACGTTATTATTTCAGCACGGATCAATAAGTGCACTAGTACAAAAAAATTAAAAAAAAAAAACACCAAAACGTATCCCGCTCGGAAGAAAATAACTTTGATTTATTTTTTATATATATTAAGAATTTTACCTTTTTTTTTTTTGTTCGTTTTGTCTTTGCTAAATATCTATATTTATTTTTTAAACTTTTATAATTGTTTTGTTTAAATAATAATTAGAAAAAACTTATAATCGGACTTTTTTTTCAGATTATACAGGGTGTTTCAAAAGTCTTGGGAACATTACAACTATAATAAATAGACTTTTGAAACACCCTCCTGCATTGCCTTTTTCTTTCGATTGGATGTTGAGGTTAAAGTCAATTCTTATGGTTTCGGTTGTTAATTCAATTTTCGATGAAAATACAGATTATGTTAAGCATGGGTTTCTAAATAATAGCGTTAGTATTTCAGCACGGTCCGTGTTTTGTACAAATAAGAAAAAGGGTACTCATGCAGAGAGTAATCCGAGCTAAAATAATAACGGTATTATTTAAAAAGCCATTCTTAACATGCATGCGGACGGGAGGGTGTTTTGTACCTCTTTTGTACTTTCGCCTTACCATTGAATAAAAAAAAAAACATAAAATTTTAATTAAACGTGGAAATACGATTTAAAAACAATAGCACGGATCACTCTCCGCATTAGCACCACAAAAAGAAAATTGTAATTTCATTTTAAAGAAAAGGGTTTATTAAATTAATGTTTGTTCAATTTCGGATTCATTTATAAAACAACCAGACTTTTATTTTTGAATCAAAAAGAAAATGAACATTAAAAGCAAATTGCTTTCTAAAAATCCATGTAAACAATGTTGGAGAAACGGATTTAAAATATCAAACGTTGAACTGACTTCACAGTTGACAGCCATTTTGAGTGGAAAACTACACATTTTACCATTTAAATTTTTATATTTTAAGTATAAAAAGTTTTTTTTTATATATATATATATATATATATATATAGAATAGAGTTCTATATACTCGATCACCATGTTAAGAGTGGGTTTCTAAATAATAGCGTTAATATTTCAGCACGGACCGTGTTTTGAATAAGTACGAAAAAGTAAATTGGGTACTTGAACCGTTTAACCAAAACATTAAAAAAATGAAAATATCGAAAAAAAGTTATATTGTACGTATCCGTTTTGAACTGAAGATCTCAAAAAAAAAAAAAAAATTCACTTAATTTGATCGAGTATTTTTTTTTTTTTTTTTTTTACAGCAGAAAAACACGTTTTTTTATGAGAACGCATCGAAGACGACATCTTGGGTTTGTTTTAAATTTTTGTTTGATTTTTTAGAAACGACACGGGAGATAACTCCATGTAAAGCGCCGACACTCCCTCCCCATCTTTATCAACTAGCTTTTCTTCTTAAAACTCGAGCCTTTGGCTCGGCATCATAACAAATTGTTTTTTCGCTGTAAAATAAAAACTTGATTAAATTAAGTTACATTTTTTTCCGGAGAACTTCATTCCATAACAGATACGTACAATTTAAACTTTTTTTTTCGATATTTTCATTTAAATTTCTTGATTAAACTGTACAAGTACCGTAAATTGTAATTTAATTTTAAAGAAAAAAGTTTGTAAAATTAATGTTTGTTCAATTACGGATCCATTTCTAACAAAAACTGATTTTTATTTTCAATAAAATTGAGAATAAGGAGGAACATATTTTTTAAAATAGAAAATTTATTTTTAGAAATTCATGAAGTGATTTCATAGTCGGCAGCCATTTTGAATGGAAAACTACACATTCACCATTGAAACGTTTTTACCGTTTTAATTTCTTTAAGTATATATTATTAGGTACTAGTGCAGAGAGTGATCCGGACGTAAATAATAACGTTATTATTTAAAAAAAACATTCTTAACATGGGGAGAGGAGGGTGTTTTATACCTATTCTATACTTCAACCTTACAATGAAATAAAAAACCCATAAAACTTTAATTAAACTTGGAAATACGATTAGAAAAAAATAGCGCGGATCAGTAAGGGCACTAGCACCTTTTTAAAATAGAAAATTTATTTCTATAAATTCATACGTTTTTTTTGGGGGGGGCAGCTGGTTTAAAATAGCGAACGTTGAAGTGATTTCATAGTCGGCAGCCATTTTGAATGGAAAACTACACATTCACCAATCACCATTGAAACGTTTTTACCGTTTTAATTTCTTTAAGTAAGCCTGATATTGAACAAAGGGGATATCAAGATTTTCATAGGAATTAAATACAATGACTTAAAATGCATTAAATTTGTTAAAAGTTAAATAAAATATAGAAAAATCCTTACCTTTCATTTTAAGCAATTCAATACGAAAATAAAAATAATTGGATGATTTTTTTTCTTTTTTTGCTCGTGGTCAAAATTGAAAATTTGGTCGGTTTGTAGGGATTTCTTTAGTAAATGGATACAATTTCGATTTCGTGTGTCCAATACATTATAAAATACGAGAATGAAGATTTCAAAAAGTGTAAAAAAGAAATAAAAACTCAAAACATGAAACGTGCATTAAAAATGACTGAACAAAGAATGAAAGATTAAAATGTAAATAAAAAATGTGAAAATTTTCAAAGATAAAAACAAAAATAAAAATGAAACGTAAATTTTTAAAAACTCGTTAATTACGTGTGAAGAAACGTTTTGAACATATTTTGTCCATTTAAAAACGAAAATAATGAGAGGTGAAAAAAAAAAGAATAAACTAAGATCTCTTTCTTCTGCGTTAGCTAAGTCATATATATATATATATATATATATATATATATATATATATATATATATGTGTGTGTGTGTGTGTGTATATGCATATATATGCGTGTATATATATATAAGATATTTATATATATATAAGATATTTATATATATATATATATCTAAATATACATATATAGAATATGTATATATAAAAATTTATATATATATATATATATATATATATATATATATATATATATTTGAACGTGTCTGTATGTATTTACATTTTCCTATGCAATAACTCTGCCAATTGTTAGTCTACACTTGAAATTTGATATACAGGGTACTGAGATTATGGAAAATCTTTCGGATAAAAGTTCAACGATTTAACCTTTGAAAACTCTACCAAACTCCTCCGAAAATTTTGGGTCTAAACGCGTGAAATAAAAACATAGATTCCTTAGACATAGATCTAACTTAATAATCTGATTTCAGGCCAAAAAACCATAAATGTTAAGGGGTCATAATAGGGGTCAAAATTTAAAAAAAAATTGACCGTTTTTTTTTTTGTTTTTTTTTGCTCAACACACACCTTCAAATACCCGGGCAACCCCCGGCTGAAATGCTAGTATATATATATATATATATATATATATATATATATATATATATATATATATATATATATATATATATATATGCTTTTAATTATAAATATATTTTTTTTATTTCTTTTTCACCCCAGAAAACTCAAACTGACACTTTGATGTATGAGAATACTATCTGGGATATATTTTTTTACGGGTACTATGTAGAGAGCAGGGCAGCAAGATACCTTTTTACATTATACTTGATCTTCTACATGTATATTATAATACATGTATATTATAATATACATATATTATAATACATGTATATTATAATACATGTATATTATAATATACATATATTATAATACATGTATATTATAATACATGTATATTATAATACATGTATATTATAATATATGTATATTATAATACATGTATATTATAATACATGTATATTATAATACATGTATATTATAATACATGTATATTATAATATATATATATATAATATATATATATATATATATATATATATATATATTTATATTATCTATTAATTATCTATATTTATAATTAAAGGTATATAAGTATAAATATTTTTTTAAATTTCTTTTTCACCCCAGACAAAGCAAAATGACACTTGGATGTATGAGAATACTATTTGTACGGGTACTATGTAGAGAGCAGAGCAGCAAAATGCCTGTTTACATTATACTTGATCTTCTACATGTCAGTACAGTCAGGAAAACAGGAACCCGGAAGGGAATTCCAAAGTCTAACAGTCCTAGAGAAGAAACTATTAGGTTAGAAGATTTCTTACATCTAGAGATTTATACTGTGTAGAGGGGATTTTTGCTGCTTGTCGGGTTTGTCAGGGGTATTAACGTTGGGGGGGGGTCAAAACAGGTTGTAGTTCACATACCATTAAAGTATTTGTAAAACATTTTGCTGATGGCATAGCGGTTAAAGCCTAGCTGATAGTGCGTGATCTATTAAGTTGGCACCTCTCTTTTGAAGCTTGTCTAAGATGAAGAGACAAGAAGCAGATGCACCAAACTTGGGCGAATGGTGGTCTTGTAGATGTACACGATTCTCTAAGTTAGGAAAACAGGAACCCGGAAGGGGATTCTAAAGTCTTGCAGCCTTAGGGAAGAAACTATTGGAGTAGAAGATTTCTTACATCTAGGGATTTATACTGTGAATGTTAAGCCGAGCAGTTTTAACGAAGTTCTATCAGCTAATGTATCATTTGCCAAGGTTTCTTGTAGTTATTAAAGGAAAGGAGCTTAGTCTTGGAAGCATTGAATGTGACCATCAATTTTTGTCCCCATTCCACCACAGATTGGCTTAGATACCTGTACATTCGTTTTCCACTTGTACCTGTTAAAGAGCGTGGTGTCCTCAGAAAATATACCCATGTCAGACAATTTTTTTCAGGGAGGTCATTTATAAATACCAGGGATAATAAAGGTCCTAGGATTGACCCCTGAGGTAATCTCGCATTGATATATTGTTTTGACGTACGTTCATCGAGGACAACCTGGATTCATTTCTTAAGAAGGATTTAACTATATTAAGTATTCGTCTAGTAATACCATATGATCTTTTGAAGGTTTTGTTTGCAAAAAAAGAGACAGAGAAGAAGAGAGAAAAAGAA
Organism: Euprymna scolopes; assembly: GCF_053919585.1. Lineage (NCBI taxonomy): Eukaryota > Metazoa > Mollusca > Cephalopoda > Sepiida > Sepiolidae > Euprymna > Euprymna scolopes. Next base: position 152,863,016 of record NC_136527.1, read on the forward strand.
AGAAACTTTAAAAGAACCTTGCAACCTGCATGTTTTGCTTTTCAGAAAAAAACAGAGAAAAGGACTTTTGTTGAAAAACTGAATTTAAAAACTTGAAAAAAGATATTTTCTATTTTGTAATTGCTTTACAATGTTTTTTTAATTTTTACTTCATATGTTACCTTACAGGTTTTGAAAACTTGAGCTTAGGAAAATATAAGCAACCGTAATATTTTATTGTTTTTTAAAATAAATTCGTATCATTTTAAATTCATTTCGGGTCGTTATTTCATTTGTTCATTCCTCTTTGCGTTGCTTGTTAATTTCCACCTTTATTTTCCTTTAATTTTGTTACTTTTTAAAGCAGATTTTGGTGATGACCTCAAAATCCGTCACCATGTCAGAATGTCCCATCAGTTAAATTGTCTTTTCAACATTAAATGATTTTATGATTCATTTTTGTATAATTTTTAATTAATAAAAACAATAAGTTTTTTTTTTACTTTTACATTTTCACAGTCAATAATAATGTAGAAATATAATTTAATGTTTTGTTTTGAAAATTGTTTATTTGTCGTGATTTGAACACGTTTTTATGAAATATGAATCCGGATGCATTACAATAAAATGTCGACATTCCAATGCTTAAACTCTTTGTGGCAATATAAATATAGTTTCTAACGGATTGATGGTTGTTCCATACTGAGATACAAAATCAATCTTTGATTTAAAACATTCCTTTAACAACAAAAGTTACGATATATTGCGTTTTCTTTTTTTTTTACATAGACGTCACCACTTATCAAGGCCGGAAGGCCACTTAAGATTAAGGGATAAAGAGTGTACAGTAATCAAAAGGACAATATAGTAATCGATAGTAATGGAAGTTCGGTAAATTTGTTAACTTAAGTGGAACGGCTCATCAGAAACTTGTTCACGTTGGACTTGAAGACAACCATATTATAGACAGCTGGAAAGCAGGAAAACAGGAAAACGGAAGACAATTTCACAGGCGTGCAGTTATAAGAAAGAAGCTTTGATCATGTAATCTACGTTTAGGTTTAGGTACAGATAAAGAGTGGGGAGAATTATTGATAATGTTTTCAGCTAGACGGTGTTTCTTGTAAAAGTTTGGCGAGGGGGGACCATAGATTGAAGCTCAGTCGAAAACTTTCCATGAAAATAACGATAAAGCAGAGACAAACTCGCAACATTTCTTCTGTGAGATAGAAGTTGCAGCGAAAAGAAAAGGACATCTCCTTCGAGGCCACAAAGTCTATTTTGAACCCTATCAAGGCAGGACAAGTCCTTTTTATCAGCTCTTGCCCAGATGTGGCAACAGTATTATATTCTTGGACGTGCCTGGCTCTTATATAGATAGATAATTGCATCAGTAGTGAGATATCTACTGGATCGATAGAAGGATCCGACCATTTTTCCAGCGGCCTTGGCAACAGATTTGATGTACGTATTCCATTTAAGATCAGGAGTAAAGATCAAGCCCAGAAGCTTACAAAGATATTGTTTCAACCTCATTCTTACAACCAATCAGCCAAATTTCTCCTTCAATTATGGCAGACAACACATCAAATCGATCATGGTCATTTGCATGTCATTGCTTTTCAGAGAATCTGCGGCTGCTGCTGCTGCTACAGTTATAATCAAAGAAAAGGCAAAGGTGGACATAACATGTTTAGATTTTATCGACAAGGAGCTAATATAGATTGGATAAAACTCCAGTTCGAAAAGGGGATGGCTGTTTCCGAGGGCAAAGATGTGATTCTGAATGAAGGTGACTGCGAACTAAATGAACTGTCAACACGTTGCCATTTTTACGTGCACCAGCTGACCAAAAATATGTATAGAACATGTTCCTGTTTCCTTGGCACGTGTTTCGTCGTGGTTGAATCTAGCGTGACTCCATGGCACGTGTTTTGTCTTCTCCGACTCATCGGAGTGGCTAAATCTAGCGTGACTCGAAATCGGAACCCCATGAAATAAGCATAGACCTCTACCATCGGACCACCGCACAACACTGTTGGATCATCGCGTTTTTTTTTTCTGTAGATGCTGTTTATTTGTTTTTGTTTGCGATCATTTTTTAATAAATTCAAACAAAAACAAATAAACAACATCTACGTTTAAAAAAACGCGATGGTAGAGGTTTACGCTTCTTATAATGATTGCGAATCACGCTACATTCAGCCACTCTGATGACTGATAGACGACCAAACGCGTGTTAGTGGATAATTATATTTTAAAAACAATATTATTCCCAACTCGCATTTTAGTAAAAATACAATTTTGTATAATTTTTATGCCCATGGTGTCGTACAGTTCCCGAAAAATCACGTCTCACACGTGATTTTGAGGTGCGCCATGTCACCATGAAAGCAGGTTGCTGGGTGGTTGGGGAGAAGCGTTCAGACCTGTGTAGAGTGAATATCGTCAGATTTTTCCGGAATTTGTTTACATTGGACTTGAAGGCAACGATATTGCAGTCGGTCGAGAAGCAAATCAGCAGAACGGTGTTTCATAGGCGGGCAGTTCTAAGAAAAAAGCGTTCAGACCTGTGTAGAGTGAATATCCTCACACTTTTCCGAACATGTTTACATTGGACTTGTGGTCGTTCAAGAAGCAAGTAAGCAGAACAGTTTTTCATATTAGAAAGAAACATGTTTCAGTGTTTCATAGTAGAAAGAAAGTGTAGAATGAACAACGTCAGAATTTTCCGTACTTGTTTACATTGAACTTGAAGGCAATGATATTGTCAAGCAAGCAAAATCAATTTTCCATAGGCGGGCAGTTCTAAGAAAAATGTGTTCAGACCTGTGTAAAGTGAACATTGTCGAGCGATTCGTCAAATTTTTCCGATTCAAACAAAAACGAAATCATCAGATTTTTTTTTATTGAATTGCCTACAAAGAAAGGTAAGTTTTTTTTCAATATTTTATTTGCTAACTTTTAACAATTTAATGCATTTTAAATCAGTGTAATTTTATATGTCAATCTCGATTTCCCCATTTCCCGTAGACAGCCTTATTTAAAGAAATTTAAACGGTAAAATGTATAGTCTTCCAATCAAAATGGCTGCCGACAATGAAGTCACTTTAACGTTTTATTTATTTTAAATCGGTGCCTTTAAAAACATGCACATGAATTTACAAAAATCAATTTGCAATTAAAAATATGTTCCTATTATTTTAATTTTATTAGAAAAATAAAAATAATTTCGTTTCATAAATGCATCTGAAATTGAACAAACATTTATTTTAACAAACTTTTTTTTCTTTCAAATTAAATTACAATTTCACTTTTTGGTACTTATACAAAACACGGACCGTACTGAAATAGTAAGGTTATTATTTAGAAGCACATGCTTAACATGGTGAGAGGGAACATAAAACATTATTCTGTCGTTTCATCTAAAATTTATTAAACAACAAAAACCATAAGAATTGAATTTAACTTGAACATCTTATCTAAGGTAAAAAGCAATATAATCTGTCGTTTCATTTAAAATTTCATAAACAACAGAAACCATAAGAATGTAATTTAACCTAAACATCCTATCTATCATGGAAAATTTAAAGTGTAAAGTAAACAGAAATCTTGTTGCTCAACTCCCTACATAGTATCTTTGCAATTATGTCCCAGCTCTCCACGTCAAAGTGACACTGTGCTTTGTTTGGAGTGAAAACGCAAGAAAAATATTTGCTTTTCAATTATAAATATATTTTTAAATATATGTATATGTATGTGTATTTATTTATATATACCTTATAATATATCTGAATATATACATAAATATATTTTTAACACACACACATACACACACACATATAATATATAGATATATATTTTAAAATATATATAAATATATCTATACATATTTAATATAAATACATATATTTGCATATTTAAGCACACACAAACACACACACACACACACACACACACACACACACACACACACATATATATATATATATATATATATATATATATATATATATATATATATATATGTATGTATTTGTTCGTTAACCGTTAGTATATAACTAACGCAGAACAGACACCGTAGACGTAATCGATTCACCAATAGGTGTCGCTAGCAGTGTATCATTTGTGGGGCATTTATAGACTTGAACCACAAATTGTGTACATGGATTTTTAGAAAGCAATTTTTTTATTTTAAATGTTTCTTTTTATTTTCAATTTTATTGGGAAAATAAAAATCCATTTGTTTTATAAATGGATCCGAAATTGAATAATTATTTTACAAACTGTTTCTTCTTTCAATTATAATTAAACTTTTTGGTACTTATGCAAAACACGGACCGTGCTGAAATACTTACGTTATTATTTTATTTATTTATTTTTTTTTTTTTACATAGGCATCACCACATTATCAAGGCCAAGAGGCCACTCAAAGATAAGGGTTAAAGAGTGTACAGTAGAAATTGGACATTATAGTAATCATTAGTAATGAAAATTTGGTAAAGTTGATAACTTATATGGAACGGCTCATCAAGAACTTATTTACGTTAGACTTGAAGACAACCATATTGTAGTCAGCCGGAAAGCAGGAAAAAGGAAGACAATTCCACAGGCGTGCAGTTCTAAGAAAAAAGCTTTGTTCATGGAATCTACGTTTAGGTTTAGGCACAGATAGATTCCCATGTTTAACATGGTGAGCGGAAATAAGAAAAAATATTTTATTTCCTAACTTTTAACAATCCAATGGATTTAAAATCAGCGTATTCATTTTTCCCATAACTTTTAACGAGTCCATGTATTTCAAATAAGTGAGTTTTTTTTTTATTTTATGAAAATCTCGATTTTTCCTCTTTATTGGTTGACAGTCTTGCTTTAATTTAAACTTGAATTTAACATTTTAAACAATAAAGAAATTTAAATGATAAATGCGTAGTTTTCCACTCAAAATGGCTGACGATTGTGAAGTCACTTCAACGTTCGCTATTTTACCTCATGTGTGTACGTGGATTTATGAAAAGAAATTTGCTATTTAAAAAAAAATGTTCTTTTTTATTTTCAATTTTTTGGGGAAAATAAAAATCTTTGTTTTATAAATGTATGCGAAATTTTACAAACTTATTTCTTTCAAATTAAATTTTAATTTAAATATTTGGTACTTCTACAAAATACAGCCGTGCGGAAATGCTAACGTTCTTATTTAGAAACACTTAATATGGTGACTGGGTAAAAAAAAACTATCCTGTAGTTTCATTTAAAATTTCATAAACAACAGACCATAAGAGTAGAATTTAATCTGAACATCATCTCATATAAAAGGCAATATAATCTATAAAATAAATATTCTAGTTTGATCTAAAAAGAAACGTCCGCTTCCTACTAAGTGTGTCTAATTATTATTAAAAAAATAAAGTTTATAAGAATATAAAGGCATTTAGCAAAGAAGACAACAAACAAAAAAAGTAATAAAAAATACAAATGTAACAAAAGGCAAGAAAGTGACTCTTCTACATAGTGGAATAAGTTTTGTATTTTAACGTATTTTAATGTTTTATTTCGTTCATTGAACAAGTATTGCTGAATTGCATAGTTGTTTTGTTTTCATGATTTAAACGATTATCGAGACTTCCCAATTGAATGTTTGTATGTCAGCCATCTTGTCGTTCTATCTTACCAATTAATCACTACTTGTGCTTTGAATGAAATAGACGTTTAAAAATATATTAAACAACAGAATACTTACCCAAGTAGGTAAAAGAATAATTTATCTTGCCTTTGGTCATATTTAGTTGTCATATTTTTTTTATTTTTGATTCATTTTTCGTTTGTAGGTTTCTCTTCCCAAATATATTTCTAAAAACATATTATTTAAATTTTAAAAATCAGTGTTATTTAAATTAAAGAAATTATTTAAATTAAAAAAAACATGCTATATGGTATAGTATTTAAAATGTCAATGAATAAGAAATATATGTAAAAACAATCATTTTATTTATATTAAAATATTTAAGAATATTTTATGTGATGAATCCTCATTAATCAAAAAATATTTTTATTATTGTTTATATAAACTATTTAAGAATAGATTATGTGAGCTACAGCAATATTATTTAAAATTTAAATTAAAAAAAAGTAATATGCTAAGAGAAATGTGTTCAAAGCAGTAAATTAGAAATGTTTAACTAGAAAAAAATACTGTTTTTTTTTAAATCCGATTTTTATTATTTAATGAAAATATTATTTAAAATAAGATTTCAGTATTTACATTAAAATAAAAAAAAAATCCAACAAAAAAGAACGACAAGCCTAACCGGGCGTTTTTTTTTTTTTTTTTTTTACTGTTATCTAACAACAAACAAAACAAACTTGGATTTAACTTGAAAATCATAACGAAAATAACGCAGTCCGTAGTCTGCATATACTGGAAAAGTATTTTTACAAAAATTATTGGCGGTATTGTATGAAAAATACGGCATTACTATGAGGTGTAAAAAAAAAAATGGGAATTTGGTTTACTGTACGCATAGATTCGAAAAAAAGTTGTCACAAAACAAACAAATATTATAAAAGGCAAGATAAGTTACTTTTCTACCTAACTGGATATGGTTTTAATGTTTTTATTTAATGTAACATGTCTATTCAGCAAAAAAAAAATAGCGTTTACCGATGTATTGGAAAATAAAAAATGGCGTCCGACTCTTTCTTTGACACGGTAAGTTTGGGAAAATGAGTTATAAATAAAAAAAGACAAAATTTCTGTTAAAAACCCGCCGAAGATATGTTAGCCCATGTCACGGTAACAATTGAGCTAGATTCTAACCGTTGTCTAGTTTTTTTTATTTTTAATTCCTTTTCCCAAACTTACCGTGTCAAAGAGAGTCGGGCGCCATTTTTAATTTTCTAATACATCGATAAAGACTGTAAGTTTGGGAAAAGAAATTAAAAATAAAAAAAACTAGACAAAATGCGGTTAGAAACTCGCTCAATATATGTTACCGTTACATGAGCTGACATATATTCGGCGGGTTTTTAACAGTATTTTGTCTAGTTTTTTTAAAGATTTATTTATAACTCATTTTCCCAAACTCACTTTCATGAGCAAAGCTTCTTTCTTAGAACTGCACGCCTGTGGAACTCTGTTCCGTCTGCCTGCTTCCCTCCGGACTACAACTTGGATGTCTTCAAGTCTAATGTTAACAAATTCCTAATGAACCGCCCCCCTAATTAAACACTTCATAAAATCTCCTCACTAACGTGATGTACTTGCAATAACCCTTATCCCTGAGTGGCTTCCGGGCCTTGATAAGTGGTGATCACTGTGTAAAAAAAAAAAAAAAAAAAAAAAGTGTTAAAGAGAGTCGGCGCCATTTTTATTTTTTCCAATACATCGGTGAACAATGTATTTTTTTTTTTTAGCTGAATAGACATGTTACATTAAATAAAAACACCAAAAACATATCCAGTTAGGTAGAAAAGTAATTCATCCTGCGTTTTCTAAAATTTATTTAAATAACATTTATTTGTTTTGTGATAAGTTTTCGAATCTGTGTACAGTAATTATTTTTTTCAATCCGGAAAATGATGTTTATGAAAACAAATTTAATAATTTTACTGTTGTATAATTTAATAAAAAAAAACCTACGAAACAATTTGTTGAATTGAAAAAAGTAACGTTATTATTTTATAAAGTTAACATAAGATGACGGGGCTTTATTTAACTATTTTATACTTTCACCTAATAATACATCCTATAAATTTAAATTTAACCTGTAACATCTAAAAAGATACCATGGTCCGTGAACTGCAGAGGTTTCGAAGGAAAAGTTTAAAATTTCTTTATTTTTCATTTGAAATCGAAACATTGAATTTTAAGTTAAAACAATGATATCTACTTTGTTATGTCCCAGTAATATACATATACAAAAATTACGAAAAACGATGAGGTAGAAAATTACTGATTAAGTAGCAGGTCCTGTGGAAATTCCACATGGGACTCATTCATATGTAATATATTGATGTTGGCATTCTGTAGCTGTTCAGAATAAATGGAGACGCTCTGATATTATTGTAGCTCTTTTGTTAAAACTGCAAAAGGAGTTATCTAAGCCAACTATGACGTATTATAGAGTTATTGTTCTATCGATTTTTTTATATAATGTAAACGTGCGATTTCAAAAATAATATATATATATATATATATATATATATATATATATATATATCCACATAACTTGGGTGCATTAACTTGAATCGAAACCAAAACTTATATGTATAACTTGAGTTCATTCAGCTCTAATCAAAACGAAAACTTATGAAGAATTCTTGGTAAAATTATTTATTACAAGAAATGGAAGTCCATAACAATTAAACGACAGTCACTCGGATGTAATCGTGACACACAAAATAAATAACACGTTATCCTATTAATATATAGATGAATACAGATTTCGAAGTTAAAATCAAGGCCGGAAAAATGTCTTAAGATTTCGTTCGTTTTCTTCATTAAATCTCAATTTTCGTTAATTGTATTCGAAATATAATTTCATTAATACTTAATTTTGCACCTTATTGTGTTAAAAAAAAATGTTCGCAATTTTGATGTTATGTTCATTACTGTGATATGTTCATTGCTGTAGCATGACAATAAAGTGAACATACCATTGGTTATATTTAAAACAAATTATATTTTGAATTGAGACCTTATGAAAAAGAAGCACCTTATATTGTATTTATGAAAAAGACGTCCTGGATATGACCTTAAACTATATACGATGTTGGGGACCCAGCTTGCGGGGTTTGGGGAGTGTGGAGCCATCCTTTAATTGCCATTGCTCCCAGGTTCACTCTGACCCGGAGTGGTAGTACCTGTTAGGGTCCCAACTATGGGTTAAATAGAAACTGACTTTAAAAAGAATATATATACTCTATTAAAAAATTGTTCTTCCAAATCACTAGATTCGGCATTGAATAATCTGAAAAGGGTTGATATGCCGTAAAACAAAAACAACCAACTTATAAAAAAGAAGCACCTTATATTTTATTTTTTAACATGCAAAATATGGTTTATAAAAACACGGGTTTTATAAGTTTACAATTTCGAGAAATATATTCTTGGATTTTGAAATGTTTATGTTTTAGTCCACTTATGCAAAAAAAAAAAAAAAAATTTTTTTGAATGAAAGTTTCTCTAATAATTGGTTTCCATAATTCAGAGTAGACATGGAGGGGGCACAAGGGTTAAAAATATCATAGCATTAATTTGTGTCATATTCGGCAGCCATTTTGAATAAAACATTTCAATTTACCGGTTATGTTTCTGGTATAAAATGGTTCTTGTTACGATTTAGCTTGTATTAAAAAAGAAACATCGGTTCGTGTGTAGATTAGCGATCTTTTAAATTTACGCATTTCAGATGAAAACAGAATGACGTACTTACCTGTCATGTCAAAATAATTATAAATTCCGAAAATATACGAAAAAGTAGTCGAGTAAAAAAATAGTTTCAAGTAAAATAGAAGTTATCGAATCATTGCGTTTTATTGTATGTTTTAACGTGGAAGAGTTATGAGACCAATTCAGTATGAAAAACTGGTTTATCTTGACTTTCATTGACTGAAATTAAGGTTCCGCCCTTTTTTACAAAGATCGTTATTGTAGATGTTTTTCCTTTTTTTTAAGACATCTAGCACATCTACTGGATCATTGTGTAAATTCTAAGAACTTATGCTAATTTCGACATGACTTATAAGTACATAATGTTTTCACCTGAAATGCTTTTGTTTTAAACGATCACCAATTTTCGCAAACACTTTATGTTTGTAATTATTATCTATACTTAATTTTTGAATTTATTTTAATTTCAACATGATCCGTAGATACGTAATCTTTTCATTGAAATGCGTTGATTAAAAATATTGCCAATCTACACAAGCACCAAAGAATCTGGTGTACATGATCATAACGAAACGAATACATCATCTTTTAAAACATATAAATTGATAAAGTAGTTATATTTTTTATAGATAACACTATTTTAGGCGATTAATGGGAATTCGCAGGCATTACACTGTACATCTAATAAGTACGAATTATTGTTGAGTTATCTTTCATTTGCTGATTTTTTTTTTAAAGGGGAGACATGAGATCATATCTCCGAAACTCATAAAGATTTATTTTCTTATTTACAAATAAAACTATTTGAACAATTTACGTGATTTTTGGAACATGATATATCCTTTCAAATGAAACAAATGAAAGTTTGAACTTCAGTTTTTATTTAAAAAGAAATTGGTTCGAAAACAATGCGAAATTTGTAAACACGTTTTTTTAAAAAAAAATTTACTTTGTTTTAAAAAAATAATACCTGATTTGGTTTTCTTCAAGTTTTGCATTTGCAAAGATTTTGTGAGCCTGTTAAAGATGACGGTATTTAGGGGAAATTAGTCCAATTGAAAGTTTATTCTGACCGGCTTTTTTGGAAATGAGATTTTTTTCCCCCGATGTTTGAAGTCAAACGTCAATGTTAAATGAGGTGTTCTTTTATTTATAGATGCAGGCAAAAATGAGCGGGCAAAAATGGGGGATCAAGTTTTGAAAGCTAATTTATAATTTTTTTGTAGGTTCCCGACTACTTTTTGATTGCATTTTAAAGAATACTTTATTTCAAAAAAGAGAAAAAATATTTGTGCACGAGAAAAAAAAAAAAAAGGGAAAACTGTTTTCACGGCGAGCTAACCAATTCAGCTAAATTTTGAAGTTAAAGAAATTCATTGTAAAAATCTTTAAAAGATAAATATTAGTTTCTGGGTCTATTTTGGAGTAAAGGCCTAAAATATTGAATTAAATACTGATAAAAAAAAACACCTTTTTTGTCAAAACCTAAATTAATTAGCCCCAAACCCAAGTGATTCTGCTGTTCGCAAAAACGCAACAAACTAAAATTTTGTAACCACGACTATAGGAAAGCTCAAAATTGCAAGCAGTCGAAGAACTGTGAAAATGACGCCATGTAATTAAACGGGAGAAAGGAGTGTGATAGTTTTCTTCTTTTTCCCAGACATGCAGCCATACATTCCTAATCTGAACGTTTGTATAAATTCTTCCATTTTTTTAATTTAATCATTTTTCTCTGTTCCTGTTTTACATTATATTTTTAATTATTCAATAAAAAAATGTTACACTGAAAGTTTCATATTCTTGCGAGCAAGGAAACTATTAAAATCTTGCTTATAAAAATTATACGAAATATGTAATTTAAAAAAGTAGAAATATTTTTTGCAATTATATTTTTTTCGTGTGTGTGAAAATATTAAATAAATAATGCTTAATTTAATGGTAATATCGGTAGTTCGAGAAATTCATTTTTCTTAGAGTTATATCGAATTCAATAATACGAACTTTAGTGGAGTTTTCGTAATGTTCCTGTAAAAATTATTTTATTTTATTGTTACAAATTAAGATGCTTTATTTATATAAAAAAAAAAGCAAAAATAAATTCTTGCGTTTTTTATTTACTACTGAAAACCATAACTTTAGTAAAGGTATTTTTTGTTTAAATAAAATAATACATTTCCACTAAGATTTAAATAAGAATAATTAGTTATATTCCACGATCATTATTTGAGAAATACTGAAAATTTAATTAAAATTGGTTAATTTCCTGATTTTTGGTGTTTTTATTTATTTTTTAAATAAAGGAATAGGTCAAAATGTTTATACATTTTGAGCATCGGTATTCATATTTCCCGTACCTATGTACCATTACAAACTTTATTATGCATACGGACAGAAAATACTGTATAATACTTAAACAGTAGAAAAACACCTAATAATTACTTTAAAAAGTACATGTATTCGTATTCCTGTCTGTTTGTTCACAATTTAATTAATATATACAAAAGATCCATTACTTTATTTTTATCAGTAATTCCTATATATTGGATGATTATTTCAAATTATACGATTAAGAAGTGACCTCATTACATTAATGAAAATCAATTTTATTAAATAGCGGTATGTTAGTTATTGTTTATAGTGAGAGGATTGTTTTCTATTTAAGTTTTTCTTTAAATTTGATTTATATTGATAACCTATTCAATTGGATTTTTTTTTTACCAATATCGATTTTTTTTTATAAACCGATTTGAGTTATTTCCCCTAGGGTACCAACTTTGTGTTTTCTTTTTTTTTCTTTTTCGGCGGATAACAAACTAAAAATAATTCACACAAACTTTCAAGCATAATTTTTTGAATTAATTTAAATAAAATATTTTCCAACGTGATTTCACAATTAACGTTGTGGTCCAGTGGATTTTTATTTTAAAATAAACAAACAATCCAATTCAACTATGATTCTTTATTTAAAACAAAAACAAAACTATCTTTCATTTACGTTTTTTAACAGTTTTTTCTTTACATTTTTTGACATTGTAACTATTTTTTTCTTCACTTTTTTTACATTGTAACTATTTTTTTTCTTTACATTTTTTGACATTGTAACTATTTTTTTCTTCACTTTTTTTACATTGTAACTATTTTTTTTCTTTACATTTTTTGACATCGTAACTATTTTTCTTCACTTTTTACATTGTAACTATTTTTTCTTCACATTTTTTTGACATCGTAACTATTTTTTTCTTTACATTTTTTTTTACATTGTAACTATTTTTTTCTTCACTTTTTTTTTACATTGTAACTATTTTTCTTTAATTTTTTTTACATTGTAACTATTTTTCTTTAATTTTTTTACATCGTAACTATTTTTTCTTCACATTTTTTTGACATCGTAACTATTTTTTCTTCACATTTTTTTGACATCATAACTATTTTTTCTTCACATTTTTTTGACATCGTAACTATTTTTTCTTCACTTTTTTACATTGTAACTATTTTTTTCTTCACATTATTTTGACATCGTAACTATTTTTCTTCACATTTTTTGACATTGTAACTATTTTTTCTTCATTTTTTTGACATCGTAACTATTGTTTTCTTCATTTATTTGACATCGTAACTATTTTTCTTCACATTTATTTGACATCGTAACTATTTTTTTCTTCACATTTTTTTTACATCGTAACTATTTTTCTTCACATTTATTTGACATCGTAACTGTTTTTTTCTTCACATTTATTTGAAATCGTAACTATTTTTCTTCACATTTATTTGACATCGTAACTATTTTTTTCTTCACATTTTTTTTTACATCGTAACTATTTTTCTTCACATTTATTTGACATCGTAACTGTTTTTTTCTTCACATTTATTTGAAATCGTAACTATTTTTCTTCACATTTATTTGACATCGTAACTATTTTTTCTTCACATTTTTTTGACATAGTAACTATTTTTTTTCTTCTTCACATTTTTTTGACATCGTAACTATTTTTTTATTCACATTTTTTGACATCGTAACTATTTTTTTATTCACATTTTTTGACATCGTAACTATTTTTTTCACATTTTTTTGACTTCGTAACTATTTTTTTCTTCACATTATTTTGACATCGTAACTATTTTTCTTCACATTTTTTGACATTGTAACTATTTTTTCTTCACATTTTTTTGACATCGTAACTATTGTTTTCTTCATTTATTTGACATCGTAACTATTTTTCTTCACATTTATTTGACATCGTAACTTTTTTCTTCACATTTATTTGACATCGTAACTTTTTTCTTCACATTTATTTGACATCGTAACTTTTTTTCTTCACATTTATTTGACATCGTAACTATTTTTTTCTTCACATTTTTTTAACATCGTAACTATTTTTTCTTTTAATAACACAAGTCATAACTCATCATTTTTATAACATAAACACTTGTTTTCCGGTATTTCTAAAACTGTTTGTTTTCGTTGCACACCGTAAAGAAATCTTTCTAGACTGAGGTAGCATAAAAGAAATTTGCTTAAACTGGAACATAGTCATAAAAGGGTGCTCAATATCCTAAGAATAGCTTCTCTTCGTATCCCTTCGGCCGAAATATCTGGTGGAGAGTTTGTCACGTACTTCTTTTCGGGGTCAATTACATTTTCGTGTTTTCATCCGTTTTTTTTTTTATTTTTGAAATTTATGTTGGGGTGTGTCCAAACCGAACATCATGTCAACCCTGGCAACGCTGACTATCCATGCTAGTACTTCATAAAATCCCAACCGACTTTTCGAGGAATGAGATTTTGGTAAATGTGTAGTTTAGCTGTATAAATTATTTGACAGACAAAAATTATAAAAAAATTTTTATTTTTATATAAAACATTAATAGACCCTAAGGTATAAATAAAACCTGAAAAAATTTCATTTTTCTTTTTCCGTCATTTTTATTAGATTAAATGTACGATATTCGAAGTCGCAATATTGCTTGTAAATTTGACCTTTTTAAGATTTGACAGATTGGCCTTTTTAAGGCCAAAGTTGGCTTTTTTTAATCTCTTTAATAGAACCATGTTTTTGGCACCATATTTTTTTTGTAATTGAAGAGCCTAAAGAAAAGGTCAGATTTGGCCTAAAAAAGCCACATTTTCAAAGCAATACCGTGGTCTTGAATGTCGTACATTTAGTCAAATAAAAAATTATGAATATTTAATAAAAAAAAATTTGTCTTGTTTTCCTTCAGCTTTTGGATATAATAATGTGTTTTATATTAAAAATATTTTTAGAATTTTTTTCATCAAATAATGTACACGCTAAACTATACATTTACCTAGATTTTTTTAGACTGTGTAAGTAACATTTTCTCTTTTGGACGTGCAAGATTTAGAGGCTATTTTTCAACCTAAGATACACATCTGTCAAAATCTCATTTCCAAACAAAAACTGGTTAGAATAAACGTCCCATTCAACTAATTTCTTCTCATCACTTTCTTCTTTAGAAACGATGCAAGTGTAAAGCTTGAGAAAAACCGTTTTAAATTTATTTAATAAATATATTATTTTAAATTTAGTATTAATATTTAATAAATATATTATTTTAAATTTAGTATTAATATTTAATAAATATATTATTTTAAATTTAGTATCAATATTTAATAAATATATTATTTTAAATTTAGTATCAATATTTAATAAATATATTATATTAAATTTAGTATCAATATTTAATAAATATATTACTGTATCAAATATTGTCGGAATCTGTTTTTTATCGACGTATTTTCTTTTAATTCGGAAAGATGCTGTTTATGAAAACATAAAAACATAGATTTAATAAAAAAATATTAATTTTATTGTTTTATAAAGTAAGAAAAACATAGACTTAATAATGTTACTGTTATATAAATTAAGAAAAACATAGGCTTAATAATGTTACTGTTATATAAATTAAGAAAAACATAGATTTAATAATGTTACTGTTATATAAATTAAGAAAAACATAGATTTAATAATGTTACTGTTATATAAATTAAGAAAAACATAGGCTTAATAATGTTACTGTTATATAAATTAAGAAAAACATAGATTTAATAATGTCACTGTTATATAAATTAAGAAAAACATAGATTTAATAATGTTACTGTTATATATATATTAAGAAAAACATATATTTAATGTTACTGTTATATAAATTAAGAAAAACATGCTTAATAATGTTACTGTTATATAAATTAAGAAAAACATGCTTAATAATGTTACTGTTATATAAATTAAGAAAAACATAGGCTTAATAATGTTACTGTTATATAAATTAAGAAAAACATAGGCTTAATAATGTTACTGTTATATAAATTAAGAAAAACATAGACTTAATAATGTTACTGTTATATAAATTAAGAAAAACATAGACTTAATAATGTTACTGTTATATAAATTAAGAAAAACATAGACTTAATCAAAATTTTACTGTCATATAAATTAAAACAATATAGATTTAATATTAATTTTACTGTTATATTAATTTATAAAACACTACAAAATAATTTGTTAAATTTTAAATTGAAGTAATAAATTGAAATAATGAGATTATTATTTAAAAAGCCAAACAGAATAGAACGGGAACTTTCTTTTACTATTTTGTACTTTCACATAACAATTAAATAAATATAACTACTATAGGTTTGAATTAAGCCTACAACTATTATCTAAATAATAAAACCGGGTTCGTAAACTGCAGAACTTCTTAAGGAAAGTTTTGCTAATTATTTAAAATCTGATATATATAAAAAATCTTGATATTGAAAATATTCAAATTTTTAAAAAACCATTATAAATCAGATGGAAGGTAAAGAAAATCTTCAATATTCGACAAGGCGTACAAATAATTAGAAAATCGTAATATTGAATTATAAGTAAAACCAATAATAATATCTACTTTGTTTTCATGTCGAACACAAAAAAATATATTGAAAATTAAGTTCTGCAAAATTGCTTAAGATTTCCAAAGATTTCAGAGAAAATGCCTCCCTTGTTACGATTTGAACTCTTCGGTTTCTTTTATTTACTAAATCTCAATTTTCATTAATTGCACTCGAAACATACTTCCAATACTATTTAATTATATACCTTATCATTTTTCGTAATTGTTGAATATGTTCATTACTGTGACATGACCATAAAGTAGATACACTTGGTTTTACTTGAAAGCCTGCATTTTGACCAAATTTGTGATAATTTAGAATATTCATATCTCAATTATATGAATGTGTTTGTAGAAGACAAAAACGTGCCATACATTTATTGTAATTTAATCTCCTTATTACATTGTATAGTGTTACTAATATTAAAACATTAAACATGAAAACGAAGATAGTTAATGAAGTTTCAATGCATATGCTTATACGAGCTTTGTAAACGTCTAGCATATTTCCAGTTCAAAGTAATTTTCTAGCAGTGTTGAGAAAATCCACCTTTTTAAATACATCTTGGAAATGTTTCAAATTATTTGGAAATGAATTTGTTAATTATTTTATTTTCGTTTACATATTTTAAGATAGTTGAAACATTAGCTTAAGTTTGTTAAATGAATAAACGTATGTTTACTCATACAAACCTGTGGAAGACTAATAGCATTGCTAAATTGAAAAATATATTAGAAAAAAGCATAAAGAAATGAAGCACAAAAATAAAACTAACTTTTTTCTACCAAATTTTTGAGTACTAAAACATTAAACTGATTTTATGTTCAGATAAATTATAGTTTTGATAGACTTGTTGTAATTTACTTTCATTGTTACATAAATATATATATATATATATATATATATATATATATATATATATATATATCTTCACACTATGAAAACAAAACGGTGGGTATAATTTCAACTTTATACTTTAAGCAACATCTGTATCGACATACTCTTTGTCAAGTTGGAAACTATTCAATCATTTTTCATGTATCTTATATGATGTTGAAGTTAAATTGATTTAGACGTTTTGAGTTCAATCAAAAATACACAATACTAATAAAAAAACATTGACAACAACAATAGAATATTAATATGTGAATGTAAATACTAAAAATAATGAACTTTATTTTTTTACAGATGTTCCTGATTTAACGCTATTATTCAATTTTAATGGAGTATCCTCATCTTTAATAATTCAGCAGTTATTACTTTATTTTGTGAGAAAAGTCTTAATACTGGACATTACTATTTAGTGTATTATACTGAACATTAGTATTAAATAAATTTTGTGAGACAGTGGTGAACAGAAAACACATTCCGACGAGAATCTATGTTTGAACAAAAAGGTGTGTAATATTGAAATCCTAAAGAATATCAGATCACAAATAAAGGAAAAGCATGTGATATGTGAAAAGATAATATCTCTTTTATATAACTAAATAATATCTTGGAGAGAAATAACATAAAATAAAGGCTATATGTTTGTCAAATAGCATTTTAGAAAAAATAAATCTGATAAAATATATGAAATAGTGAGTAGATGCTAGATATCTGTAGAGTGCACCTATGCTCAGCTTTAAATTGTAAGTAAAAAGAACATGTGTGAAAGCAATCGCTTTGCTAAATTTTTTTCTTGAAAGGATTGTGTAACACATAAATAATCACATTGAAACAAAAAACGATATCTTATTATTGTAAACTATAGCTCATAAATACTCACATGGAAAGCAAAATACGTTCTCGTAAAGTGTGTGGATATACTTTTCTCGAATAACATTTACTGATTCATATGAGAACAGACTGCCAAATAGCCACATTCTTGTCAATTTTGTGACGTGTGTGGATATTCCTTTTTTCAGAAAGCAGTGTTAGTGGCATATGTGAACGCACACTGGGGAAAAACCACATACTTGTAAAGTGTGTCGACTTTTTGGTTCATGAAAATCAGATTTTAGTGACAGGTGAGCATGCATACTAGAGAAAAATCACATTCTTGTGAGGTGTGTGGATATTCTTTTTTCCGAAAATCACATTTAGTAATACATATAAGAACGCACACTGGTGAAAAGCCATATTCTTGTGAAGTATGTGGATATTCTTGTTCTACAAAATCAAATTTAGTGACACATATGAGCACTCATACTGGGGAAAAGCCATATTCTTGTGAAGTCTGTGGATATTCTTTTTCCCGAAAATTACATTTAGTAACACATATAAGAACGCACACTGGGGAAAAGCCATATTCTTGTGAAGTGTGTGGATATTCTTGTTCTGCAAAATCAAATTTAGTAAAACATATGAGAACTCATACTGGCGAAAAGCAATATTCTTGTCGTGTTTGTGGATATTCTGCCTCTCAAAAACAACGTTTAGTGGAACATATAAGAAGTCACACTGGAGAAAAACCATATTCTTGTAAAGTGTGTGGATATTCTTTTTCTCAAAGATCACATTTAGTAAACCATATAAGAACGCACACTGGTGAAAAGCCATATTCTTGTGAAGTATGTGGATATTCTTTTTCCCAGAAACAAAATTTAGTAAGACATATGAAAACGCATACTGGTGAAAAGCCATATTCTTGTGAAGTATGTGGATATGCTTTTTCCCAGAAACAACATTTAGTAACACATATGAGAACGCACACTGGTAAAAAGCCTCATTTTTGTGAAGTGTGTGGATATTCTTGTTCTAGAAAATCAGGCTTAGTGAGTCATATGAGAACTCATACTGAGAGAACTTGAATGCCTACTGGAGAGAACTTGAATGCCTACTAGACACTATCCTCGAGTATCTAAGGTCTCTCTGTACAGGGGTTTGTCAGAACAATCTGATATGAGGATACTTTTTCCATAGAAGTAAATCCTGACCAAATATTCAAAATCACATAGTATTCGCAGCCCAAATAAGATCTCCTCACTATGGCTAACCCACATTAGCTTTTACGAGGAATGGTGCACCTTTTCCAAGTGATATTACCTCAAGTAATAGCATGAAGCTGGATACTCCACCAGATTAGATAAATTCTTGTCCTGGAATCCAGTAAGACCATGAGACACCATGAAAGATATACTACAACATATAAAAATGGTTAATTGGGGAGAGGAAAATTATGGTCTCAATTTCTTTACAAATTCAGTGCTTGAGAGATAAAGAACTTTAATGAAAATTCGAATATCTATGTATCTCATATAGAGTTCAAGTGTTAGCCCCAGGTTGTGGGCCCCTTGATTTCTGAGAACTTCGACTGAAGTAAAATAAAACAAAAAAAGCAAAAATACATATTCTTGTCACATCGATAATGTCCAAAACTTTTGGCTGGAGCAATTGACTGCACTCCACCACCACTACAGTGATTGTTTCAGCAGGATTCTAAGAGATGAAGAAGCAGCACCGCCCTGGCTGACAGAGGGGGGTCACCAGCCTCATAACCAAGACCAAGGAGACACAACGGCCAAATAAATACAGGCCAATATGCTGCCTTACAACTACCTACAAGCTTTTCACTGGTCTGATAGCCGATGGTATATATGACCATATTATCTTCTGGGACCTACCTTGAAAAAGAGAAGACAGGGTGCAGAAGAAAATGCCTCGGTACGAAAGACCAGCTATTAATCAACAAGACCGTCCTAGAAGACTGTAGGAAGAGACACAAAAACCTGAGCATGGCATGGATTGATTACCAGAAGGCATTTGACAGTGTGCCACACTGATGGCTACTTCGGTGCCTTGAGTTATACAAAGTCCACCCGGTAATTAGAAAAACAATGGCTGCTCACCTTCAGATGTGGAAAACTACAATATCATTAAATCACAATGGAGGAAAAGCCATCATCCCTGAAGTAAAAATCAAAAGGGGAATATTCCAAGGTGATAGCTTATCTTCCTTACTCTTCTGTATGGCAATAGACACACTAAGCAAGCTCCTGAATAAAAAATCCGAGCGCCTACAATTTGAGCCAGGGACGCTATCGAGATCCAAGCACGTAAATAAACCATCTGCTCTTCATGGATGATCTTAAGCTGTATGCTAGCTCTGACACCGATCTGCACCATCTTCTGCAGGTAGTACACACATTCTCCAGTGACATCGGAATGAAGTTTGGCCTGGATAAATGTGCCAAATGTACACTCAGAGCTGGGAAGAAGACCCACACAGAAAATATGCAGCTTAATGAAAACATCGACATCACGGATCTAGAAGAGCATGAGCTATACAAGTACCTTGGCATTGAGGAAAACGAGAACATACAACAGGTCAAGATGAGCGAGAAGATTAGTAAAGAATATGTACACCGGGTGAGGAAAATATGCAAAACCCAGCTCACCAATAAAAATAAAATTACTGCCATAAACCAGCTTGCTATGCCAGTAATAACATACAGCGTTGGTATCATTGACTGGCCACAAAAATACATCAACCGGCTAGATGTAAAGACACTGAAGCTACTAACGCCTCATAAAGTAATATACAGAAATCAGTGTCTACCAAGGCTGTATTTGCCCAGGGGAGAAGGTCTGGGACTCTCAGAAATTAATCATCAACATAGGGCAACTATTGTGAGCACCGGTCAGTATCTGAGAAGCTCCCAGAATGACACACTCTCAATAGTATATGAACATCAAGAGACAAGAGCCAGCAGAACAACATCAGTCATCCAGCTGGCCAAGCATTTTGGTCAGAGTTGTCTCTCAGATGAGGACGAAACACCAAACAAGTTTGCCACAGAAATAGCAAGAAAGAGCCGGCAGAAATATATCGAAACCTTTCAACAGATGCACCTTAAAGAATGGGAACAACATCAGCGTGCAAAGTATTTTCTGGGGGAACTTTCTCAGGAATACATAGATAAAGAAGGTTCTTTGGACTGGCTCAAAAGAGGATCCCTCCACCACGATAAGGAAAGGGTCATAATGGCTACCCAAGACCAGGGATTGATGACCAATGCATTCAAGAAGATGGCAGGAATCAGTAATGACAATAAATGCAGGTTCTGCCATACAGAATTGGAAAGTGTTGGTCATCTGATATCAACTTGCAAAGTTCTTCTAGGGGACGGCTACTATACAGCGAGACATGATGGAGTATGCAAGTACCTCCACTGGACCATCTGTAAAAAATTAAACATCCAGTGTAGCAGCAAGTCATGGGAACATCAACCTGAAAGAACAGTTGGAAATGACTTATATACCATACATTACGACCATGCAATCCCTACAGCCACCTACCTTGAAAATGCTGCTGTTAAACTTGACATAGTTATATGGAATAAGTCAGAGAGAGTTGGAACCTTGATTGAAGTGAGTGTTCCTAATGATGGCGGTCTTAACAGAGCTGAAAGAGAGAAACAGACCAAATACCGAGGTCTCATGTACGATATGAAAATAAACTAGAACCTAAAGGGGATATCGATCATACCAGTTATCATAGGTGCCACAGGACTTATGAAGAAGAACCTGAAGTCCTACCTAACTAATATTCCTGGTGAACCAAGTGCAAAAGAGATTCAGACAATTGCAGATAAGGGAACAGCGAGGATACTAAAAAAAGCTCTCGGTTGGTTTCAATAAAAAAGCGGGGAAATGTTGGCAGCTGGTTTGGCTGCCCCATACCCAGCATTACAATCTTCAAAGGAAGAACAATAAAAAAAATAAAAAAGAGAAAAGCCACATTCTTGTGAAGTGTGTGGATATTCTTTTTACCAGAAACAAAATTTTTTAACACATATAAGAACGCACACTGGGGAAAAGCCACATTCTTGTGAAGTGTGTGCATATTCTTGTTCTAGAAAATCAGATTTAGTGAGGCATATGAGAACTC
Source organism: Euprymna scolopes (assembly GCF_053919585.1). Taxonomy (NCBI): domain Eukaryota; kingdom Metazoa; phylum Mollusca; class Cephalopoda; order Sepiida; family Sepiolidae; genus Euprymna; species Euprymna scolopes. The sequence goes on from NC_136527.1 coordinate 152,885,162, forward strand.
ATACATAACTTGTACCGAGTTATTTATCGAAACCAGTTTGTACCTACCCAGGCGGGAAGGAGGCATGGGACTCTCGGAAGTCTATCATCAACAAAGAGCTATAATCGTCAGCATAGGTCAGTACATAAGTTCCTGTAATGCAAGGCTAATGAAAATTAAAGATATTAATATTGGCTGCACAAGACCAGGTTCTCATGACGAACGCCTTCAAAAGATGAGTAGTCTAAGCAACAATAATAAATGCAGGTACTGTAGCACTGAGGTTGAGGGTGTGGGCCACCTGATTTCCAGTTGCAATGTCCTACTTGGAGATGATTATTATACAGATCGGCATAACGGAGTTTGCAAATACCTTCACTGGAATATATGTAAGAAACTCAACATGCAGTGTAGTAAAAAATCCTGGGAACATATACCCGAACGAACGGTTCGGAATGATAACTACACGATTCACTATGACTACATAATCCCGACGGGAACATATCTTGAAAACGCAGCTGTTAAACCAGATATAGTGATTTGGGAGAGAGCAAATAAAAAAGCGACCATAATAGAGGTCAGTGTACCCAATGATATAGGGCCTAACAGAGCTGAGAGGGAAAAGATAACAAAGTATCAAGGACTTATGTATGATATGAAATGAAATTGGAAATTAAAAGACGCTTCAATTATACCAGTCATTATAGGGGCAACTGGGATTATGAAAAAGAACTTTAAAAAGTACATAGCAAGCATACCCGGTGAACCAAGTGCAAGTGAATTACAAACGATTGCACTGAAAGGGACGGTTAGAATCCTGAAAAGGTCTCTTGGTTGGACTCACTAAAATAGGGGTAAATGTCAGACATCTGGTTTGATGTCCCACCCGCTTAGAAGAAAAATGAAAAAAAGGGGGAACAGCCATATTTTTGTCACATCTGTGAATACTCTGTCTCTCATAAACACGGGAGAAAAGCCATATTGTTGTGAAGTGTGTGGATATTCTTTTTTTCGAAAATCATTGTTAGTAACACATGAGAAGTCATACTGGAGAAAGCCATATTCTTGTGAAGTGTGTTGATATTCTTGTTCTAACAAATCAGTCTTAGTGAGACATATTAGAACTCACACCGGGGAAAAACATATGCAAAACAAAAGCAAAGGACAGAAACCTGAAGGGAAATTTTCTATTTCTGTCCATGGAAGAAGAATACTCCACCTGGTAATTTAACCTATCAAACATATAATATTTTAAAAGAACGAGTGTTCAATGAGGAAGAACTTAACCACATGAGAGAGGAAGTAACAGCTCTACCGAACACACAGACTAATCCAATAGAGAAACCTATTTTGTATCCCACCGAATTTGATGAGACTGCAAATGTGAGCCCGCAACATCATCACCTTAGACCAGTGCAACATTTGTCGATAACTACTCAACAGATAAGCCTTACAATTTAAAATCAAGCAGAAGTGCATAACTCCATATCAGAAACCCAAATACCTACAGGATCCTCTCCACCATTTCACTGTCACTATAATGCAGATTACACATCTTCATCCCCATCAACACGTGAAATAACTCCCTCACCAAGAAAAACTCCATCTTGTGTTTTGCTTCCAAAACCAGATGAGGAGCAATTGGAAATAGAAGAAGAATCTGTGTAACACAATAGAAAAAGTTAACAATATCAAGATTCTTTAAGTCATTGATTATCAAAGTCAATATTGCTCTTATAAGGCTTGTTCCAGAAGGAATAGACCTTAGGCAGCTAAATACCGTCATATATGCAGCTGGACTGTACATTAGCAACAAAATACTTCCTCTGAATAAACACCAAAATAGAAACAAAAAACCTAATGTAACCAAAGCAACACCAAAATGGAAAGTCAAGCTGATAAAAAAAATAAACACCTGTAGAAAGGAGCTTAGCCAATTTAAGCAGTTCATGAAGAATCCCACAGTGGAAGGTAGACTCAAAAACAGTGTAAAAAGAATCTGTGCGAAATTTAAAACAAATTGTAAGAATATTGGAAACATAGTGAAGAAACTGAAAGGCAAAATACCAGTCATTGCCCAAGGAATTAAACATCACATGGCAAAGATTAATGCAAAGACACAGAATAAGCTTTTTGCAAACAATCCCAGAACTTTCTACAGGAATCTAATAAGAGAAGAAATTAAAATCCACAATCCCTCATGTAAACAGGAATTAGACGATTACTGGAGACACTTATTTGAAAAAGAGGAAGTACATAACAAAGATGCCAAGTTGATCGGGGATATTATCAATGCAAATAAAAATAAGAGAAATGCCAGAGCCAGAAATAACGCCAGATAAAATAAGATCAAAGCTGGCACGAGCTTCAAATCACAAGAAACCTGGCATCGACAGCTAAGTAAGTTTCTAAAGCACTGCCAAGGTGCTTATAATCTAAGCTACAGCCGCCAAAGAGAATCCTCCAAGGTAATAAATCATTTATTTTTCATGGATGATCGCTCTGATAAGGATTTAGATCATATACTAAAAATTGTCCACACTTTTTCCAATGATATCAAAATGAAGCTCGGGCTGGATAAGTGTCCTAAGTGTACTCTGAAAGCTGGCAAGAAGATATCTACTGAAAGCATTCAGCACAATGAAAATAGTGAAATAAGAACTGGATGAACAAGAAACATACAAATACCTCGGCATTGATGAAAATGAGTCCATCCAGCATTCAAAGATGAGAGAGAAACTAAGCCAAGAATATTTACGCCGGGTAAGAAAAATCTGCAAAACCGAAATCACAAACAAGAACAAAGTTACGGCAATTAACCAACTTGCCATGCCAGTACTAACATATAGTTTTGGCATTATTGACTGGCCTCAGAAAGACATAAATGGGCTTGACACAAAGACAAGGAAAATGTTAACCTTGTACCGAGTTATTTATCGAAATCAGTGCATGCCTCGTTTGTACCTACCCAGGCGTGAAGGAGGTATGGGTCTCTCGGAAGTCAATCATCAACACAGAGCCACAATCGTCAGCATCGGTCAGTACATAAATTCCTGTAATCCAAAGATAATGAAAATTAAAGACCATTATGAGAACCGAGAAAGTAGTACAACATCTATAACACAACTTGCCACTCATTTTGGAAACGATTGCCTTACGAATGATACTGAGAATCCAAACAAGCCTACCACTGACATAGCCTAGAAAAGTCGGAAAAATACACTAGCCAGTTCCATAGTGTTAAAACAGAAGAATGGACCAACCGTAAACGGGCAAAATACCTACCAACTGAACTATCCCAAGAATATATCGATAGGGATGGTTCCCTGGACTGGCTCAAAAGAGGATCCCTCCATTACGACCAAGAGAGGTTGATATTGGCTGCACAAGACCAGGGCCTCATGACGAACGCCTTCAAAAGATGAGTGGTCTAAGTAACAATAATAAATGCAGGTTCTGTAGCACTGAGGTTGAGAGTGTGGGCCACCTGATTTCTAGTTGCAAAGTCCTACTTGGAGATGGTTATTATACAGATCGCCATAACGGAGTTTGCAAATACCTTCACTGGAAGATATGTAAGAAACCCAACATTCAGTGTAGTAAAAAAAATCCTGGGAACATATACCCGAACGAACAGTTGGGAATGACAACTACACCATTCATTATGACAACATAATCCCGATTGGTACATATCTTGAAAACGCAGCTGTTAAACCAGATATAGTTATTTGGGAGAGAGCAAATAAAAAAGCGACCCTAATAGAGGTCAGTTTACCCAATGATACAGGGCTTAACAGAGCTGAGAGGAGAAAGATAACAAAGTATCAAGGACTTATGTATGATATGAAACGAAATTGGAAATTAAAAGACGTTTCAATTATACCAGTCATTATAGGAGCAACTGGGCTTATGAAAAAGAACTTTAAAAAGTACATAGCAAGCATACCCGGTGAACCAAGTGCAAGTGAAATACAAACGATTGCACTGAAAGGGACGGCTAGAATCCTGAAAAGATCTCTTGGTTGGACTCACTAAAATAGGGGTAAATGTCAGGCATCTGGTTGGATGTCCCACCCCCTAGAAGAAAAATGTTAATACAAATGAAAAAAAAGGGAAAATATGCAAAACTAAAGCATCAAGGCAAAATGGCAGAACAGCAATCTGGAGGAAGAATTGTTTTTCATTTTTATTTTCGAAAAGCCTACATTCCACCAGGTAGGATAACAACATAGCGATTTAACAGCCTAAAATTGTTCACCTCACGAGGACCAGACTCCATGACTGCAAAAGTAACAGCTTTTTTGTTGAGTAACAGATGTCTGCTGGAAAACCCAATCAAAATTCCTACAATAGACATACTCCAACAACAGCCACTAACGTCACTAACGACATAGCACGTTTGTTCAAAATCAAAGCATCTGAAAAAAACACAGACTGATAGAGACAAAGTTAACATCATTCTCAAAAGGCTAAAACCAACAACAGTAACGCTCACAAACTCAACCACATCACATATGTAGATGGGCTCTACATCGACAGAAACATTAACCCCCGAATATTGTATCACAATCATCGAATATACACACATCTCACTGTATTAGGCAAAAGTTTGAAAACTGGAAGACCAAGTTGCAAAAACAAATAAACTTCTGCAGGAACTAAGCCAAATAAAACTATTGGAGGCCTCTATTTGAAACAGAACGCAAATACAATAAAGTAGTCCAGTAAATTGAAGATATTATTAGGGTTAACGAAACCAAGCCTCAGATGCCAGAACCGGTTATAACACCTGTAACAGTAACCAGAAAACTGGCAAAATTATCCAACCACCAAGCATTTGGCATCGACAATCTACAAAACGACCCTGGCATCGACAGTGTCCATAATTTTGGCCAAAACAATTGACTGCACTTCATCACCACTACAGTGATTGCTTCAGCAGGACGGTAAGAGGTGAAAAAGCAACACAACCCTTGCTGACAGATGGGGGACACCAGCCTCGTACTTAAGACCAAAGAGATACATAGCCCAAATAAATACAGGTCGACATGCCGTATAACTACCTAAGCTTTTCACTGGTCTGATAGACGACGATATATATGACCACCTTTCTTCTGTGGCCTACCTTGAAAAAGAGCAGACAGGGCGCAGAAGAAAATGTTTCGGTACAAAAAGCAGCTATTAATCTACAAGATTATCTTAGAAGACTGTATGTAGAGGCAAAACACCTGAGCATTGTATGGATCGATTACAGAAGGCATTTGACAGCCACAGTCATGGTTACTTCGGTGCTTTTAGTCATGCAAGATCAACCCGATAATAAGACAAACACTGGCTGCTTACTTTAACATGTGGAAAACTACAATATCATTAAGTCATAATAGAGGAAAGACCATGATTCCTGAAGTAAAAATCACGAGAGGTATATTCGAAGGTGACAGATTGTAACCCTTACTCTTCTGTATGGCAATAGTCCCACTCAACAAGCTCCTGAATAACAATCCGAGCGCCTACAATTTGCTCTTCGTGGATAATCTAAAACTGTATGTAAGATCTTACACGGATTTGCACCAGCTTCTGCGGGTAGTACACAACTTTTCCAATGATATCGGAATGGAGTTTGGCCTGGATAAATGTGCCAAGTGTACACTCAGAGCTGGAAAGAAGACCCACACAGAAAATATGCAGCTTAATCAAGACATCGACAACAGGGATCTAGAAGAGAACGAGCCTTATAATGACTTCAGTAAAACGGGAACACACAGCATGCCAAAATGAGGGAGAATATTAGTAAAGGATTTGTACGCCGTGTGAGGAAAATATGCTTAAAATAAAAATAAAACATACAACTTTTGTATCATTGACTGGCCTCAAAAACACATCAACCGGCTATATGTGTAAGACAAGTGAGCTACTAACACTGTATAAAATAATATATAAAAATCAGTGTTTACCAAGGTTGTATTTGCCCCTGGGGATAAGGAGCATTGGGGCTCTTGGAGATCCACTGTAAACATAAACCAACTATTGTGAGCACAGGCCAGTAACCGTGAAGCTCCCAGAACCATACCCTCTCAATAGTAGGCGAACATCAAGAGATGAGGATGAAGCATCAAGAAACCTGCCACAGAAATAGCAAGAAAGAGTCGGCAGAAATATACCGAAAACTTTCCAAAGGATGAACCTTGCAGAATGGGGTCAACATCAGCCTGCAAATGTATTTTTGGAAGTACTCTCTAAGAGATACATAGACAAAAAAGGTTCCTTGGACTGGCTCAAGAGGGGAACACTCCACCACGATCAGGGAGGAATATAATGGGAAATTCAAGACCAGGGAGTAATGACAATAAATGCATATTTTGCCATACAGAATTAGAGAGTGTGAGCCACCTGATATCGAATCGTATGTTTTTGAGGGGACGGCTACTATACATCGAGACATGAAGTATGTAAGTACCTCCACCAGACCATCTGTAAAAAATTAAACATCCCGTGTAGCAACAAGTCCTGGGAGCATAAACCTGACAGAACAGTTGGAAATGACTTATATACCATATATTACGACCATGTAATCCTTACAGCCACCTACTTGAAAATGCTGTCAAACCTGACACAGTTATATGGAATATGTCAGAGAGTGGCAACAATTATTATAGGTGCCACAGGGCTTATGAAGAAAAACCTGAAGTCATACTTAACAAGTATTCCTGGTGAACCATGTGCAAATAAGATCCAAACAATTGCATTTAAGGGAACAACAAGGATACTAAAAAGAACTCTCGGTTGGTTTCAATAAAAATCAAGGCAATGTTGGCAACTGGTCTGGCTACCCTATACCTAGCATTACAATCTTCAAAGAAAGAAAATGAAAAAAAAAACCGGAAAAACCACATTCTTTTCAACTGTGTGGATATTCTGCCTCTCGAAAATCATGTTTACTAAGACATATGATAAACATTATACTGTCTGTGATATGAGCAACTGTCCTAGTGAAACTGAACCTTACCAAATACTTGGATCCAATCCCTGGAAGACCAAGCTGTAATAGAAATACAGATTGAAGCCATAAAGGGAACATCTATTCTGGAAAGAGCCCTCGGATATAAACTCAAATCGTAATTTAATCAAGCTCCGGAAAGATGCCCCTTGGTCTCGAAAGTAAAATAAAAAGGGAAAGCCCACTGGATATTGTTTTCCTAGAAAATCATCTAGTGGAGAAAAGCCACATTTTTGTACAAGTAAGTGGATATTCTTGTTCTCTCTCGTTCTTTCTCTGTTTCTCTCTTTAACTCCCATTCTTTCTCTTTCAATGAAGAAAGAGAGAATTAAAATATGATTGTATTGTAAAAACACTTGAAACTTGCACCCCATACGCGGAGGATATAGTACTTTGGTGTACACACTATAGGTCGACTAAATATGCTTCTTACTTGTTAACTGTTAATTAAATTATATATTTTTTAAATAAAAATGCATTTGTTCGCTACTTTTGTACAAGCGTTTGATTTCAGCCTGCAGTTCTTCCCATTAAAGCTGACTGTAACAACGCAATGAACACGCAAGAAGCGACCTATGCCAGACAGTTATAACCGACGACATATCGACCCGTTTTTGTTGATGTTTCCAACATCTGCCTATCGTTAGATATTCTTGAATATAGTTTATTCCCCGGGGAGCTCGTTGCGTTCCCAGGACATTCCTTGTAACGTGCATCCAGGAGATAAGCGCCCGCGTGTTTGCGTGTTGTGTGGGTACGTGGGAGAGACGGATGAGGGGAAAAAGACTTACCTCGAGACCAGCTCAGCGTTACCGACCAAAAATAGAAAAGAGGACCAAGATGGCGACCGCCGTCTTTTGTAAAGTATGATGTCTCGCAAAGTCACACGAATTCTCGGAATATGCAAATTTAGCCGGCCTAGAACGACGATAAAAGCGGGTGAGGGGAAAGACGTGGGGAAGTGACGATTGAGTTGGCTGGGGAATCGTGTGGCTGTTGCTTCTTGTGCCGTGTTGAGGATATCTTACCGTGTTAAAGAGAGAGTCGGGCGCCATCTTGAATTTTTCCTTACATTTTTTTCTTACAAGCTATTTCGGCCATTTGGCCTCTAGGACTATGACCGAGTCGAAATTTGACTTAAAGCTCATACCCGAGTTTGACGGGTCCACGTCCATCGTCGACTGGGTTGAAAGGGTCGAGCTGACGTGCGACCTTTGTGAGGTGAAAAGGGTACACACTGTAATTCCCCTGAGATTGGCTGGGGGTGCCTTGAGTGTATATCAGCAACTCAGTGCTGCCGAAAATGGAGATGTCACCGCAATTAAAGCTGCGCTGTAAAGGCATTTGCCATGGATCCTTGTACGGCCTATGAAAAATTTGCTTCCCGAAAACTTCTACCGGAGGAAAGCGTGGACGTTTTCTTCGCTGAGTTAAAGAAACTCGCAGTTCTGTTTGGTGGAGGGGTGTCGGAGCGGACGCTCGCGTACGCGTTTGTGGCGGGCCTTCCCACTCGGGTGAAGCAGCTACTGAGAGCCTCAACCAGCGTTTCAACAACGACCATGGAACACTTGATGGAACGTGCTCGAGCCATCATCAAAGATGAGGAGGACCTGGGGGAACCAGTTGTGATGGCGACACAGACAGGCCAGATTGGCGCTCGGGAGATTCCGAATCAGAACCCTGCAAGCAATGGGAAATGTTTTCGCTGCGGCCGACGCGGACATTTTGCAAGGAATTGCACCAACAGGGGGCGTGTGCGCTGTTTTAAGTGTGGCGGTTTGGGGCATCTAGCCCAAAACTGTGCGGGAAACGTATCAGGGGAGAGGACGTCAGCGCCGCCCTGCTCCCCGAGCAAAATTTGAACAAGGCGCAACCAGTAATAACCGTCTACGTAAACAGGATACCCTGCTCAGCACTTCTCGACTCAGGCTGTTCGCATACTATAGTGAGCACCAGGCTGTGTCCAAGTTGGACTAAGAGGAAGATCAAAGTCACCACGATAGGAGGCGAGACCCAGACATGCTGTGGAGCTGGAACTGTCAAGATCTACACGGACACCGGTGCAGCCACTAAGATCAATGTGCTCGTGACCCAAGGAAATCTCCTGGGGTTTGACCTGTTGCTCGGATACGATGCCATCAAGGCGCTGGGGGGAGTCGCAATTCATCGGGATGGAAAGGTGCGATTCTTAAAAGCCCCAGTGTGTGCAGCGCTCCATATCGATCGGCCGGATTTTACAGTGGACTACGACTCGCGCAAGAGGGCCTGGATTGCATCTTGGAAGTGGACCGAGGGAATGGCACCGACTAAACTCAAGAATGGGGTTGCAGAATACCCTATACCCAGTGAGGCCCGAGCAGAATACGAAAGGGAACTAAAGGCGTGGATCCAAGATGGCTGGTTAATCCCCTACCCTGAGGACAAGCTTGGGCCTCCGAAGGGTCTAATACCCTTGATGGCAGTAGTCCAGCATAACAAGTCGAAAGTACGGCCCGTGCTGGACTATAGGGAGCTTAACAAGCATATTGAAGCCTAAACTGCCGATGCTGACGTATGCGCCAGTAAGTTGAGGGAATGGCGTCAGAAAGGCACTAATGTCTCAATATTGGATTTGCGAAAAGCCTATTTACAGGTGCGAGTTGATGAGACGTTGTGGCCGTTCCAGACAGTTTGGTTCCAGGGGCAGAGGTACTGCCTTACACGCCTTGGCTTTGGCCTAAATGTGGCACCACAGATCATGAAGACTATTGTCAACACAGTATTGTCCCAAGAAAAGCCCATGAGGGACTCAACGTCAGCTTACATTGATGACGTATACGTCAATGAAGATGTACAGTCTGCGTCGTGTGTCAAAGAAAAGTTGGCTCAGTTTGGTCTGGAATGCAAGAATCCCGAACGTTTAAGGGAAGGAGCACGTGTATTGGGATTGGATGTTTATGAAGAAGATGGCACCCTACAATGGAGGCGTGGCAGTGAAATTCCAAGCATCCCCAACCTCGTTACAAGGCGGACCGTTTTTTCTTGGTGTGGAAAACTTGTTGGTCACTTACCGGTCTGTGGCTGGCTCCGCGCAGCTGTTGGTGTGATTAAACGCAGAGTAAATTTACCAACCACGGGTTGGGATGACATATCCGATGATGTCCTACTAACTCTGATGATTAAAGAGACACTGGAGAGAGTGAACAAGAAGGACCCTGCCTGTGGGCGGTGGTGTGTTAACGGAGACAACGTAGGTGTGTGAGTTGATGCCAGTTCTTTGGCGTTGGGAGTATCGTTGGAGCAAGGAGGAAACGTGTTCGAGGATGCGTGTTGGCTGCGGCCCGTAACAGATTCTCAGCATATCAACCTGGCAGAGCTGGACGCTGTTGTAAAGGGGGTAAATCTGGCCCTGCAGTGGCAGTCTAAGAAGTTGACCTTGTACACAGATTCTCTCTGTGTCTACCACTGGGTGTCTGACACGCTTTCAGGACGGACACGAATCCGTACCAAGGCAGCAAGCGAAAAGTTAATACGGAGAAGGCTAGACACGCTAAAAAACCTGGTATCTGAGTATGGGCTATCACTGAGCGTCACTCTGGTGCCATCACATTGTAATCGTGCTGACCAACTGACCCGTGTACCTCACAAATGGTATGAAGCCGCGAAGATGGGAATGGAGATTACTGCTCGATCTTGTGCAGTTGCAATCGACCCATGTCAAATACAAAAAAATCATGCACAGAGCGGACATCCGGGTATCAAGAGGACCCTTTATTTTGTGAGGCGTGCATACCCAGCAGTGACCAAGATGGATGTCAGACAGATCGTCAGAAATTGTGAGGCTTGCCAGTCTATTGATCCTGCACCAGAGCGATGGCAGAAGGGTCGCTTGGAAGTTGAGAGTGTGTGGCAGCGGCTGGCCATGGATATTACCCATTACAGTGGCAAGCCCTTTCTAACTCTCATTGATTGCGGGCCTACGAGATTTGCGGTGTGGCGGCAGATGACCAGACAGGATTCAGCAAATGTTGTTCGCCAACTATCATCCATTTTTTTTGAGCGAGGTGCGCCGGAAGAGCTCCTGACTGACAATGATGCAGCGTTTTGTAGCCAGCAAGTCCGGCAGTTGTTAGATGAGTGGGGCGTCCGACTACGGTTGCGATGTGCGCATGTGCCGTCAGGAAATGGCATTGCTGAAAGAAGCCATCGCAGCATCAAGAGAATTGCTGCCAGGAAGCGATGTACTATTGCGGAAGCAACATATTGGTACAACATTACGCCAAAGGACGGGACGTCCCCTTCAACCGCACCTGCGAATGCTATTTACACGTACCGAGTCGGAGTGAAGGGAATCAACACTACGCAGCCAACCGACAAGGGAACATATAACAGATATGAAGTGGGAGATCCAGTGTGGGTGCGGCCTCCAGGAAATCGGTGCACCGACAAGTTTAAGCGAGGACACATATCTGGAGTGATTAGCCAGCAGTCTGTTTTGGTCGATGGAACCCCACGACATGTGCGAGATCTTCGCCCAGCTACCGAGGTGCGTCATACAACTACAGAAGAAAGCAGTGAAGCGTCTAGCGATGAGCTGCCGATGCACGGATTCAGTGAGCCCCTTCCAGAGACTGATAGCGATACTTCATCTGATGAGGCGGAACCAGATCCAGAGCCCGAATCTGAAACAGTGAATGTACCTCTTCGCAGAAGCACACGCACTAAAATGCCACCCCCCAGTGGTCTCTATGTGATCATCAGATCAGGGGGAGTGTAACGTGCATTCAGGAGATAAGCGCCCGCGTGTTTGCGTGTTGTGTGGGTACGTGGGAGAGACGGATGAGGGGAAAAAGACTTACCTCGAGACCAGCTCAGCGTTACCGACCAAAAATAGAAAAGAAGGACCAAGATGGCGACCGCCGTCTTTTGTAAAGTATGATGTCTCGCAAAGTCACACGAATTCTCGGAATATGCAAATTTAGCCGGCCTAGAACTACGATAAAAGCGGGTGAGGGGAAAGACGTGGGGGAGTGACGATTGAGTTGGCTGGGGAATCGTGTGGCTGTTGCTTCGTGTGCCGGGTCGAGGATATCTTACCGTGTTAAAGAGAGAGTCGGGCGCCATCTTGAATTTTTCCTTACACTTTTTCCTTACAGTTGGCAGAGGAGTTGCAAACACAGTTGATAAACATTAATAATACAAAATGTTGTCTTTACGCGACTAATAAGAGAATCGTTTTTGTTTTCATATCATAATTTACGACATTAAAACCAACGATATTTTCATTAGATGAAAAAAATTAAAAAAAGAAGCTGCGGCAACTTTTTGTTTTAATTAAAAAATGAATGGTACGGTGAGGTTTTTAAAACATTAGTTTATAACTTTAAAAAATACAACGAATGAAACTATTATATGAAACAAGGATTAAACTTTAACAGCTGCTGCGACTTTTTTTTGCTTATACTATTAATATGCAGCTACTCGCTACAAATATTAAAAGGAACGTTTCAGTTGCGTGTACAGACAGCTGTTGTGTAAACCCACAGAATAAACTCTGCTTCTTCACGCGGGTATATTCCAAAGCACCTCACGTGACAAAGATGTTGTTTTTTTTTTTTTCGTCCAATCGGATTAGAAAGAAAGCGAATTTCCAAAAGTACTTTTTCTGGCAGCTTTCGTTGGAGCCGGTTTGAAATCTATAAAAAGGGCACATGCGCAGTCGCAGTCGAAGTCAACATGCTGTAAACATGCTGGTGATCACTAGTTCCTTTTGAATTTCCTTTCTGCACCTTGGAAGTTTCTCAAGAACTGCTTGTTGCTCCATAGTCTTTGAGACGCTTCGGCCGTATGGTCAGAAATGGGGCCAGGAAAACCAGTTCAATCATGGCGTCCAACGCAGATTCTTCTGTCAAGATTCGTCCCAGCCTCTTGGTGTCTCGAGGACACCTTAAGTTAAGCAGTCCGAAGCCTCTCTCACACAGACGTTGAATACATACCTGTCTGCGAACTCAGTGTTTCCCCTTGTACCCAAAAAAGCGAGGATAGCTTGCTCTGCATGGATTTTAGATAGTTTGCAGGCAGTGGAAGTACGGCCAGTTGGTGGGAAGATGTAGGTGGCGCACTCCTCCACTCTACCCTTTAAAGATTATTTATAAAGAATCCTCGAGTCGACCATGGCTTTGGCTTTTGACTTTACCTACGACCAATTCTTTTTTATCTGGAAACCTGGTCCGAACCCTGGTGATCGGAAGGCACTCCTCGCGGCCCTAAACTACAGACCTGTCGACTTGCTGCAGGTGATTTTGGCCCCATGTTGTCTTTTCGTACTATCTGAGCGCCTCTGTCACCGTCTTGATGTCTTGGAAGCATTAGACAAAGACGGCGATTCTCAATTTGCCAGGCAAAGCGATCTCTCTTATGAAGTAGTGGCTCCAACGCAAGGACATAAAGCAGAGGAAAAAGATTTATCTCTTTATTGGCATCACTGCCGTCGTCTTCTAAAACAGATGCGGTGAAGTGGTGGTCGATCCCATCAAAAGCTATGGACAAATCCAAATTGATCAGCACGATATCCGTGTCCTCTTTTATCCTCTAAGATTTTTTTTTTTTACTTTTTCACCCCAAACAAGCCACATTGCCACTTTGGTGTAGGGGGCTACTATCAGGGGCAACAACTACTGGGGGACTATGTTGGGATTTGGGCAGCGAGGTGTCGGTTCACGTGACACTTGAACTTCTGTATGTCAGTACAGTTGGGGAAGCGGCGACCTGGAATGGAATTTCAGAGTTTATCGGTTCTGGGGAAGAAACCACTGGAGTAGAAATATCTTTTACATCTAGAGATCTCTACTGTGTGGGGGTGGGATATAGCTGCCTGTCGCGTTTGTCGAGGGTGTCTACGTCGTGGGGGCACAAGTGTCTGCAGTTCGCCAGAGCATTCACCATTAAAATACTTGTAGAACAGGCAGAGGGATGGAACATTACGTCGATGGGACAGAGGCTGAAGCTTAGATGCCAGTTCAGGGCCCATCAGATTGGCGACTCTCTTTTGAACCCTGTCCATGAGCGAGAGACTAGTAGCAGATGCACCAACCCAAATGTGACGTCAATACTCTATACATGGGCGAATGGTGGCCTTGTAGAGGTACAAAATACGTTCGGGTGTTAGTAGTTTTCTAGCACGGTAGAGAGAGCCTACTTTCTTCGCAGCGGCCCTGGCAATGCTTTCAATATAAGATCGTACGGATCAGGTAAACGTTGTTTTGAATCTATCTGCCCTTTACAGCATAGTTCTGCTCTGGTGCGACAAAGTCCCTGATGACAACATGCACACGATTCAATAGAACCTTGGCAAAAATCTTTATCAAAAATGTGTTTAATCATTTAATTTTTTCCTTCCATGCCTATCCGTTTTCCTCAGCAATGTGATTTCTCCCTTGGTGACTTGCCCTGGGATGGTACTCTCGCCAAACCAATTCTTGAACACATTCGTCAGAATCGGTATCAACATGGACGACCGACCTGCTCAGCTCAGAGATACTCACCTATCTCTCTTCCTAACTCCGCCCGGTTTATAATCCTGCCCTTGCAAATAGCCGCTTTAGTCGCTGGTTTGAATTATAGAAGTCTTTGCCGTGAATTTATGTTGTTGATTTGTAAACGATCTTAACATTAAATATTCATATAAAATATAAGTTTGTTGTGGAAATGTTGATAAGTTTAAATAATAGTAATTTTTTGTTATGAATTGCTATTATTGGTGAAAAAATTGTGATGGACTAATATTGAGTAGCGTCATATGGAGGTATGTTAGTATGTTATTAATGTCTGTCGGTGGTGATTATTGGGGTAGGATATAGAAACAGTGGCGAGCACAACAAAAAAGGCCAGTAGAGTTTAGTATACTACACTCAAGTTTATTTGTCCTTAATAAATGAAGGGGAAACTTCTATACTAAGGCAATTTTATTTTTGCATCTTCTAGAATGCCCCCTTTGGTGGAGCTGGTTTTCACCCACAATAAAAAAAAATGTTTTTCATAGGAAAGCAAATAAATATCAATACTTACCTAGCATAGGGGCAAACGATGGTCATTAAGGTTGTTTTCTCCAAGATAAGGCGCCTCCATTACCCTGCGATTGGGTCGACCTTTGTGATTGTCTCAAATGTGAACGACTCAGATGCGTTATTTTTATGTGTGGGGTCTGCGTATGCGCTCACGCCGATAATGCAATGAACATTAGAAATCCTTCCACACTATATTTTCTGAGAAGAAAACCACCGATGTATGTAAGGACTTTCCGTTCCTTTTTCCCCAATCTCCTGTCTCTATACAATCACCTATCTCTATACACGCCACAAAACAAGCCGTTTCTCTCGACCAGTTATCATCACCTTCATTCTTACGTTCTGGTGGTAATCTAATCTGCATGCCCATAACACCAACATTTGCCCAAAACATCTGTTAAGCATAAGAAATCCACCCAACTCTCACCTCCAACAACTCAAACTGTCTACTCTCGATATAGAGCTAACAACCTACCAATCAGAATTCGTGTCTATTAGTTGACAACCAGTCATAACCATGGAAATTGGACAGCTAAGCCAAGTTGAATGATGCGTTCAGACTTATTTGGTTGCCAAAATAATTATTTCATAAAAGGTGGATGTTGGGGTTTACCCGTGAAAAGACAGAATTCTCTCCAAAGTAAATTGTGATGAGTCTGGTAATGTTTTATTAAAAGGGAGAGGAAGTTATATATTTGATTTTTCTGTAGTTTCAGAAAAAAATAGGGAAATAGTTATTGATAGAGATATAAATGTGTAGTATCTGTTTGTTTTTCACAATACATTGGTCTCTCCTTCCTTCTTTTTCTCTCTCCTATCCCTCTTCATAACTCCTCATCTATTTTCTATACAATTGAGTCTATCTTTAAATCTCCAAATATCTGTTACTTTTTTCTTCCTACATCTCCATCCCGCTTTCATCCACTATCTCTATTTCAATCTCTTTGTCCTAATATCTCTTAACCTATCCTCATCTCACACTTTTTTTTATCTCTCTCCCGGTACTTCCACTCTACAACGCTCCATCTTTCCCTTTCATTTTTTCCCAATCGACCGTCTCAGCATAATTAGTAAAACTAAGGTACGAAAATTTTAAAAATAAACCTATTAATTTTTTTACAAAGATTTTAATGGATACAAGGAAAAAATGGCACACAGAATTGAGAAAAATAATTGTCTCTGTATAGGTTTTTTCCGGCACATTCGAATTCTATAATATCTGTAGAGCTGGCATAAGACTTAAGGTCATTCATGAAATGAAGATGGTTCATTGTCTTGCTTGGATCTCAACGACGTTTCTCATTCAATTTGTAAGCGCTCCAACTGTTATTCAGAAGATTGCTGAGTGTAACTATTGCTATACAAAAAAAAATAAGAGAAACAAGCTGTCACATTGGAATATTCCCCTCTTGACGTTACATGAGAGATGATTGTCTTTCTTCTATTGTGATTTCGTAATATGGTGGTTTTCCACATCTGGATGTGAGCTACCAGTGTTTGTTGGATTACCGGGTGGATCATATTTCAAAGCACCAAAGTAAAAATGACTGTAGCACACTGTACAAATGCCTTATACTAATCGGTGCATAAGATAGTAAGATTTCTTTGCATCTTCCTACAGTATTCTAAGATGTTGGTCTTGAGCAGAAACTGGTCCTTGGCATTTCATCTGCACCATGCCAGCGCTTTTTCAAGGCAGTTCACAGATAGACGGTCATATATAACGTCGACTACCAGAACAGTGAAGAATTTGTAGGTTGTTGTATTTATCTGGACATCTTGGGTATGAGGCTGGTATTCACAAATATGATTTCTGAGATTCAATATTCACAAAATTTATAAACATGTTTTCATTTTCGTTTTATTTTCCTTTAGGTGAAATTCTCAGAAATCAAGGGACACATTATCTGGGGAAAACACTTGATTTCTATATCAGATACATATTCGAATGTTACATTTAAGTCGTTTATCTCTCAGGCAGGACATCATTTTTCTAATTATCCATTTTTATATTTTGTAGTATCTCTTTAATTTTAGACTCTTGGTCTTACTGGATTCCAGCACAAGAATTTATTTCTTCTGGTGGAGTATTACTTGAGGAAACCTCACTTGGAGAATTTCTCGTAAAAGTTAATGTGAATTAACCATAGAAAATAGATTTTATTTGGGTTGTGAATGCGATGTGAATTTGAATATTTGGTCAGGATTTATTTCTAGTTAAAAGTATCCTAATGCCAGGTTGATCGGATAAAGAGAGACGTTAAGGATTCAAGAATGTCAGCATTGGATTTATCAGAGTGACATTTCATGTGTTATTAAATTTGATTTTTGAATACACACTGCACAAGAATATTGCTTTTCACTCTTTGTTTTAATTTTCTTATCATCTTGTTTGTCCTGGGGATAAGGCATTCTATCGGATGCAAATCATTCTCTCATCTGTTAAGTTACTCTAACGAAGAGATCCGTGCACAAAGTAATCTAAACACTTAAGAATGTGGCTTTCCCCCAGTGTTAGTCCTCATATGCTTCAGTAAATATGATTTTTTTAAACAAGAATATCCACACACTTCACAAAAATGTGGCTTTTCACCAGTGTGTGTTCTCATATGTGTCACTAACGTTGACTTTTGAGAAAAAGAATTTCCACAATCTTTACAAGAATATGGCTTTTCACCAGTGTGAGTCCTCATATGTTTCACTAATGTTGCTTTTTCAGAACAAGAAAATCCACACACTTCACATGAATGTGGCTTTTCACCAGTGTGAGTTCTCATATGTCTCACTAACTTTGATTTTTCTGAACAAGAATATCCACACACTTCACAAAAATGTGGCTTTTCCCCAGTGTGAGTTCTCCTGTGTATTAATAGGGTTGATTTTTCTGAACAAGAATATCCACACACATAACAAGAATATGGCTTTTCACCAGTGTGAGTTCTCATATGTATAACTAACCTTCTTTTGTAAGAACAAGAATATCCACAAACTTTACAAGAATGTGGCTTTTCGCCAGTGTGAGTTTGCATATGCTTGGATAAATTTGATTTATCAGAACAAACATATTTACAAATTTGACAAGAATACGGTTTTTCACCAGTGTGAGTTCTCATATGTATAACTAACCTTCTTTTGTAAGAACAAGAATATCCACAAACTTTACAAGAATGTGGCTTTTCGCCAGTGTGAGTTTTCATATGTTTGGTTAAATTTGATTTATCAGAACAAACATATTTACAAATTTGACAAGAATACAGTTTTTCACCAGTGTGAGCTCTCATATGTATAACTAACCCTTCTTTGTTAGTACAAAAATATTCACAAACTTTACAAGAATGCATCTTTTCACCAATGTGCGTTTTCATATGCGCAACTAAATTTGATTCACCAGAAAGAGAATATCCACAAACTTCACAAGAATGTGTTTTTTCACCAGTATGAATACTCATATGTCAAACTAGGGTTGATTTTCTGGAAAAAGAATTTCCACAAAATTTGCAAGAATGTAGTTTTAACCAGTGTCTTACTAGGTTTTATTTTTGAGAAAAAGAATAACCACACACTACACATGAATGCAGCTCTTCCATTTTTTTCACTTGCTTTCTTTGAAGATTCTAATGCTGGGTGTGGGGCAGCTAACAAGCTGCCAATCTTCCCCTGCTTTTTATTGAAACCAGCCGAAAGCTCTCAGTGTGAGTTTTTATAAGTATAACTAACCTTGATTTTTAAAAAACAAGAACATCACCATACTTCACAAGAATATGGCGTTTCCTATCTATCGACCTGTATGTTTTAAAACATTGATCCTGGAATAAGATTATCAACTGAGTTCTAAATAATATACCTTTTATCCTCGCATTTTTTTACTAAATCCAAAGTTGTTTAAGCAAATTCGAGAACACACGTATACCATTCAACGAATATATCATTTACTTTGTTTTACGTCCTAAGATATATTTCTTGGTGTTACGGTTTCTAATACTATATAAAACCTAGTTTTTTTTCAAAATACGTATTTTTGTCCAGTTGTGATTTTATCTGGTTATATCTTTTGATTAATTTGTACATTAAACACATATTTCACCAAATAAATCTTCCAAAATGTGTTAAATAATAGAATCCGTAGAAATACATTTCCAAAAAATAACTTTGTTTCTTCAGGTATGAGTCAATAATTTTCTATTGTTTATGATGATTTATTTCAATTCAATGTAACCGTTCAAGCAGGAACATCTGTAAAAAAATACATGAAATTCATATTAATGTCCTTTTTTATTATTATTGTCAATATATTGGATTGAACTCATAAAACCTAGAAACATTCATAAGAGACACATGAAAAATAACCAGACTTTCGAACTTGACGACGAACGAGTTCTCAAGAATATAGTTTAAAGACTACTATACATAGAATTACAAATGGTTACTATCTTTTTGAAAAAAGAATGAATATAGTTTTCAAGATATTTTAAACATATTTTATTGAATTAAATAGAATTACATAGGATAACTATCGTTTTGCAAAAAGAAGAAATATTGTTGAATCAAATTTTATTAAATTAAAAAGAATTACATATGATTACTAACTTTTTGAAAAAAAAAACAAGAAATATAGTTTTAATCAGACAAGGGCGTGCAATAAGTAATGCCCCTGGCCCACTTCCAGTTGTGGGATTTCGATGAAATTTTGCATGTGCAATGATTTATATCTCTACGGGTTATGTGGCAAATTACTGCTCTGAACTAATTGTGATTTCTGCTTTACAGGTGTTTGAAATGAGTCAGGTGTGAAATGGAGCCGGTTGAATGTCAAACAGTGATCCGGTTTTTGTATTTGAAAGGACGCACACCACAGGAGAGTTTTGATGAAATGAAAGAAACTTATGGTGATAATGCCCCATCATATAACCTTGAAAAACGCTGGTACTGTGAATTCAAATATGGCTTGAAGTCTGTGTAAACAGCTCGCAGACGTGGTCGCACCATTCTGCCTTTGATGAGGCATCTGTCCGTCAATTTGAGGCTGCCATTTTGGAAGATCGGCGCATTACTATTCGACAAATAGCCCAAGATGTCAAGATTAGTACAGGGTCTGTGGAAACTATCATTCATGACCATTTGCATATGCATAAGGTGTCTGCAGATGGATTCCCAGGTTGTTCACACCATTCCAGAAGCGAGAATGCGTTGAGTGCTCGAGGATAAATTTGGAGATGTGCCAAGAAGATAAGACAAAGTTTTTCAAAAGACTGATTACACACTATGATCCAGAGACCAAAGCCCAGTCAATGCAGTGGAAGCACGTGGAATCATCACGTCCAAAGAAGGCAAGGGTGCAGCCCTCCGTTGGCAAGGTCATGCTCACAGTGTTCTGGGACCAGGACAGAGCAGTGATGACAGATTTCCTGGCAATGGGTACCACAATTACAGGAGCCTATTGCACTTCACTTTTGAAGAAATGAAGGGAAGCTATCAAAATCAAGAGGCAGGGCAAGATCAGCAAAGCTACCCTCCTCCTGCAGGACAATGCTCCGGTTCACAACTCGCATGTCGCCAGATCAGAAGCACGGGCATGTGGTTATGAAATTCTTCCCTATCCTCCCTACTCTTCTGACCTTGCACCCTCTGACTTTCACTTATTCCCAGCCATGAAGTTGTTTTGGAAAGGAAAGCGTTTCCCCAGATGATGCAGCCTTGGTTTCTGAAGTCAAGTCGTGTTTGGAGGACCAACCTGGGGTGTTCTGCAAAAGCGGTCTCCAGAGCTGCATCAAACGATGGGAGAAATGTATAACTCTAGTGGTTCCTATGTAGAGAAAAACTAATAACTGTGCCAAGTTTCGTTGTGCTACTCCCATGGGAAGTGGGTCAGGGGCATTACTTATTGCACTCCCCGGTACTTTAGTAAATTAAATAGAAGTACATGTGATTACTATCGTTTTAAAAAACAAGAAATATTGTTGTAATCAAATTTTATTAAATTAAAAAGTATTGCATATGATTTATATTTTATTTTGAAACAAAAAAACAAAAGAACATTGTTTTAATCATATTTTATTTACTCAAATAGAATTACATATAATTACTATTGTTTTGAAAAAAAAAGAAACATGTTTTATTGAATTAAATAGAATTAAATATAATTACTAGCGTTTGGACTAAACAAAAACTATTGTTTAAACATTTTATTGAATTAATAGAATTACATATATTTACTATCGTTTAGAAAAAACAAAAATATTGTTTTAAACATAATTTATTGAATTAAATAGAAATACATATTATTACTATCGTTTTAAAAAAAAATATTGTTTTAGGCATGTTTCATTGAAATATATTAGAATTACATATTAATACTCTGTTTTAAGAAAATATTGTTTTAAACATATTTTATTGAATTTAATAGAATTACATATAATTACTATTGTGTTGAAACAGCAAGAAATATTGTTTGAAGCACATTTTTTAATTAAATAGAATTACATCTGATTACTATCGTTTCGAAATAACAAGAAATATTTGAGGGGATATTTTATTGAATTAAATAGAATTAAATATGATTAATATCGTTTTGAAAAATACAAGAAATATTGTTTAATCATTTTTTATTGAATTAAATAGAATTACATATGATTACTATTGTTTAGATAAAAACGGGAAATATTGTTTTAAACACATTTTATTGAATTAAAAGAATTGCATATGAATACTCTCGTTTTGAAAAAAACAACAAATAGTGTTTTAATTATATTTTATTGAATTAAATAGAATTACCTATGATTAATATTGTTTTGAGAAAAGAAAAACTATTACTTGGTAGTGTCTACAGTGGCTGCTCCATCAACAGTTAATAATATCAGCATGGTTGTAGTGCCATGCCGCGCATGGAAAGGGACCCTTCATTTATCCGCGGTGGGTTTTCCTGAGGCCACAATCCTGTAGATGAGGGTCTACTTATATTGCATGTCTGATATTCTGTACAACCACTTGTCTAGCACCCCTCACTAACACTTACTGAAACTTTTAAATTAAATAAAATTAAATGACAGTTCAAGCAAAAGTTACGTTTAATCCAGGTGTAAACTCAAAGAAAACCAACCATCCTCCTCTCTTGAGACTTGCATTTACGAATATCCACGGGCTTAGACCTAATTTATATAATGTTGAATCATTTCTACTAGTAAACACCCCGGATATCTTAGCACTAAGTGAAACTAACCTACACTCCTCTAATCACTTTAACATGCCTGATTATCTCCCACTCTGCTGTAAGGAATCAAATATAGATGCATGCACTTGTAGTCTATATTCATAACACCCTCCCCCTGACTAGAGAACAAAACTAGAATCAAACGAGAAAGCCTTTTTGTGCTTCAGACTTAAAATACAATATAATATTAGCTACTTGTATTTTCTCTACGCTCTACCTCGACCCACGGCTGTACCCTAATAAACAATGTCTCTGACAGCATAGATATAGCACTCTCCACCACAGTAACTGGCTTGCATTCTCTAATAACACAGACATAGTTAGTAGCACAACACACAGCTTCTCTATATCGCATTCCCTATCACAGACGGTTACATTTCGACACATTTCCCAGACCAGCAAGATCAACGTGCCTCACTTGTAGATCTATTTCTGAACACAATTTTTGATGATTGTATACTGAATGCCCACAGCACACTCAGGAATGCTGACCACGCTGTGATAATGGTAGAAATCGCCCTAAATTCTCGACCCAAAACTGAAGAGCCATTGCTCAAAACAACAAGGTATTACAAAAAGGCTGACTGGAAAGCCATCAGGAATCTTATCAGAGATGATTCATGGTGAAATATATTTTCTCTTACAGCTGCACAGTGTGCAAATGAAACCAGTGAATGGTTCAAAACTGCAATTGAAGCACATATTCCCAAACGGAAATTCTATAGCAAGCCCCACTCTCCCTAATAGATTACTTTTACTTGTGCAGCTGCCATTGCTCAATGGCAGCATGCATCGCACAGATTAACTGACATAAGTTAGGTTCTGTCTGTTTGATCAGACAGATGTTTATAGAAGCTAGAAGTAATTGTAAGAGAGAGATAGTGACAGCTAAAACAGAATACACCGAAACCACCAGAAAACGCATTGAAGCACAGAAATTAGAAAATCTACAACAGTGTTATAAATAATGAGTACTGAACGATTCCCTCATTATCAAACAGCCATGAGGTTGTGTGCATGGCAACCACCAAGGCTAACATGCTTGCTAGTCGGTTTTTCTGACAGATCAAGACCTATCAGGTTGGTGACTCTTTTTAACCACGTCTAGGAGTGGGAGACAAGTAGCAGTCCAAATGTAACAACAGTACTCCATACCACTCCCTCCCTGACTTTCATTTCAGACAGACGCCACACTAGATGATCTGTAAATCACCCCTTCTTAGGTACATTGTATCATAAAAACCTAGACACCTCAAAAGCATATGGACCCGATCTCATCCTGGCTGTGCTATTAATAAAATGCTCTGCTGAAGTTGCTCCAGTTCTCTCCAAACTTTTCAACAAATGCCTTAACGAATCTCTTCTGGGGTACCAGTTTTCAACAATTCTGGCGAAAGAACTGACCCATCAAATTATCGCCCCATTAGCCTACCCCTACTTTTCACCAAAATATTGGAGTCCATAATTAATCATTCCATCACCTTACAGTTGCTAAACTTCTGACCAACAATCAATATGGATTTAGGCAAGCTCGTTCCACAGTGGATATTCTAACTGAAATCTCTGAATGTATATACCATTCACTGAACAAAGAAGAGGGGGTATAAGGGTAGCCCTCGATATATCTACGGCTTTTGACAGGGTATATCATGATGGTCTTCTAGGGAAAATTAGATCATATGGTATCACTGGAAGAATACATAATGCAATTAAATTCTTCTTAAAAGAAATATCCAGGTTGTCCTCGATGGCTGTACATCTATACAATATGATATAAATGCGGGAGTATCTCAGAGGTCTATCCTAGGACCTTTATTATTCCTGATATTCATAAATGACCTCCCTTATAAAATTGTTTCTAACAGGCATGAGGAAAAAACAAATGAACACATATCTAAGGAAATTGCAGAACCACAAGATGAAGATTTCCAATCTGTAGTGAGATGAGGACAAAAATGGATAGCCACATTCAATGCTGCCCGGACTAAGTTTGTTTCCTTTAATAATTGCAAGAAACCTTCTTTACCACCAATAGCAATGGCCAAAAAACACAATATCTAAAAGAATTTCCTTTAAACTCCTTGGCCTAACGTTCACAGGGAACATGAACTGGAATAGATACATTGAGAGCCTTTCCAAGGCCGCTGCAAAGCTAGGCTCTCTCTGCCGTGCTAGAAAGCTACTTTTATCATGAAATATTCTGTACCTCTATAAGGCCACCTCTTCCCCATATATGGAGTACTGTTGTTACATTTGGACTGGTGCATCTGCTACTTATCTCCCACTCCTAGACGGGGTTAAAAAGAGAGTCACCAACCTGATAGGTCTTGATCTGTCAGCTCGCCTTCAGCCTCTGTCCCATCAACGAAATATTGCATCTCTGTGCCTTTTCTACAAGTGTGTTAATAGGGTATGCTCTGAGGAACTACAAACACTTGTACCCCCTCGATGTAAATACCCCGAACAAACAGCTAAATTCCACCCATACACAGTAGAAATCCCTAGGTATAAGAAACCCTTCTACTTCAATAGTTTCCTCCCCAGAATTGCTGGACTTTGGAACTCCCTTCGGAAATTCTGCTTCCCCAACTGTACTGACATGCAGAAGTTCAAGTGTAATGTGAACAGACATCTTGCTACTCACCTCCCTTCATAATATTGCTGCAACTTATGTCCCCGATAGTAGCCTTCTACTTTAAAGGTGCACTGTGCCTAGGTTGGGGCGAAAATTGAATAAAAACATATCTATCTGCCTATAAATCTATCTATCTGTCTGTCTGGTTGTCTGGCACACAGGATTGAGTTGGTTTCCCACAAACAATGAGGAAATATGGCTTATACTATCGTAGGGTCAGAGAAAATCAACTATATATCAATCATAGCTGATAACCGGAGTGCACTGGAAGCTTAGTAGTTAGATTACTATGTGCTGACATAACGTGAGTTTCCAGTTTTAAAGAAGGGAGGAGCTTAGCTTAGATCACCAGAGAGAGAGAGCAGACGGTTAGCAAGAGGTCTTGAAATGAAGATGGAAAGTGTCACAACCAGGAAAGGGGTTGAATCTCTTGTGATCTGAATCTGAACACCTGTTACATGCCTGGACAATTTATATATCTAGAAATCAAACACTTAGTTCATCTGTAATCACCACGAGAATGAGTTTGTCTTCTATTCATTGTATGCCTGTGTACTTTCGAATCCATCTTGATTCATTATCAGGGATGACTGGTTATGGAACAATTTATAGAAGTTTTTTTTATTAATATATTTACATACTTTATTTTATGACGTTAGTATTATTAGTAAAAAAATATTTTATTCATATTTGTTTTAGTGTTAATTCATAACGCTTCTAATATTTCTAGTTTACTGTAATTAAAAATTTGCCGATTATAGATTGAAATGTGCCGAAACTTTATATGAGAATATGATTAACATATTCATATCTTAGCTTGAATTAACCTATGTTAAAATGTACCACAACATATGACAATACGATAAATATATTCATATCCAATCTTGAATTTGCCTATGTGAAAATGTACCACAACATTATATGACAATATTATTAACATATTCATATCTAATCTTGAATTAGCCTGTGTGAAAATGTACCACAACATTATATAGCAATATGATTAACGTATTGATATCTAATCTTTAATTAGTCCATGTGAAAATGTAACACATGATATGACAATATGATTAACATATTTATATTTAATCTTTAATTAGTCCATGTGAAAATGTACCACAACATTATATGGCAATATGATTAACGTATTGATATCTAATCTTTAATTAGTCCATGTGAAAATGTAACACATGATATGACAATATGATTAACATATTCATATCTAATCTTTAATTAGTCCATGTGAAAATGCACAACATTATATGACAATATGATTAACATATTTATATCTAATATTGTATTAGCCCATGTGAAAATGTACAATAATATTATATGACATTAACATATTTATATATTATCTTGAATTACCTTACGGGAAATGTACCACAACATTATATGACAATATGATTTACATATTTATACATCATCTAGAATTACCTTATGTGAAAATGTACCACAACATTATATGCCAATATGATTAACATATTTGTATCTAATTTTGAATTAGCTCATGTGAAAATGTACAATAATATGACAATATGATTAACTTATTCATATCTAATCTTGAATTAGCCCATGTGAAAATGTACATTATTTGACAATATGAAGTTACCGAAAAGTAACCGTTTTAAATGAAGATGGATATGAACAATATTTTTAAAATCAATTTCTAAATTTTACTTAAAAACAAAATGTAAACATATATTAAAAAATATTTTAGAAAATAATTTCTTAATTTTAAATAAAAATTGACCGTAAAGAATTTTTTTTAATAATTATTGAAAAATATTGCAAAGTGTTCACATAGCTGGTTCTTTGAGATAATAGGGGCGCCTAAAACCTCCCTTCCTAAACGAAAAAAATCTTTAATGTTTTTACTATTTTAAATCGATTTTTTTTTAAGTTTGAAACACAAGTAGTGGCTAGTTGTTACCTTAGAACGACTAGGGTGCATGGCAGAAACTCTTCGGGGTTTAAATGTAGGGTAATGCTTATATTGGAGACGCAAAATGTTTTTTAGCCACCATATTACTTCCTATTTACTTGCCTCCCCACGAGGGCAGAGTTAGCCACAAGGTCGGTTTTTAATGTAGAGAAGCATTTATTACTAAAATCCGAAATGGTGAAATATACAAGCAAGTTAAGCTAAAAGTAAAAAAAAATAAATTCAAATAATTAAAGAAAGAAAAAAATTCAAAGAAATGTTGAATATTTCAACATAATGAAGAAGTGAAACATAACAAAAAGTAAAAAAATTAAATTCAAAGAATTAAAGAAAGAAAAAATTAAAAGAAATTTTTAACATTTCAACATAATAAAGAAGTGAAACATAACAAAAAGTGAAAAAAAATAATTGCAACCAAAGGCAAGATAAGTATACGTTAAAAGGAAAACGGATTCATGCAAAGGGTCAATAATAGTAGAAACGCCGGTGTCACATTTCACCTGACCTAACTGTTCAGATTTTTTCAGAACGAGGTCTGTCTGCTGGACTTACTAATCTCAGCCGCACCTCATATCTTATCTTGAATAAGCTCATATGAAAATGTACCACAGCATTATATGACAATATGATTAACATATTCATATTTAATATTGAATTAGTCCATGTGAAAATATAAAACATTATATGACAATATGATTAATATATTTATATCTTATATCTTATATAACAATATGATAAGAATATTTATTTTTTGTAAATATGACCTGGTACACCAACACACAACCTAACTTCAAAAGAACTTGTTTTCTAGCGTTTTCAGTATGATGAAAATCGCATTTAAAATTAAAGCCGGCAACTAGTTTTTATGATATTGCAAACATACTTTTCCGCATGTATTATGATACAATGTAAAGTTGCGGCCATATTTGTTTATGTAGCGTGCAGAAAAGATGGAGGAACAAAGACGTAATGTAATTACAAGATAATGCACAGCTAATCTTTATTATTATTATTATTATTATTATTATTATTATTATTATTATTATTATTATTATCATCATCATCATCAATAACCGAAAAAAGCAAAATAAATAAATAAAACAAAACATTGAATTTTTTTGTATGCACAAGCGCACGCATATTTTTTCAGTGTTTGCAATATCATGAAAACTAGTTACCGGCACAGATTTAAAATGCGATATTCGTTTTCAGTACACCTGATAACCCGGAAAAAAAAAGGTTTTAAAGGTAGCTTGTGTGTTGGTCTACCGGGCCACATTTACCAAAAATTAATTAAAAAAAAAAGTAATATGACATTTTTCGTTGTTTTATGTTTTTAATGTAATCTCCCACTGCACCCACCAAAAAGAAAAAAATTGAAGTTGTCATATTCTGAGATTCGTTTTGTTTATACAATTTTTTAGGTGAAAGTACAGAATGGTCTCATAAAAAAAATTATTCTCCCTTTCCGCAAAAAATAAATAAATAAATAATAATAATAATAATAATTAAATTTATTGTAAAATTTGTGTTTCAAATGACAAATTTATGTTTCAAATGTAATTTCCGCCCCCCCCCCCCAAATTGATTGGCATGTTTTGCTGCCCGCCCCCAATCACAAAACTTTTTAAAAAATGCAATGTCTCGTTGGGTAGCTTATGTGGGAAGGTGATCTCCAACTCGAAAATTGTTTTTTTTTTTTCGAAATTTCTTCTTTCATATTATTTATAAAGGCCTTGTAAACGTATTAGGCAAAAATAAAAAGTAGATCTTCCCTTTTTTAGGGGTTAAAGGATGCTGGGTCACGTTGTAAAAATTTACTGCGGAATAAATATTTTAATAGGATCGCAATAAAAACAAACCTTTTTTTTTTAGTTTTTAAGACTTTTTTTAAGAATCAATATTTCTGAGGTGCAAGAAACAAACTGCTTTTCTGTTGCAGATTATTCAAACGAATTTTTTAAGCGTAAAAAATAGCTTATTTTTTTATATTGGATTGCAATTAAAAAAATAATTTGTTTTAATATGTAAGATTATTTTAAAGTTGCTAAATGATGTTTAAAAAAAGGTTTAAAAATAAAAACAGAAACTTACCTTTTATTCAGGGAATTCAATACGAGAAAAGTGTCGTTTTTTTTGTTTGTTTTTGTTTTTTTTTTGTATTCAAAAGAGAAAATCTGTTTTGTTTGTTAAGATTTCTTTAGTAAATTGATACATATTTGGTTTGTGCGTCCAATTCATTAAGAAATAAAATATATGAAATTATTTTTAAAAAATCAAAATTAAAAGATAAGAAACGCATTTTTAACGTGAAATTATTTAAAGACAAAAAACAAGTGCTAAAAACCAAAGAACTTAAGGTCATCGTTACACGGTGTAATCATTATTTTGTTCCTTGTGTAAAAATGTCTATTCATTAGTAAAGTGTGCCGAATAGTTTTCCTATCAAGTTTAGATTATATTTGTCAAGTTTTAAGCCTTTTAAGTACTTCTAATGAAAATGTCTATTTCGCGTTCAATTCATTAAAGAAGAAAATATATCTGGTTTATTCTTTTTTAGATTAAACATTTCATTATTATTTGGATTTGTCGAAACAGTTAACATCCAAGGTGAGAACAGTAGTCCGAATAATTCAAATAATCTTGATATTAAACATTTTTTGTAAAACTAAATATTTCAAATAAACAACTCGAATAAAAGAAATGAATTACATAAACAGTGAAGTCAGGCAAATATCAAACAGATTTGGTCCAATAAATTAAACCAAGACCACATGATTACGTAATTGGACTTGAAACTTATTGTTATCAAACTCGATTCGGTTAAACTTACGATGACCTTCCTTCACTCATTATTCCAGACTTAAACCTGCTTATTAGTCTGCCTGTTTTACATAAAATCAGCTTTATTTGTCATGGGTTGTGTCTTCCTCCCATGCATCACGTGTCTTTGATAGAGAAGTAGTTTAATGTTGTATAATGATGCACCGGCTCCCGGGTGTGAATATGGTAGAGAATAAAAAAGGACACAAATCAATATTTTACAATTTACTGCTCGCCATGTGACTTGATCAAACGCTTTTTTATTTACCTTATATATTGTTTCAGGGGAAGGTAACTCTTCTAGGACTTATGTCTCTTTAATGGTAAACATTGATCACTGGATATACGAGAAGAGAGACTCTACCTGGACTTAACACGATAAACACTACACATTCATTGTCTCCCTGTAAATTCATTAATAAAATTCCCTTCTTTACATTACATATTTATCATTTTATTTTCTTCACGAAAATAAAGAGATAAATAAGAAAATCAAAATTATTACTATATTATCGCAACCACAGGGTATATCAGATTTTTTCTAAATATTAAATTGAATATTTTTTTTTTTTTTTTTTTTTTTACAAAAATCTTTATACATTAAACATTAATCTAGTGAATAAAATAATTGCACATAAAAATTATTTAGGTTGGTTTTTGAAAGAGCATTAGCAAAGTAAAAGAAATGCTTCAAGCAATTAGTATTTTTTCCTTATTAAAAATAATAAACGATATTAATATTAATATCGTTTATTATTTTTAATAAGGAAAAATAATAAGGCGCTTTTTATATTCAAGGTCATTGTACAGAGGGAGACAACTCCATTTCACTAAGAGATTCGTTCATTTTTTTTCATCTCATAATTTAGGACGCTACTACTAAGGATATTTTTATTAAATCAAAACATTAAAAAAAAAGCTGAAACGATTTTTTTAAGCTTTGACACGGTAAGTTTGGGAAAAGGAATTAAAAATAATTAAAAGAAAACTAGACAAAATACTGTTAAAACCCCATCGAATATACGTCCGCTTATGTCACGGTAACATATTGTAGTGGATATATTATACATATCCTCCAGTCGTACGAAATAGGAAAAATGAATTGAATTGAGAAAGGAAAAATTAATTGCTTTGAGAAAAGAATTAACAACGCGTTTAGTTGAATTAAACGAACTAGTATTTATTTCGTGAAGAAACACATGAAAGAAAAGGGTACTGCATGTGTTCATGTCCATGTTCGTCTCTTACTGTTTACTGGTGAGAAGGACGGTCTATTGTAGTATGGAGAGAGAGAGAAAATGAGAAAATGTCAATCCAGTTTGGTGTGCGTCTCTCACTATTAGCTGGTGAGAAGGAAAGTCTATTGTAGTATATAGAGAGAGAAAATGAGAAAAAGTCAATCCAGGCCATGGAGATAGAAAACATATAAAGTGTACATACAGTCTGTTAGCTCGTGCCCCATACATAGTTGCAGGGGACGTGACGCGCGCGGGCGCCCCGAAAGGAGGCGAATGGTCCAACGACCACTAAGCTCAAGACCTAAGTCGAAAAACAGGAGGAAACAGCTTATTGCTCTTACTTTTATATTTGTTTCCGGTTGTCTTTTGCGCATGTGTGGATTTCCTTTGAAAGGGAAGTGACGTTGTCCATGTGTGTGTACATGTGCGCGTATGTGTGTGTACATGTGTGTACATTAGCGTGTGTGTATACACGTGAATGTGAGTGTATATACGCGAACGTGAATATATGTATATATGTGGACGTGACTTGCGCGCGTATGTTTGACAAGTAATGTAGCTTAAGATGCGAACGCCTGTTTTTGTGTGAGACTAGGAAAGTCTCCCACAATACTCTCCTTCCTAGGAAAAAAATGCAGTATATATATATATATATATATATATATATATATATATATATATATATATATATTTTTTTTTTTTTAAAGTAATGTTTTCGGCAATTGACTTTTCATCCTGTTTTTTTGCTGTTGGTGTTTAAAAAACGTCAAAAAGTAGTAATTTCGTAAAAATTACCTACGCGGTAGTGTGTGTACGGGCGTTTGTTGTGCATTCGTTTGTGTTGAACATGTTTCCAGTTGCCATTGTTTTTACATGTGAGTCTGCGGTAGTGTGTGTACATTGTCTGTCCGGGCGTTTTTTGTGAATTCGTTCGTGTTGAACGAGTTTCCAGTTGCCAGTGTCAACGAAACTTCCAGTTGTGAGTTTATCCCTGTGCATGGTACATCTCAACTCATTGTTAATTCAGCTTCTTCCTATATGTTGATAGGGATGTCCTGTAATTGTTTCTTTGTTGTTGCGTCTGCTGTGTGGGAGAAAATTGCATAGGCCTATGTGATTTTCCTCCTCGCGTTTGTTGCAGGGTAATGTCAGGAAACCGTGAAAAATATTTGTCGGGCTGGATTTTTTTTTTAAATTCGGTATGAAGTCTACAGCTCCGTGTTTATTTTTCTGCTGAGTCTGACGAGGGGTTTTGTCATTGTAGTTCACTTGTTTTGCTTTGTTGAAATGTTTTTTTTTATCAAATAAAACGCGCGTCTCTTCAAAACAATTCGTTTAAAAAAATTAGGGTCACCATGCGTGTTCGTTTTGCGTCAGTCAGGCGCCAGTTTGTTGCGGGACTTGTGGATTAGGAGGAAATGCCTGTTCATTTCACGTTCGGGTGTCACCAATTTGTAGAGGTGGTGTAATATAAGAAAAATGAATTGCATTGAGAAAGGAAAAATTAATTGCATTGAGGAAGGAACGAACAACGCGTTTAGTTGAATTAAACGAACTAAAATTTATTTCGTGAAGAAACACATGAAAGAAAAGGGTACCGCACGTGTTCATGTCTGCGTTCGTCTCCCGCTGTTTACTGGTGAGAATGACGGTCTATTGTAGTATGGAGAGAGAAAGAAAATGAGAAAAGGTCAATCCAGTTTGGTGTGCGTCTCTCGCTATTAGCTGGTGAGAAGGAAAGTCTATTGTCGTAGAGAGAGAAAGAGAGAAAATCAATTCAGTTTGGCGTGCGTCTCTTACTGTTAGCTGGTGAGAGAGAAAGTCTATTGTAGTATAGAGAGAAAATGAGAAAAAAGTCAATCCAGTTTGGTGTGCGTCTCTTGCTGTTAGCTAGTGAGAAGGAAAGTTTATTGTAGTATAGAGAGAGAGAAAATGAGAAAAGTCAATCCAGGCCATGGAGATAGAAAACGTATAAAGTGTACGTACTGTCAAAGGAGGGCGAATGGTCCGATGACCGCTCAGCTCAAGAGCTAAGGCGAAAAAAAGGAGGAAGCAGCTTATTGCTCTTACTTTTATATTTGTTTCCGGTGGTCTTTTGCGCATGTGTGGATTTCCTTTGAGAGGGGAAGTGACGTTGTCCATGTGTGCGTACATGTGCGCGTATGTGTGTGTACATGTGTGTACATTAGCGTGTGTGTGTATACACATGAATGTGAGTGTATATACGCGAACGTGAATATATGTACGTGTGTGGACGTGCACGCGTATGTTTGTGTGCGCATATGTATATGACAAGTAATATAGCTTAAGATGCAAACGTGTGTTTTTATGTGTGTAAGGCTCCCACAATATATTGAGCGAGTTTCCAACAGTATTTCGCATAGTTTTTTATTTTTAACTTTTTTCCCCAAGCATACCGTGTCAACGAGAAAGTCAGACGCCATCTTTAACTTTCCAATACATCAGTCAACACTGTATCTTTTTCGAGCCGAATAAGCATGTTACATTAAATAAAAACACTAAAAACATATCGAGTTAGGTAGAAAAGTAACTTATCTTGTTTTTTATAACATTTATTTGTTATATATTTGTTTTTGAAAACTTTTTCGAATCTATGTGTACAGTAATACAACCCCTATTATTGTGAGGTTCTATAAAAAAATTAAAACCCAAAGAATGAAAACATTACAAAATATTTTTTACTACTTTTATGAATTAACAAATAAATGTATGGTAAGATTTGTTGCGAAAATATAGAATGAAAACATTACAAAACATTTTTTAATACATTTTTAAATAAACAAATAAATGTCTGGTAAGATTTGTTGCGAAAATATAGAATGAAAACATTACAAAACATTTTTTAATACATTTTTAAATAAACAAATAAATGCCTGGTAAGATTTGTTGCGAAAATATAGAATGAAAACATTACAAAACATTTTTTAATACATTTTTAAATTAACAAATAAATGTCTGGTAAGATTTGTTGCGAAAATAAAGGAAAATGCAACGATAGCTGAAGAGGAAATTGTGATTTTAACAAACAATTTTTTTTAAAGCTGTGGCGACTTTTTCTTCTGTAACAAATCTTCCCATAACATTTATTAATTAATTTAAAAAAGTATTAAAAAAATAAAAACGTAGTCGGAAAAATTCTATTTCTTTTGTAATGTTTTCATTCTTTGGGTTTTAAGTTTAAAGACTAATTTTTTTATAGAACCTCATCATAATAGTTACGTTTTAATAAAAGTGTAGTTAAAAAAAAACTAGAAAAATTGCTGCAACTTTCCTTTTCAATGCTTTCATCAAAAGAAAATCTCGTTGGTTTTAGCGTCGTAAATTGTGATATGAAAACAAAAACGATTCTCTTAATAGTCGCGTAAAGACTACGTTTTGTTTTATTAATTTTATCAACTTTGTTAGATTTTTTTAAAAAATTAATCTCAGCTTTTTTATGTTTTGATTTAATAAAAAAATATCGTTAGTAGTGACGTCCTAAATTATGAAATGAAAAATGAACGAATCCCTTACTACAATGGAGTTGTCTCCCCCTGCACACTAACCTTGTATAAAAAAGCGCCTTAATATGTGTGTTCGCGCGTGGGAATTGAAGTGAGTGTTGTAGTGGAAATGAGAATCCAGCGTGTAGGCAAGGAAGAGGATATTAGAGTTGTCATCAGTTAGTAGTCAGCTACGCGAAAGTGTTCTTAGTGGCCAGTAGTAGATGGAGAGAGAAAGAGGGAGAATGTATACATACAGTCATTAGCTCGTGCCCCATACATAGTAGGAAGTGGGCGTGAGGTGCGCGCGCGCCGAAACGACGGCGGCTTGTTCGCCCAACCTCTCTAGTTGAGAGTTTGTCCTAAAAAGAGGATTAGAAACAACTTGTCTCCATGTTTTATACTCGCTTCTGGAGTGTCTTTTGCGCATGTGTATTTCCTTAGAAAGCGGAAGTGACGTCGTCCATGTGTGTGTTCGTGTTCGCGTGTGTGAGTCATGTGTATACGTAAGCGTGTGTATATATATACGTGAGTGTTAGTGTATATACGCGAACGTGAATATGTGTACATGTGTGGACGTGGGCGCGTATGTTTGTGTGCGCGTATGTATATGACAGCTTGAAATATGAATGTGTGTTTTGTGTGAGACTTGAAAAAGGCTCGTACATGTGCACGCTGTTAATATAAGCGTTTTTCTTGTGTCGTCACAAATATAACTTTTAAAATTATATTTTATATCATTTACATTAATTATCAGCGTGGTTTGCCTAAAGAAAGGAACTATGCTATATTATCGATATACTATAAGACATTGCCTTAAAACTTCAATTTATATTAATTAAAAATTACTTTATGAGATCAGCAGAAATGCGCCAAGCAGTCGGTGTTTATTTTTTTCTAACATTAAAAATAATAAACGATAGTAAAACTTGCGGTGAATGCGCAGTTTTACGGTTCTTGTAAAATGAAAAAAAAAGAGAATTTAAATTTCATTTCGTTTTAAATTCTGATCATTTTTACATTACGTTCAACTCATCGTTCACATTCGACATACCAACTTTATAGGTTTTTGTGTATGCTGAAAAGGTTGTGCAGTGTGCACGTTTAATCCGAAAATCGTTCTTAACATGGGAAGGTCAGGGTGTCTATTCCGAATATCGTTCTTAACATGAGACGTTTGAGTGGTTATTTGTTGTAAGTTTACACGTAAACAGTAGTAACAGAAATGCTTCATGAATTTTTTTTTCATATTACATTAAAGAAATAATAAATTATATTAATATGTGTCTTTTTTCCGTTTATACATTAAAAATAATAAATGATATTAATATGTGTTTTTTTTCATATTATATAAAAAGTAATAAATGATATTATATGTGTCTTTTTTTCATATTACATTAATAAAAATAAATTATATTAATATGTTTTTTCATATTACATGAAAAATAATAAATGATATTAATATGTGTTTTTTCATATTATCTAAAAGTAATAAATGATATTATATGTGTTTTTTTTCATATTACATTAATAATAATAAATTATATTACTATGTTTTTTCATATTACATGAAAAATAATAAATGATATTAATATGTGTTTTTTTCATATTATATAAAAGTAATAAATTATATTAATACTTGTTTTTTTTTCATATTACATTAAAAATAATAAATTATATTAATATGTTTTTTTTTCATATTACATTATAAATTATATTAATATGTGTATTTTTTTCATAGTACATTAAAAATAATAAATTATATTAATATGTGTTTTTTCATATTACATTAAAAAATAATAAATTATATTAATATGTTTTTTCATATTACATTAAAAATAAAAAATAATAATAAATGATATGAATATATGTCTGGTTAATATTACATTAAAAATAATAAATTATATTAATGTTTCTTTTTCGTTATTACATTAAAAATAATGAATTATATAATTATGTGTTTTTTTCCATATTACATTAAAAAATAATAAATTATATTAATATGTCTTTTTTCGTTATTACATTAAAAATAATTAAGGATATTAATATGTGTTTTTCATATTATATTAAAAAATAATAAATTATATTAGCATATGTATTTTTTCGTTATTATATTAAAATAATAAATTATATTAATATGTGTCTTTTTTTTCGTTATTACATTAAAAATAGTAAATTATATTATTATTTTTGTTCATATTACATTAAACATTGATAAATTATATATATATATATATATATATATATATATATATATATGTGTGTGTGTGTGTGTGTCTTTTTTTCGTTATTACATTAACAATAATAAATTATATTATTATGTGTGTTTTTTCGTATTATTACATTAAAAATTGATAAATTATATCTATATAATAAATTATATTAATATGGGTCTTTTCTTTTCGTTATTACATTAAAAATAGTAAATTATATTAATATGTGGGGATGCTTTTTTCATATTACAGTAAAAACAATAAATTATATTTATATGTGTTTTTTCCATATTACATTAAAAATTGATAAATTATATATATATATATATATATATATATATATATATATATATATATGTGTGTCTTTTTTCGTTATTACATTAAAAATAATAAATTATATTAATATGTGTCTTTTTTCGTTATTACAATAATTAACCAAATCAATATGTGTTTTTTTCATATTATATTGAACATATTAAAATTATATTTATAAACCTGTTTTCCTTCTGTCGTCACAAACATAACTTTTAAAGCCTATTGTATATCATTTACATTAATTATCAGCGTTGTTCGCCTAAAATAACTGTCCAACCAAACCAAGGAAGTGCCCCTCCCCCTGACGACGGCCACGACGACCACGATGACGACGACGTGCGCTAGACTCGACTACACTTGTTTAGATGCTGCCTTTCTATCTGTCGGAACAATTACGCAGCCTTTCAGTAAAGATTGCCTTAAATAACTTTAATTTATATTAATCAAAAACTATTTCATGAGATTAACATATAAAAAAAGAAATAGAATTTATTGGCATTTTTAATGACGCTCAAGTAAAGAAAAGACAACTCTTCAGATGTTAATTTTTTATTTCTTTTTGTTTCACCCTACTTCGATATAATTAAACAAATACAAATAAAAATGTGGTTGTTTTTTTTTGTTTTGTGATTTCGTTTTAATTCTACAAGTTTTTGTTCGTTTGGATTGGTTCTCATTGAAAAGATTGTGAATTTATGTTGTCAACATGTTAACGTCCTTGACATTGAATATTACAGTAAAATATAAGTTTCTTTAAGAATTAAGGTATTTTGTGAACATGTTTGTAAGTTTAAATGATAGTAATATTTTTGTTATGAATTTTGTTATTAGTGAATAAAATGTTGTGATATATTAATATTGGTGAGAATTATGTGGAACACATTTAGTATTTTATTGATTACTGTCAGTGGTGAGTATGGAAGTACTATTTAAAAACTAGTGGGACCGCCTTAAACTGGCGTAGAGGTCAACGATGATCATTTAGGTCGTTCCTTCAAAGTGAGGCCCTTCCATTGCACTGCGGTTGGGTTGACCTTTGCGATCGTCTCAAATGTGGACGACTCGGACGCGTTATTTCTAAGTGTGGGGTCTGCGTACGCGCTCACCCCGATACTATAATCAAAATCAGAAACTCTACCGTACTACTTCTTCTGAGCAGAAAACCACTTTATTTCCCAGCTACCTCCCATCCGTATGTCTTTAGCTCTCAAAGACGTGTGTCACCATTTCAATTCCAACGTTGTTATAGTATCTAATTTGCATGTACATATAATCAACGTTTGCCCTGAACATAGCAATCTCTTAAGTGTAAGAAATCCGCCGAGCTGGTGTTGTAGAAAGATAAGGAAATGTGTGTTCATCTCACTATCGTTTGTTTATACTTGTTTCCGGTGTGTCTTTGCGCATGTGTGTATTTCCTTTGAAAGTCGAAGTGACGTCGTCCATGTGTGCGTTCGTGTACGCGCGTGTGATTACATGTGTGTATATACACGTGAATGTGAGTATGTACGCGAACGTGAATATGTGTTCGTGCGTGGACGTGGGCGCGTATGTTTGTGTGCGCGTATGTATATGACATAGCTTGAAATGTGAGTGTGTGTTTTTGTGCGAGACTAGAAAAGGCTCACACATGTATATTGGTTGAACCGCACACATGACCCCGAAAATTGGGCATCCAAACAAAATTAGATTATTGCACAGGGATTTTTTGGTTGCCAAAATATATTAATTAATGAAGGTGGATGTTGTAGACGGATGACTCGTGAGAAGACTCAATTATCTTAATTTACTTATGAAAGGATTAGCTGGTGTTTTACCTGGCGAATAGACAATGTGGTAATATGTGCATAAAGGGAGACCCTAACTTTCAAACACACCGGGAGTTGGCACATGCGTCTCTCAACTGAGGTATGGAAGCATAGAATCGATGCAGTTTTTAATTATATTTTATGTTTATTTTTTTCACGAACTTATAATAAAATATAAAAAATACGTAAACATTTTTTTCAATTATTTTATTTTTTGATCGCAAATCTTTTCAAATAACTATGTTTATTTAAGTTTATATCTTATATAAATAAAAAAAAAATATTTATTTGAAAAAATATAAATGTGTCGAATTTTTACAGTTTTAGTAGTTTAAAAAAACTGAATGTGGAACAGAAATCTTCTTAACAGTTTAAAAAAAAACATAAATTCAAATAACATAATACGAATCCAGTAGATGATATATAAAAATACGTAAATCATTTAAAAATTTTTTTTTAATCCCATATGCTTTCAAATAACTATGTTTAATTAAGTTAATATGTTTTATATATATATATATATATATATATATATATATATATATATATATATATATATATATATATACATATATATATACACATATATATATGCATATATATATGTATATATATATATGTATATATATACATATATATATGTATATATATATGTATATATATATATATATGTATATATATATAGTGATTGAAGTTAAATTCTGTAAAACAAAATATATACACATATATTTAAGTTAATAATTGATTATTTGAAACAAGAGAAAATTATGCTTATTCATTAAGCCATAGATTTGCAATAATCATCAGAGGAAATGAAATGCAATTAGCAAAATGTTCAGCTATGAATAAACAAATATTTTATTTGTATGGTGAATAAGAGTCATAGAAAAAAAGATTTCATACAACCTGAACAGTCCATTATCAGAATGAGTTCTGTATTTGAAACATATATATTGCTTGATTTTTAAATATTGAGCGTTACCTTTTTGATTCGGATAATCCTGAAAGTCTTATCTCAATGCAATATCTGACAGGATAATTCACTGGATCTCTAATCAGTAACTTATCTAATAGTCTGTCTAGGCGCACTGATGAGCTGTGATCAAGCGAAACAGTACTGTATATGGATGACTATATATAATGCTCCTTATCTTGAGTTGAGCATATTTAGAAGTGATACACGAATTACCATTAGCGCATTAAGCGATGCTCTTTGTGTAAACAAATTGAGCTTAGGTATTTCAGACGATATCAAAACATCGTTAATTCACTACTCGCACAGCAGCCGCCGGTTAGCGTAATGGTTAGAAGCCTTGACTGTCGTACAGGCGGTCGGGTTTCGATCCTGGCTTGAGGTAGTTGCCTGTCTAGCCGCACTGACGAGCTGTGATACAGCGAAACAGTACTGTATGTGCATATATATATATATATATATATATATATATATATATATATATATATATATATATATATATATATGCAAATAAAATTGATAAAAAGTTTACATATTTTTATATATTTATATTATAAGGGAGTGAAACAAATAAACATAAATATATATTTAAAAAATTGTATCCATTCTGTGCTTCCATACCTCAATTGAAAGACGCGAGACCAACTTCTGGTGTGTTTGAAAGTTAAGATAACCCTTTATGCATCAGTACTGATGATGTCTTATTAAAAGAAAGAGGAAGCTATGTATTTGAATTTTTCTGTAGTTTCAGATGAAAATAAAAAGAGTGATTGAGAGAGAGAGATAGAGAAAGAGAGAGAGAGAGAGAGAGAGAGCAGTATGCATCTGTCTGTTCGACAAAATACTTTCATCTATCTCCTGCCTTCTTCTCCTCTCTCTCATTTCTATACAATCCACTGTGTCTACGTTTCCCTCTACAATTATCTCTATTATTTTCTATTCGTCTCTCTTCCTCCTACTTTCATTCCTATCGCTCTTTCCTCTTTGTCTTTCTCAATATCTCTTTTTCATACCACACTCTCTCCCTTTTCACTTTCACCTTTTCCTTACTCTCAACCGCGCTTAATCTGTCCCTTTCTTTTTTTTCCCAAAATCTCTGTCTTCCTCTGCCTTTCCCTTTCTATTGCTCCATCACATTCTCACTCACACTTCTTTCCCTTCTTCCATTTTACCTTTCTCTCCTTCTCTCATTCATCAAATATTTCGTTTTTATGCTATCTTTATCCTCCCTCTTTCTCCCTCTTTACTCTCATTTCCAACTCCATCCTTCTCCTCTCACCCTCTTTCAATCACTCCCACGTCCCCTCTATCACAAGCTCTCACATCCATTCTAATTCTCCCAACACCGTTATCTTCATATTATTTTACTTTCTCACCCTTCTCTCTTCTCTTTGTCACCTCTCTCCCACACACCAGTGTCTCTCATTCCTTCTCTCCACTTATCTCGTACTATCTCCATCTCTTTCATCTGCCCTTTCTCTCCATCTTTTTCCTCTCGCTTCACATAACTTTCCTTTGATTTTTCTGTCAACTCATCTTCCCTCCTTTCCCTTTTATTCAATCCTTCAATTTCTGTAATATCCATTCATTAAAAAAAAAAAACAGAAAAAAAATCTCAACATCTGTAGAAAGCAAAACAAAATTAAAAAAAAAAGTAGCACTTTTTACGGCGTTGGCCGCGCGTAATATACGTTCCTATTCTTTTTTTTTTTTTTTTTTTTTTTACACAGTGATCACCACTTATCAAGGCCCAGAAGCCACTCAGGGATAAGGGTTATTGCAAGTACATCACGTTAGTGAGGAGATTTTATGAAGTGTTTAATTAGGGGGGGCGGTTCATTAGGAATTTGTTAACATTAGACTTGAAGACATCCAAGTTGTAGTCCGGAGGGAAGCAGGCAGACGGAACAGAGTTCCACAGGCGTGCAGTTCTAAGAAAGAAGCTTTGCTCATGAAATCCGCGTTTTGATTTAGGCACAGATATAGAGTGGGGGAAATTTTTCACAGTGGATTCAGCTGGACGGGTGTTTTTCGTGAAAGTTTGGCGAGGGGGGGGGACCAGGGATTGGAGTTCAGACGAGCACCTGCCATGAAAATAACGATAAAACAAGGATAGGCTCGCAACGTCTCTTCTGTGGGAGAGGGGTTGCAGGGTAGAGAAAAGGGCATCCCCCACTAAACCACGAAGTCTATTTTGTACTCTGTCAGAGCATGATAGGCTGTTTTTGGCAGCTCCTGCCCAGATATGGCAACAGTATTCCATCCTTGGCCGTACTTGGCTTTTATAAAGATAGAGAATTGCATCAGTAGTGAGATATCTTCTGGAGCGG
Source organism: Euprymna scolopes (assembly GCF_053919585.1). Classification (NCBI taxonomy): domain Eukaryota; kingdom Metazoa; phylum Mollusca; class Cephalopoda; order Sepiida; family Sepiolidae; genus Euprymna; species Euprymna scolopes. Next base: position 152,927,173 of record NC_136527.1, read on the forward strand.
TAGAAGGATCCCACCATCTTTCCTGCGACCTTGGCAACAGACTTGATGTACGTGTTCCATTTCAGATCAGGAGTAAAGGTCAAACCCAGAAGCTTGTCAAAACACGGGGCCTCACCCAGACGAGAGCCATCCATCACAATTGATGCCAGCTGGGGATCAGAGCGTTGATGATGTAAGGATAGGAGTTTGGTTTTAGATGCATTAAAGGTAACTAGCCACATCTTCCCCCACTGAACCACGCGCTCGAGATCAGAGGAGAGAGAATCCGAGAGAACTTCGTCATTTACAGCCTTTGATGTGTTGCCGTAGATGGTCGTGTCATCAGCATAGATGTCAACGAATGATTTAAGTATGTGTTTAGGGAGGTCATTGATGTAGATCAGGAATTCATTATCATAAAGTCAATTCTCTATTGAATATTATATTGTATTCAATATATAATAGTCATATAGTCCCATATATCAAGGTTCAAGTATGTTGACTAAAAATGTGCAAAGTAGATTGCTAGAGACCGTTCCGATACATATATAGAGATTTACTTGAATTGCAGCTTGAAATGTTATGCAATTATGCAAATGAAAATAAGAAAATAGAAAAATATAAACAGTGAAATATTCAAAGAATGTGCAAGCTAGTAGAAATGTAATCGGATAGCTTAGTGAAGCCCTAAAATGTTCAGTGATTTAATGTTTTGATCTGCTTAATTAATATTATCTATCTATCTATCTATCTATCTATCTATCTACGTTGCGGAAGTTTCCGGGTTTTAGAAGAAGAGAGAGTTGAGACTCGATCACCGGAGAGGACAGACGTATTTGCGAGTTTCCCCTTTGCGGAGACTCAATAAGTCTCGAAACAGAGATGGAAAGCTTCACAGCTATGAAAGGGTTCGAATCTCCCCCGATCTGCATCTAAACACCAGATTCATGCCTGGTCAGTTTAAATAAAGATTCTATATAGAAATAAACACCTGTCTTGGTTCATCTGTAATCTCCCACCCAGAACAGATTTTGCCAGCCACCCGAGACAATGGAAGAGAGCTCACGAGGAAGGCACAGAAAATAAACGATCAAAAGATATGTCTTAAGATGTTTTACTTCACACATAACACAACACACGTGTAGACATTTAAATGATCACGAGCCATTAAGAAGGATTAGGTTGTTTAAAGTCAAGTCTACCCTATTAAGTCGGAATTGGCACAAACGAACGTTTCTTTATATTACACAAACACAAACGTATATGAAAGGTGATAACGTTAGGTTATGTGAAATATAAAAACATACGTACAAACATTAATGGATGAAAGGTGACAACGTAGTATAAATATTAATGTAGGAAAAGGTTTGTACAAATATAACTTTATGTGAAAAGAAATGTATTTGAGCTTTTAGTTTTAAAGTTGTCACTTCGAGTTTACAAACACCGTTTTGTAAGGTATTGAGACAGGTTTTGCATATACCGCTTAGCAAGTGTACATTACATTTTTAGCATCGTGACCAAACACACATATTCATGTAAAACGAATATAAATTCATGTGAAAAGGTTTTAACATATATACAAATATAATGTACGTGGAACGTGATAATATTGCGCATGTCTGCTTATTTAAAATTGTTAACTTCTGAAATACCGATGTCATTGTTTAAATATTGTTGGCATCGTAACATAACGGTGATGAGAGAATTCGGTCCTTTTTAGGGTTCGAGGGTATGTTGCCATGAAAGTTAAGTTACAAAATTGTTACTCAATAACGGTATATATGCACTTATTGTACCACGTTAAAATCATAGCGATATTATTTAGAATGCCATTCTTATCATGTGGTGGGATGAGTGTTGTCTAATTATCCTGTATCTAAATCCTTAATAATAATAATAATAATAATAATAATAATAATAATAATAATAATAATAATAATATAAGATATCGTTAAACTTGAATTTAACTTGAAAGTATTGTTTAAAAAATAATAATAACATTTAAAATTTTAGAGCATCACTTTCCTATATAAAGTTGACATAAAATAGGCACCCACTTCATGGTCAATGAGGCATGCAATCGTTCGCAGTTCCCGATTCTGAGGGTCATATCGTGTTTTGTTTCTTACATTTTGTTTTTTTTTGGGGGGGGGGTGCTAGAGTTCAATTGTTGTTTACTATTTTGTACTTTCACCTAACAAATTAGTACAAAAATATATCGTAAAAATATTGTTGGTTATGATAAAACTTTGCAAAGCATGCCACTGTGGTTTTTATTGGGTGGATTTATTTATTTTGTTTCATTTTTGCAAAAGAATTCTATTTGACTTTTAACGTTTTATTTTAGAATGAGCGCCCATTTATTGGCCATCACCGAATAAGCCAAATTAATGCATAAATATATTATGTTTAATCTTTATAATCGAGTATAGTTTACCCCCTAAATAATTCAAAATAATCTAATATAGTTTTCATAAACAATTAAAAATCTATTTTTGTCTAGTCTTTACGGATGGACAAATAATTGTAACTTGATAGAAAAACAATTCGACACATTTAACTAATGAACGGACGTTTTTACACGAGGAACGAAATAATGATTACACCGTATTACGATGCCATAAATTCATTGTTCTTTAGCAGTTGATTTTCTCTTTAAATAATTTCATGTTTAAATCGTGTTTTTTTTATCTTTTAATTTTGATTCTTTTATATTTTCATATATTTGATTTCTTAATGAACTGAATACACAAAAGAATGCATCCCTTTTTTTTCGTATTGAATTCCTGGAATGAAAGGTAAGTGTTTTGTTTTTGTTTGTTTCCATTCACTATGCTTTAAAATAATTGTATATGTACGTGCAAAATGATTTTTTTTAATTTTCGATTATTTTTTATGTGTGTTTGATATGTAAGTGCAAAATGATTTTTTTAATTTCGATTACTTTTTTTTTTTTTGTGTTTGATATGTACGTGCAAAATGATTTTTTTTAAATTTCGATTACTTTTTTTATGTGTGTTTGATATGTAAGTGCAAAATGATTTTTTTAATTTCGATTACTTTTTTTTTATTGTGTTTTATATGTACGTGTAAAATGATTTTTTTTTAAATTTCGATTACTTTTTTTATGTGTGTTTGATATGTACGTGCAAAATGATTTTTTTAATTTCGATTACTTTTTTATGTGTGTTTGATATGTACGTGTAAAATGATTTTTTTTTAAATTTCGATTACTTTTCTATTGTGCTTGCTTGATATGTGCTTCTTGATATGTACGTGTAAAATGATTTTTTTAATTTTTGATTACTTTTTTTATTGTGTTTGATATGTACGTGCAAAATGATTTTTTTAATTTTCGATTATTTTTTTATTGTGGTTTATATATACGTGTAAAATGAGTTTTTTTTATTTTCGATTACTTTTTTTATTGTGTTTGATATGTATGTGCAAAATAATTTTTTTAATTTTCGATTGCTTTTTTTATTGTGCTTGATATGTACGTATGAAATGATATTTTGTAATTTAGATTACTTTTTTATTGTGTTTTATATGTACGTGTAAAATGATCTTTTAAATTTTCGATTATTTTTTATTGTGTTTGATATGTACGTGCAAAATGATTTTTTAAATTTAGATTACTTTTTTATTGTGTTTTATATGTACGTGTAAAATGATTTTTTTTTAATTTTAGATTACTTTTTTATTGTGTTTGATATGTACGTGCAAAATGATTTTTTAAATTTTCGATTAATTTTTTACTGTGTTTGATATGTATGTGCCAAATGATTTTTTAAATTTTCGATTAATTTTTTTTTGTGTTTTATATGTACGTGCAAAATGATTTTTTTTAATTTTCGATTAATTTTTTATTGTGTTTGATATGTACGTGCAAAATGATTTTTTTAATTTTCGATTAATTTTTATTGTGTTTGATATGTACGTGCAAAATGATTTTTTTTAATTTTCGATTAATTTTTTATTGTGTTTTATATATACGTGCAAAATGATTTTTTTTAATTTTCGATTAATTTTTTATTGTGTTTGATATGTACATGCAAAATGTTTTTTTAAATTTTCGCTTAAGTTTTTATTGTGTTTTATATGTACGTGCAAAATTATTTTTTTAATTTTCGATTAATTTGTTATTGTGTTTGATATGTACGTGTAAAATGATTTTTTTTAATTTTCGATTATTTTTTATTGTGTTTGATATGTACGTGCAAAATATATTTTTAATTTTCGATTACTTTTTTATTGTGGTTGATATGCATGTGCAAAATATTTTTTTAATTTTCGATTATTTTTTTATTATGTTTGATATGTATGTGCAAAATGATTTTTTTAATTTTCGATTATTTTTTTATTATGTTTGATATGTACGTGCAAAATAATTTTTTTAATTTTCGATTATTTTTTATTATGTTTGATATGTACGTGCAAAATATTTTTTTAATTTTCGATTATTTTTTATTATGTTTGATATGTACGTGCAAAATATTTTTTTAATTTTCGATTATTTTTTTATTGTGTTTGATATGTACGTGCAAAATATTTTTTTTAATTTTCGATTATTTTTTTATTATGTTTGATATGTACGTGCAAAATATTTTTTTTAATTTTCGATTATTTTTTTTATTATGTTTGATATGTATGTGCAAAATAATTTTTTTTAATTTTCGATTATTTTTTTTATTATGTTTGATATGTATGTGCCAAATAATTTTTTTAAAATTTTCGATTACATTTTTATCGTGCTTGATATGTACGTGCAATATACTTTTTTTTAATTTACGATTACTTTTTATTGTTTTATATGTACTGCAAAATAATTTTTTAAATTGTCAAATACTTTTTTATTTTGAAATTTTCGATTACTTTTTTTTATTGTGTTTGATATGTACGTTCAAAATGATATTTTTATTCTCGATTACTTTTTTATTGTCTTTCATATGTACGTGCAAAATGATTTTTTTTAAATTTTCGATTAATTTTTATTGTGTTTCATATGTACGTGCAATATAATTTTTTTAAATTTTCGATTACTTTTTATTGTCTTTCATATGTACATGCAAAATAATTTAGTAAGAGTCTCTGGAAGACGGATCTTACCTTCCATGCAGACATGTCTTCTAGCATTGATACTGTTGTTTGAATATCAAGAATACTTCTATAATGATGTTGTACTTCAAAGTTATCTTGCTCTTTATATTGCACATAAAATCGCTATTTTCTGCTTCTCTTTAAATTTCAGGTAGGGCTTCTGAAACCTCTGTAATTGTGTTCCTATCATTGTTTTTTTTCGGAATTGGTACGAATTGCAGCAATTCTTTATAGGTTAACCGAATTGCTAATTTGTTTTGTGACAGGTACTCCAATAAAAAGTCATTATTTAGTAGGCCAGTACCCCATCTCAGTCGTCTTTTGGCAGAATACGTCGGTAAGCCTTTTTTGGATTCGAAAATCGTCAGTAACATCTTATGAACGTGAAAGTTCTGGCTTGTATGAACCTATGAAATTTCATTACAGAAAACATAGAAACTTCTTTTACTTTTTCTATTAATTATCTGCGTCTTACAACAGTACTTCCACCAAGAGTTATATTTTCTGTATATATTAATCCAAGAAATTATATGTATAACAATATATAACCGTATTACTTTGTAAAGGGATTGAGTTATATTTCATAAAACTCAATAAATTGTTCTAAATAGGTTTTAAATGGCATTTAAGTTATTGGGTGTCTCATATCTATCACTGTTGTCCTATACTAATATTGTACTCTCTTGAAAATCTTCATTTATATATAAAATAATTACGTATACAACACATTCTGTTAAGCACCAAATGCGAGTCTAATAAGCTCGAGCCTTTCAAAGTATTTTTTTCATCATGTTAACGTTTGAATTAATAAATGGTTACTACAAATATTTTCGGAAAAATATAAAAATAAATATACTAGGGATTGTATTATGACTCAAAATCCATTGAAATTATTCTAAATAAGTTTTAGTCTATATTTAACTTAAGTGTCTCATCTCTCACAATGTTGTCTTATAATATCGCGAAATCATCATTATATATAAAAGAATTACATATAGAACACATTATCTTTTAGTTCTATCAGTTCGAGCCTTTAAAAGAAGAGGGTTTCTCATTAGAGGGTAGGTAAAACTTTTCATTTATAAATAGTTGCTACAAATGTTTTCAGTAAAATAAAAAAAAATGTTTTCAGTAAAATAAAAAAAAACCTTGTCAAAGAATAATAAGAAAGGTTGAAAAATACTATTGAAAGATGTTATTAGGATAATTTTTCTACGTAATAAGAAAATCCTGTCTGTAAGTTTTAGAAAAGTTTAAAATTGATAATGTCTTTTGTTTTGGTTTCAAAGATCAACCGATTCAGTGACGTCACTAAAGTAAATAGGTCAGTCATAGATATGTAAAATTGCAAACAGAAAATGTGCACTCCAAAAATATATTGCTTTTAAACTTGTCTTTAACTTGAAAGCATTTGTTTGCTATTGTGTAAAAAATATATTGATTTAAAACTGTTCTTTAACTTGAAAACATTTGTTTCCTTTTGTGTAAAAATATATTGATTTAACACTTTTCTTTAACTGGAAAACATTTGTTTACTATTGTGTAAAAAATATGTTGATTTTAAACTGTTCTTTAACTTGAAAGCATTAGTTTACTAATGTGTAAAATATATATTGATTTTAAACTGTTCTTTAACTTGAAAACATTAGTTTACTAATGTGTAAGAGAATACATTGAGTTTAAACGGTTCTTTAACTTGAAAGCATTTGTTTACTATTGTGAAAAAATATATTGATTTTAAACTTTTCTTTAACTTGAAAACATTAGTTTACTATTGTGTAAGAGAATTGAGTTTAAACTTTTTATTAACTTGAAAACATTTGTTTACCATTATGTAAAAGTATATTGATTTTAAACTTTTCTTTAACTGGAAAACATTTGTTTACTATTGTGTAAATAAACAACTTTAAAAAATAACAGCGGTTACAAAATACTTAAAACTTAAGTCAAAATTTAATTCGAACATATTACAGCACTTACCAAGTATGTGACGCTCATAGAATTCTAAAATATCGCTCCTGTGAATAACTCGTGTTTCACTGCTCACTGAATAACCTTATATCTTTTTAAATTTCCTACTATATTATTGTTGATTTTACTTTATTAATGTCTTATCTATTACAAAATATTATTTATTATTATTAAATATAGTATATTAAATTATTACAAAATATTATAGAATAGTTTTTAACACTTGAAGAATATGAAAGTTAATTAAGAGTATATTCCTGTGATTTTAAAATGTTTTTTAAAAATTAATATTAAAATATTAAATTACATTTATTTTTTATTTGCAGATGTTCCTGCTTTTTTAAAACATTCTTATGGACCATCATTCTTTTGAAACAATATCCTATAGACAATTAGTGCCTTACATGGCAGACAACAACATGTTTGCCAAAGACTTTGTTAGACTTATATGAGTGAAGGGTTATATGAATAGTTTAGCAAATAGTGATACAAACGTCACAAATCTCAAATAATGTGAAAAATCATGAGATATCGAATAAAATATTAGAAAAGACAACAGTTTAACTTTTACAAAATATTTCTTATCAATAAATGATAAGTGATATAAATTGAAATTTCTTTGACACAAAATAAAACCAAAAACTCTGAATTACGTAAAAACATATTTTCACAATTAAATAGTGATAATAACTTTTACTTAAACATGAATGTGCAAAGTGGAGGAAAACCACATTCCTGTAAAGTCTGTGGATATTCTTGTTCTAAAAAATCGGATTTAGTGAGACATATGAGAACTCACACTGGGGAAAAGCCACATTCTTGTGAAGTTTGCGGATATCGTTGTGCAGAAAAATCTTCTTTAGTGGCACATATGAGAACTCACACTGGAGAAAAGCCACATACTTGTGAAGTGTGCGGATATTGTTGTTCAAGAAAATCTTCTTTAGTGGCACATATGAGAACTCACACTGGAGAAAAGCCACATACTTGTGAAGTGTGTGGATATGCTTCAGCTGAAAAACAAAACATAGTAAAACATATGAGAACTCACACTGGCGAAAAACCAAATTCTTGTGAAGTCTGTGCATTTTCTTGCTCTACAAAATCAAATTTAGTGGCACATATGAGAACTCACACTGGGGAAAAGTCACATTCTTGTAAAGTGTGCGGATATTCTTGTTCTGTAAAATCATATTTAGTACAACATATGAGAACTCACACTAGGGAAAAGCCATATTCTTGTGAAATGTGTGGATATTCTTGTTCTGAAAAATCGTATTTAGTGATTCATATGAGAACTCACACAGGCGAAAAGCCACATTATTGTGAAGTGTGTGGATATTCTTGTTCTACAAAGTCAAATTTAATGAAACATATGCGAACTCACACTGGAGAAAAGCCATATTTATGTGAAGTGTGTGGATATTCTTGTTCTCAAAAGTCATCTTTAGTTCCACATATGAGAATTCATATTGGGGAAAACCCCTAATTTTGTAGTGTGAATATTCTTTTTCTGTTAAATAAAGTCTGGTTGAGCATATAAGAACGCACATTGAGAAGTAGCAACCACAGTTTAAGTAAACGTCTTAAATGTTGTTTGCCTGAACAGGGCTGAGAGGGAAAAATAAATTACCAAGAACCTATGTACGATATGACAAGAAACTAATGGAAAAGACTTCCAAAAACCATTGGGCGCATGTACACAGTGACCAAAGTGCAAAAGAAAAAACAATTGCACAGTTAGAATCTTAAATAGATCTCTCGGTTGGGGTAACTTAACTAATGAGAGAATGTTTGGCATTCGATAGAATGACCCATTCCCATCAAAAACAAAGTGACAAGAAAATTAAAACAAAGGGAAAGGCCATATTTTCTGGAAAATCACGTTTAAATACTCAGATAACAACTCACACTGTATTTCACAATTTCTTTACTCAGTTTGAGAGATAAAGAACTTTAAGGGAACATTCAAATCTTGAATGCTTACTAGACACCCAATTGTCAAATGTTTCTTTATGCATGGGTTTGTCAGAAAAACCTGGCATGAAGTTACGCTATCCTTGAAGTAAACTCTGACCAAATATTCAAAATCACATTGTATTTGCAGCCCGATTAAAATCTTGCAATGACAACCCCACATTAGGTTTTACGAGGAATGTTTCACTTTTTTCCAAAATAGGTTACCTCATCTAAAGCTGGGTATTCAATTAGATTAAAACATTCTTGTCTTGTAATTCAGTAAGACAAAAAGAATTAAACGAACGATATAATACAACATGTTAAAATATTAATTGATGTAAAATGTGTTTACTCAGTGGTTGAAAGATAAAGATAAATATCTTTAATAGAACATTGGAATATATATGTATCTCATATAGAGTTCAAGTGTTATCCCCCATAATAATTTCGGCTGAAGTAAAAAAATAAATTAAATGGCCATAATCTAGCACAGTATGTGATTATTCTTGTTTTCGCAAGTCAAGTTCATTGATGAATATGAAAAAAACGAAGTTATTAAAAACAATATTATTGCAAAGTGTGCATAGTCTTGTTCTATGATTTAGCATCTATTTATATGAGAACTTAAAACTAGAAACATGCGAAATTATTTTAAATATGCCATAACAATGAGTAGAATAGAATATGATGAACTAAGTAATTTTAATTTTAAATTTTAAGTCTTTTTAAAATACAAACAATATAATGGTTGTAGTGGGAGTTACTGACATGATAAAACCTTCAGAAAGAAATAAACGTCATGTCTGGAACGCCAAACCTTTGATAAAAGAAGATAGCTATACAGGAAATACATTTAAACTTTATAGATCTTTCTAAATAATATTTAGATTGAACTAAAATCAAATGTTAGCTTCAAGAGTGAATCACTTGGTTCAATATAACTGATGTAAAAATACGATTTTGTACTCCTATAAAATATAAAGGAAGCAAAATTGTTTAACACAGTGTAAACACTTCTGTTCTTTTAAATAATCCACAGGGATGCCTCACTCCAATTGCTCTAAAGGTTTAGACTTCCATTTAACGAGGAAATACCCATTGTAGTCGGTCAAAATCAGGGTTTACTCATAAATTCATTTAAACAAATAGATGGTGATACAAGCAACTAACTGCCTAGGTTTTTCTACTCGTTGCTTGAAAGCCCAACTAACTTAATATCTGAATACTCAATTTTATTACAATTTCTGCCATAACAAAGTATCAAATACCTCCAGTTGACAGTCTGTGGCGAGATGCAGTTTGACAGATAGTCGAACATGAAAATTAGCGATAATATCAAACGGAAAACTTGAAAGGGTTGTATGACAAAGACAAACAGGCATGCGGGTACATTGAAGACAATGCCATAAAATCAGACATTGCAACATGAAAGACGCCTGTAAGAAACTGTATTCATTATTGATACGAAATTAGTTTTAACATGAGTAACAGAGCTAAAGATTTACAAAATATCAATACCTAAAAAATGAGTTTAAAACGACATGGTCTGTGAAAGAAATTAACATTATGCCGGTTATGAGAAGACCAAACTATAACCAAATACATATAGCAAACATAAAGGGAACAACCTCTATTATTTGAGCTCTATTATTGTAAGAGCTCCTGGATATAACTTCAAATCGTAATGAACTAAAGCATTGCTTCAATTAATTACAATAATGCATACGCGTACAGGAATACATAAAACTGGATGATATAAATAACTGAACAATGAATAGAAGATTTGGGTGTAGTTTGAGAAATATAAATTCCAATCATAATGAACTAAAATGTTAATCCGTTGATGCCTTTAGACAAACTAAAGTAAATAAAATGGAAAATTAACATAACATCAAACAGAAAAATTGTGTGGAGAGATGTAGCTTGACAGATCAAACATCTTGAAACATCACCGATAACATCAAACGGAAAGATAACTGTGTTCTATGACAAAGCACTAAGAACTGTGCTCATTATTCCAAATAACTGAGCTTAACATAGTTAAACGGGAAAAGATTAACACAATATCAATACCATGATTAATGATTTAAAAACAATATATTCTGTGAAAGAAAAACATATTATGATAGAGGAACGTCTAATATAACATCTTAAGGAATAGAGTAATAAGATCTGTTAAAGACCAATCTATAACGAAATACTGATAGCAACTCTTAAGGGAATAATCTCTATTATCTTCGGATATAAATTTAGATGTTTGTTCCAGGAGGTAGTCCCTTGATCTCTTAAAAAAAAACTGAAGTATTTAAAATTATTTTAAAAACAAATTCACCTGGTGAACCAAATATTAGATATATTACATTAATTTCAGTTAGAATATCAAAAAGATGTCTCGGTTGAACTGTATGTCAGACGTTTATTGATTAACATGATCATTATTGTACAAAAAGCAGATAAACCTAAGCATTGTCTTGATTGATTACAAAAATGCATACGATAGTGTAAGGCGCTCGTGTTTACTACGATAACTATTAAATTCATTAATGAAAAAAAAAACATGACTGTCCATAAAAAGATGCGGCAACACTATGTCATTAAGCAACACTAATTGCCGAATAAGAATCCTTGATTTCAACATCATAAAAGGATTTTTTCAAGTAGAGGATTTATATTCTGTGCTAGCGAATAAATAAGTGCTTAAAATCTGAGTTAAGACCTTCAACAAAACCTCAACAAAAAAGTTGGTCAAATGTCTTGATAGAGTTCAAAATAGAGTTCGTAGCCTCGTAGATGTCCTTTTTTTCTTTCCTGCAAGAAATGTTGCGGGTTTGTCTTTGCTTTATCGTTATTTTCATGGCAATTGCTCAACTGAGCTCCAATCTATGGTCCCCCTCGCCAGACTTTCATAAGAAACACTGTCTAGCAGGAAATACTATCACGAATTTCCCCTCACTCTTTATCTGTGCCTAAACCTAAACGTAGATTCCATGAACAAAGCTTCTTTCTTAGAACTGCACGCATGTGGAATTATCTTCCGTTTTCCTGCTTTCCAGCTGACTACAATATGGTTGTCTTCAAGTCTAACATAAACAAGTTTTTGATAGACCATTCCATATCAGTTAACAAATTTACCGAATTTCGATTATTAACTATTACTATTATTAACTATTACTATATTGTCCAGTTTCTACGCTCATTAATCTTTATCCTCGTGTGGCCTATTCGCCTTGATAAGCGGTGATGCCTAATGTAAAAAAATTAGCTCAAATTTTATGCCAGCTCAGATGAAAATGAAATGAAATCTCGAATCTGAAATTGGCAGAGTGCCGACTAAAAAAGATATTCTCAGCATGACTAGGCAATAGCTCACAAGTTATTAACGGCAAACACAAGTAAAAAGCAGAAAACGCCACCAGGCCACTGCATATGACAAAACCATATAAAGTCCACAAGAGAAATATATAATCATTGTGATTAATAGTTCATTGAACAAAGGGAAATTAATTTCTACTGATTCATTTACATAAGTTGTATTTGGGAAGTGCCAATTGTATTTGACCCTTTTCCCTACCAATTAACAACAAACCTGATAATATTTGCACAAAACTAATGAAACATAGATTATTATTAAAGATGTTAGAATAAAAGTAACGAAGCTTTTAGAAGCACATTACGAGAAGAGAATTGTTTGATACTCTTTCGTTTAATAAGAACGAAATACTGTATTCGAGATGCAAAAATAATTCTCCTCCTTACTACAGAACATAATAGCTAAAACTACGACCAACATATTACTGCATATTACATCGCAAAAATGTGCATATCTTCCAAAGATCTAATAGGAATCATCCCACAGGCACATGTAAGAGAAGAAAATTGTTTGATACTGTTTTGCTTAACAAGATATGGAACGATGACAACAAAATACTGTATTCGAGACTCAAATATAATTGTTTTCCTTACCACAGCTAAAACTACGAAGAAAACACCTTGTAGAACAAACACCATAACACACTATTTTTATATTGTGGATTTATACCCCCTAGCTGACTGATGCTGACACGCAATGAGCAGCCACTATTCGGGTGCATTAATCCTTTATGTCTTTTAAGGATCTATTTATCACTGTCAGGAACGATCCAACAGCCATCAAAGGTGGTCCAACCACCAAAGACTCTCTGTCCACTTTACACTAGCCAAGTTTGGAACACTTTTAGTTTCTGCATCCCGACTCTGTATGGTGACAGACTGCGAGTTTCTTTTAATAAGCTCCCAGCGATGCACACTAGGAACACATCATTAAACTCTCAGTCTCAAAAGACATTTCTCCATGGATTCACGTAATTCTTAGAATGGACTCTGTGAAATCATAACTCCATCCTACATCGTGTTCTTTCATGCATTAATAATTGATCGGATGAAAAAAGTTTTTCTCGACAAACAAAAAACAAGAACCACAAATTCCAACACACAGCATCAACCTGAATGAACAAGACAATTACGTCACACATAGTGGTCGACGGGTAAATCGGTCAAAGGGACTATGCAAGACTTTGTATATATATATATATATATATATATATATATATATATATATATATATATATATATATATATATATATATATAACAAAGAACTTTCATCCCCACCGCCGGTAATTATTCTGTACTTTTTTGCATAACCAAAATACTTTAGTAAAACAAATATACCATTAAAAACAAATACTATTAAAGACAAATACCATTAAAACAAATACTATTAAAGAGGGAACTGCTCACTCTCACTAATTCTTACTCTCCAGGTTCATTCAAACAAAATACAAAAGAAAAATGATTATTAAAACACCATAATATAAACATGTTCATTCAAACGAAACACACAATATTAATATTAAAACACCATATTATAAACATGTTTATTCAAACGAAACACAAAAAAGTTATATTAAAACACCATATTATAAACATATTCATTCAAACGAAATACAAAAAATTAAAATTAAAACACTATAATATTATAAACATCGGTTGCGAAGGACTCAATCAAGAAGCCAAACAACACCAAGAAAGTACAGAAACATTATTTTTGTTGTCGTTGTTTTATATGCATATATATTTTAAATGATTTCGTGTTGTTTCGCTTATTAAAGTTGCTTAAGTGATTTTTACCTAACAAATGTGCCTTTGTTTAATTCGTCTTTATATTATTTATTTAGCATCTCTTTAGCATTATTGGCACACTTAACTAATGCATGGATTAAATTCCTTGTTTCAATTTTCGTGTAATTTTTTTCCTTTTATTTGAGTTGTTTTTGTGAAATATTCAGTTTCGCAATTTTTATATGAGGATAATTTGGATTAATCGGACTACTGTTCTCATTTGGATCTTATTAAAAAGTGAACATTGAAATAATGAAATCTTCAATCTTAAAAAATAAACATTATTGTTATATTTTCATATATGCCACTTTTTTATTAATTGGACGAAAAAAGTGAAATGTACTAAAGAAATTTCAACGTGCTTTAAGCATTGCTTAACTAATGAACAGATATTTTTACACGAGTAACGAAATAATGATTGCACCGTGAGAGGGTGACCTAGTTGATTTTCTTTTGAAATGATTTCGCGCTTAATTCGTGTTTTTTCATCTTTTAATTTTTATTCTTTTCTATTTTCATATATTTTACTTCTGAATAAATTGGACACACAAAACAAAAGACAGTCTTGAAGTTAAGCCCGGCAAACTCGAAAGTAAGTTCGACAACTCTAGAAGGGTCAAACCAGTATTTAAACCGTCAAATCACGTGTTATTTTGTTAATAAATTATATTGAACGAATTGGAAGTAAAGTAATCGAACAAAGTATATAAAAAGTCTTAAAAGTGTTCAGCACAATGCAGCGGCTTATGACTAGGTGTATCAGAATTTTTGGGAAAATCGCCATTGCAAACATTTGATTAAATAGACTCTCCATGTCTACAAGCTTATAACAATATGAAAATGTAATTTCAAACCCTAATTTTTATTTCAATAAAATGAGCAAAGACATAATGTAAAAATCATAAAAGCTTTAATCGAAGAATATACAATATTTTTTTCATCAGTTTTCCTTGTGAAAGATTTCACGAAAATCAACAAATTTAACTTCATCGAAATCTAATAAACAATTATAACTGCCAAAAATCGCTTACCTGTTCAAAATTACTAAGCTATTGGTGATTCTATTTCATGTATAAGAATTTGTCCATATTTATATATTATATTCCATATATTTTTAACATAAAATGATTTTAAATCAAGAGTCGCGGAAAAACGTCTTTTCGACAGTTGTTTATCCGCCATTAGCAAAACCGGATGTTAGGGGTGTCAAAATTCCCCTAAAATCTGATAGACCTAGCTTATGACACTTCATCACTTGTAGCAAAAGTATCCAGAAGAATCTAAAAATAATCTTAGTCTGAACTAAAGAATGTGCTGTTTTTCTAATCAAGCAGTTTACTATGCCAAATGCGAATTCTGTGGGAGTGAAAATCATTCTTGAAACTCTTGGGTAATTTTTATTGTAAAGGCAAGAATAAACGGCACATGTCTGTATGATAGCCGAAGCACTTATAGTTTCATAAAAAATGAACGTCCTGAGATAACTCGGTCTTTGTATACTACCTACCTGCGACATAGTAGGTACGGCTTCCTCAAACCTCACAAGCAAAACCCAAGGTCATTATTGCAATTAATGGACAAATTCATCCTAATATGCGTCTCTCTATTCAACTCATCATGTGTACTCCTTTTATACTTGGACAATAATTCATGCAGCTACATAACCGAATAGAATTTTAATTTTTAATAGAAAAATACCTGACTTTCAAATCTGTAAGACCGCACAGATGAAAATAGAACCACCTGCTTTTTGCCAGTTTATCAAATAACTGTAAACTAATTTCAATAAAAGGCAGGAATTATTCTACATCTGATCGTGAATTCATTCGGAATAATGTACAGAAACTCTTAAAATAAGGAATTATAACAAAATCTTATCCCCCATGGCCAGCCCAAGTCTTGGTAACCCTCAATGAAATACATAAACCTCACATTGACTATTCTGCCACTATTAATCGATATACATTTCTTGATTGTTTTCCACTCCCAAGAATCTCAAGTATCATACGCAAATTATCGCAATATAGAATTTTTTTAATAAATTAAAATTGAAGTCTACGTATTACAAATGACATATTCTTAAGGCTGAAGGAATTTATACAGTATTCGAAGCTGTACGAATTTTCTCGGTTACCTTATTGATGAACAAACTCGGTAACTATTTATTATATATCTGTTATAACCCAAAAACACGAACTCAAAGGAACCGTTTCCTAAATCGATGACATTATCACTGGAGGAAAAACTTATAAAGAATGGGACGAATATATGAAAACATTTCAAAAAGTTGTCGATCGCCTTAATCTGCAAATGAATCCTGAAAAATGTGAATATGGTATAACCATACTCAAGTTTTTAGGGAATCTATTGGAAAAAGAAACAATTAATGCTGATCCAAACAGACTAACTGTATCACATCATTCAAACGAGCCTTAGGTCTTTTCTCATATATTTACAACTCTACTTTTAGGGAATCTATTTGTTCGTTACAACTCTACTTTCAACCGATTCGTTGTTTTTTTCGTTCACCACACTCTTTTCTTCTACCTCTTCTTTTACACACGTCCGTTCGCTTTAGTGACTAAAAATCGTCTCTCCTCCCGCTTTCCTTTCCTCGTTATTTATGGAACCAAGGTATGAGATTCAGCGATACTTTTTTCCACATTAAAGCCTGCAGGCGCAATCTTGCTTCTCAATTTGTTCTCTGCAGGCACAAAAGCCACTTGTTTATCTACACTATTGGAAAAAAAACAATTAGTGCTGATCCAAACAGACTAACGCCACTAAATGAATTACCAATTCTGAACTGGTAAAGTATCCAGCTTGGAGAAGGTAGACCATTTCTCGTAAAAGCTAATGTAAGTTAGCCATAGTAAGGGGATGTCATTTGGACACCAAATACCATGTTATTTTGAATATTTGCTCAGAGGAAAAGAATCCTCATCCCAGGTCGTTCTCATAAATTTGATTTTTTTTAATATCCACACACTTCACAGGAAAGTAACCTTTCAATTTTTTAAAATTTTACTTGAGTATTTTTTACGAGATCATTTAATTTCAATATTATTTTAATTTATATCCGCATTACAGCTTGATTTTCAAGGAATTGCTTCCAAGTATTTCTTAATTTTTTATCACTAAGCCAGTTGCTCGTATCACAACCGATATAATGTCTATCTCTTTCAGAGACCATGTCGTTTTAAAATTATTCTTGAGGCCCTGATACTTGATTATCTTTTCTCGTTCAGCTCTATTAAGGCCATATACAGTTGAGATGGCATCATCAATAATGAACGTAGTTCTTAAGGCTTTTTCCATATCACAATGTCTGGCTTCATAGCCTTATCTTTTATATATCTGCCCGCCTATAAATCTTTGTCATAGAACATGGTCACCTTTCTATTCGATGTTATTTGTGGTGGTTCATGTTCCCATGTTTAATGATCTGTCGATCTTCCTCTTTCTTGTTTTATTTTACTTCAGTCGAAATTCTCAGAAGTCAAGGGGCCGACAACCTGGGGATCAGTGTGAGTTCTCATGTGTACAACTAAATATGATTTTCGAGAAAAAGAATATCCACACACTTTACAAGAATGTGGCTTTTCACCAGTGTGAGTTCTCATATGTCTGCCTAACTTTGATTTATCTAAAAATGAATGTCCACACACTTCACAAGCATATGGCTTTTCCCCAGTGTGAGTTCTCATATGTTTAATTAAATTTGATTGATCAGAACAAGAATATCCACAAACTTCACAAGAATGTGGTTTTTCTCCAGTGTGAGTTCTCATATGTTTCACTAATGTTGATCTTTGAGAAAAAGAATCTGTACACATTTCACAAGAATATGGCTTTTCCCCAGTGTGGGTTCTCATATGTTTCTCTAAACTTGATTTATAAGAACAGGAATATCCACACACTTCACAAAAATGAGGCTTTTCCCCAGTGTGAGTTCTCATATGTCTCAGTAACGTTGATTTTTCAGAACAAGAATATTCACACACTTTACAAGAGTGTGGCTTTTCACCAGTGTGAGTTCTCATATGTCTCACAACATTTGCTTTTATAGGACTAGAATATCCACACACTTCACAGGTATGTGTCATTTCCCCAGTGTGAGTACTCATATCTCCCACTATATTTGATTTTTCAAAACAAAAATATCCACACACTTTATTAGAATGTGGCTTTTTATGCTATGGTATCTCATACAATATAAAACACTGTCTTTTCTTCAATTTGTGATTCAATATCTTCATACGTTTTGATGCATGTCAACATTAGACACATATTTTCCAATAAGTCATATTTGCTTCGAGATGTGCAGATCTTCTACAATATTTCATGGTAAAATGTTTCCACTGATGTCGATGTTGTCTTCACCATACAGCAATGCTTTTCTATATAATAAAGTTTTAAGGAATTGACTCATCGATAATGTGTTCATCTGTAAATAAAAATAATGACAATATTACATACATAGAATCTTATTCAATTTTATTTGATTGAACTCACAAATGAATTTAATCTAAAAATACATAAACCGAAGAATAATTTTATAATTTTATACTGGCTGAAAAAGAAGAATCATATATATATATATATATATATATATATATATATATATATATATATATATATATATATATATATATAAGGATAACAATCTCCACAGTAAAAACGATTGCATTGTTTGGTTTAAAAACTGTAAACAAAATTACCATAATTCGCTGCTGAATATACTGTTTAAAAAAGATAGCTTTAAAAGACTAAAAAGATGCCAGGTCTAATCCCTTGACTCTTACGCCCTAAACAGTCAATTTAAATTAAATAATATATATATATATATATATATGTGTGTGTTTTGTATATATGTATATATATATATATATATATATATATATATATATATATATATACAAATATTTGTACGGATGTATTTGTATATATGTGTATATATATGTATATTTGTATATATATTTTTTCTATACATATAGTTATATTTATACATATATGCATATCGTCAATGTATGAGTTCCATATAGAACCGTTGATTTTATTTGAAGTGCGCTTGAAAGCATAATCTCAATGTAACATTTGTTTATTATGTTGTGATTTTGAGGGGTATTTTATTTTATATATGTAATATATATATATGTATATATATATGTGTATATATTCATATATATGTGTGTGTATATATATATTTGTATATGTATATATATATTTGTATATGTTTTTTATGTGTATAGATGTATGTAGATATTATAATAAAATCAAAGTAGATGTAGTGTTTATGTCATATATATATATATATATATATATATATCCCTATTACACGTTTTATCTTTAACTATTGGTACAAACAAATGATTTTTTACTTATAAAAACAGTAAATGTAATGGGACTTACACATTCAAACAATAATAGATTGTAACCTTTTTATTTACCAAATAAATTTAATGAACATAAAATAAAATTTAATTTGTTCTTCATTTGTTGTTTATTTTCTTTTATGTCTCTTACTTAGGTTACAGTAACTGGCGATGTGGATGGCGTTACTCATGAGCAAACTTTTAAATGATTTTAGTTTCACAAAAACTGGCGATATGAATGCATGCTGAAAAGTCAAATTTAAAATACAGCCAATTTCTAAGACAATTGCCCCTGACATATCAAAGGTATATAGAGCATGGTATAAAAGCCTACTTTATAAAGTCTCCAGCTATGTTATAGCTGGAAATGTCTTCTCTATTCTTGAATCATTTCTCTCTGATAGGGTCATAAGAGTAGTGGTTGATGGGGAGCAATCAGAAGCTCACAGTATTTATGCAGGAGTCCGTTAGCAGTCCATCTTGGGCCCAATTTCTTCCTAATCTACATCAATGACACTACCATCTATGGCAACAAAGACTGTAAATGATCAAGTTTTCTCTGATTCTCACTCCTCTGATTTTGAGTACCGGATGCAATGGGACGAGAAGTGGCTGGTTAATTTTAATGCATCTAAAACCAAGCTTCTATCTTTCCATCATCAACGCTCTGATCCCTTATCTAGCATGAATTGAAATGAATGGCTCTCGGCTTGAGGAGGTTCCATGTTTTAACAAGCTTCTGGGCTTGACCTATACTCTTGATCTGAAATGGAACATGTACATCAAATCCATTGCCAAGTCCCAGCAAAAATGGATCCTTCTACTACTCCAGTAGATATCTTACTGTTGATGAAATTCTCTGCTGATATAAGAGCATGTAACGTCCAAAGATGGAGTACTTCTGGGCAGGAGTTGCTAGAAAGACCTAATCCTGCTTTGACAAAGTTCAAAATAGACTTCATAGCTTAGTGTGGGATACTCTTTCCTCTTCCTTGCAACCTCTTTCCCACAGAAGAGATGGTGCGAGCGTGTCTCTGCTTTATAATTATTTTTCATGGCACGTGCTCGTCTAAGTTCCAATCTGTGGTCCCCCATCGCCAAACTTAAAAAAAAACACTCGTCTAGCTGAAAACACTATCAATAATTTCCTTCACTCTTTATCTGTGTCTAAACCTAAACGTATATTGTATGAAAAAATTCTTTCTTAGAACTGCACGCCTTTAGACCTGTCTTTCATTTACCAGATTTTCAGCTGAATACAATTTCGTCGTCTTTAAGTCCACTGTAAACAAATTCCTGATGAATTCCAATTTACAAAATTTCCACAACTAACGATTACTACGATACTGGCCCATTGACTTCTGTACACTCCTTACCCCTTATCCTAGAGTGGTCTTAGTATCACTCTTAAATGCTTATCATGCTATTGTATTGTTAAAAATCACACAATAGTCTCGACCCCCAAGATGAATAGTAATTGCTTAGAACGACAACGTACTTAAACAAACATTGTTAGAATGACAAGGTACTAAAACATTGCTTAGAACGACAAAGTACTTAAACAGAGCTTAGAACGACAAGGTACTTAAACATTGCTTAGAGTGACAAGGTACTTAAACATTGATTAGAACGAAAAGGTACTTAAACAAACACTGCTTCGGACGACAAGGTTCTTAAACACACATTGCTTAGAATGACTAGATACTTAAACATTGCTTAGAACGACAAGTATATTTGAAACAGTGAGGTGAGGGATATGAAGTCAGTCCCGAAAATGATGAAATGTGAGTTACTTGATTGGTGTGTTTGTAATGAGATAATAAGCCCAGACAATATATCAAGGTTCTTATGTTAGTAGGAGGGGGGCATAATGTGGGGTTTTAATTATAAACATGATTGTCGAAATTCGTAACATATCCAAGAATTATGAAAAATGATGAAATGTGAGTTAATTTATTGGTGTATTTGAAGTGAAATAATCATCCCAGATAATATATCAAAGTTATTATTTGAGTAGTTGACGGTTAATAATGTGGGTTAAACATATAAAAGGTGATTGTCGAAATTAGTAACATATCCGAGAATTATAAAAATTGATGGAATGTGAGTTAATAGATAGTTGTGTTTTTTTATGAAATAATCAGGTCAGACAATATATCTAAGTTATTTTTTTAGTAAAAGAGGGCGATAAAGATGGTTTAAATTATAAAAAAAGTATTGTCGAAATTAGTAACATATTCAAGAATTACGAAAAATGATGAAATGTGAGTTAATTGATTGGTGTGTTTATAATAAAAAAACAGCCCAGATAATATATCAAAGTTAGTATCTTAGTAAGCAAGGGCGATAAGGATGGTTTAAATTATGAAAAACTATTGTCGAAATTAGTAACATATCCAAAAATTATGAAAAATGATAATATGTGATTTAATGCATTAGTGTGTTTGCAATTAGATAATCAGCCCAAACAATTTATCAACGTTATCATTTTATCAAGGGCTGGGCGAGG
Organism: Euprymna scolopes; assembly: GCF_053919585.1. NCBI lineage: Eukaryota > Metazoa > Mollusca > Cephalopoda > Sepiida > Sepiolidae > Euprymna > Euprymna scolopes. The sequence continues at coordinate 152,949,228 of NC_136527.1, forward strand.
ATGTCGGTTAAAATGAGAAAAAATGATTGTCGAAATAAGTAACATACCCAAGAATTATGAAAAATGATTAAACGTGGGTTTATTGATTGGTGTGTTGTAATGAAAAAATCAGCTCAGGCAATATATCAAAGTTAATATTTTAGTAAGGGTGGAAGCTATAATTGTGTGTTTAACTTATAAAAATGATTGTCGAAGTTAGTAACATATCCAAGAATATAAAAAAAATATGAAATATGAGTTAATTGATAGTTGTGTTTTTTATGAAATAATCTGCCTAGGCAATATATCAATTTTTTTCATTTTAGTAAGGGGAGAGGCGATAATGTGGGTTAAAAGTATTATAAATTATTGTCGAACATAGTAACATATTAAATAATTATGAGAAATGATGAAATAGGAGTTAATTGACCAGTGTGTTTGTAATGAAATAATCAGTCCCGGAGATATATCAACGTTATTATTTTAGTAAGGAAGCGATACAGTTTTAATAAAAGGACTAGAATAATATGATTGTGCCTTTCTTCATGCTGAACAAAACGCTCACATAATACCCAGCAACAATATATTACATACCAAAAATGCTGCTGTGGAATAGTAAAATATTAATAAAATTTAAAAATTGAAATTGTTGAAAAAGAATTTAATAACTAAGTATTTAATAATTAATAGTATAAAAATAATATTGTAAAAGAATTTTTTAAATTTTTAAATTTGAGATATAATTTAAACATTAAAATTATTGTAAAATAATTTAATAAGTATTTAATGATAGTATAAAAATAATTAATGTAGAAGAATTTTTAAAGAGTTAAATCATTTAGATAACAAGTCGAACGCCTATTTATATTTGACTTTTATTTTAAATTTAAAAACGTTAATTAGCTCTCCAGTTATTATGATAAAACATGGATAGAATTTAACAATTGAAATTATTGTAAAAGAATTTAATTACTGAGTAGTTAATAATAATTATTAAAAAAGTCACACGGAAAAAGGAAAATGTGTGTTAGGAACTACGAAAGAAATGTTCAATCTACATTTGTTGGAATTTGTGTGGGGGAGAAGGAATTCGACGCAAATATTTCCGCATATAATAATATGTATCCGAGAACAATATTAGCTCTAATTATCTTTGGTTGTTATTATTTGTTTGTAAAAAAAGTACTTCACGGGAAACGTGGACCCTGCATAAACAGTTTTCTTTTAATGGTTTCTCCCTGAAATGCACAAAAAAGTTTTTTCACTTTCTTTATATATATTTCGTAGACTTTTTTAAATCATGCGTGTATTTATTTATTTATAAACCAATGAAAACCTTTGTGCATGCGCTTTCAGAGAGCTTCCATAAAAAACGTATACGCAGAGCCCACGTTTCCCGTGAAGTACCAAAAAATCTGTTTTCTAATATTGTCAATTACAATATCGTTTCTTTTCATTTCTATTTATTTTTATTTGTTTTTCATTTTATTTATTAACGTATGTTTAAAAATTGTTTACAAAATTTCTGCATTAATAAAAATCATTTATAAAAATGTGTTTTCGAATATTGTCAATTTCACTATTGCTGTAGAACATTATGGTTATATTCGTTTTTAGCATACCTCAAATCTTGTCAAAGTCGCCATTTTATACGTGAGGCATAAGTTTGAAAGGAACGGGATAGGTAAATATAGAGAGAGGAGGAATTCAGAAAATTCCTTTCATAATCATTAGATGCAAATAATTACCCATCACGTGAGAAAGTCGGCATTTATTTTTCCACGGTAATGACCACAAAGCGAGTGTTGAATTAAATTGAAAATTAAGTTTGTAATCGATGAGATTAATCAGAAACAAACTTTAAAAAGTGTGAATTGTGGAATTTAGAGGTCGGCACAATCTCGTAGACGCCAACCTAAAATATTTGTCTGATTCGAAAAATAAGTCATTTTGAGCGTTACCAGAGAACAAGAAAAATGGCCGTGATCCCTTATTGCATTTGTGAAGTCTTGATAATTACTTCAAAATAAGAAATAAATCAATATGGTGGTAGAAACCTTTCTAATAAATGTCACGGTTGCGTTTTTTCTTTTTTTTTTATTTCGTAAAATAAAATGACTGAAAAACGAACAATAAATTTACGTCATCATAACACGGTGTAATCATCATTTTGTTTCTTATGTCAAAATGTCCGATCAGTAGTTAAGTGTGCAGAGTAGTTTTCCTATCAAGTTCTGCTAATTTGTTCATGTGCAAAAATTAACACAAAATACTATCAAAAACTAAAAAAAACACTGTGTTTATTTAAAATGTTGCAATATTTACATGCATGATAGTTTATTGCATGTGTATCACGTGACACACATTTTAAACCATGGAAGATAATTTCTTGGTTTGTTTATAATGACATTTGTTTTTATTCCAGACTAAAACTTTTTAATTGCTCAGCTTGTTAAATCATCACACTGACCAGCAATAACACTGTGGACCTTGTGTTGGTTGGTGTGTTCGTACCACCTGTGTCATCATTTTTGCATGTTTAGATGCACAAGTTCTCTTCACTTAGACTAATTCACACGCAAGTCGTCATATTGCAGAAGTTGTGGTTGTCAACTACAGAAAACTTTGGGAAGCAAACAGCAGGAAGAGAATTCCTAAGTCTAGCTATTCTAGGAAAGAAATTATTTGAATAGAAAACTTTATGACATTTAGGGATCTGAGCAGTGAAGAGGGGTCATTTTCTTTTTAAGAAGTTTTGTTGGGGATATTTACGTCGAGCAGGCACAAGTATAATGAGGTCATCATAGCACATAGGCGAATGGTGGTCTTATACAGGTATAGGATATTCTCAGGTGTGAGCAGTTTTCTAGCAGGATAGAGGGATCTTACTTTGCCAGTAGTAGTCTTCGCAATGGCTTCAATGTATTTATTCCAGTTCATATTTCCTGTGAATATTAAGCCGAGGAGTTTGAAGGAAGAATTCTCAGGTGGGGTGTTATTTGTCATGTATGTCGGTGGTTGGAAAGGTTTCTTGTAATTGTTAAAGGGGAGCAGCTTAGTCTTACTAGCATTAAATTGCTTAGTCTAACATTAAATGTCACCATTCATTTACGTTCGCATTAAACTACAACCTGGATGTCACTTTATAATGAATCAGCCATTGTCTTGGATTTGTGTACATCAGTTCTTCCGTCCTGCATGCTATAGAACATTGTGTGATCAGCAAATATACCCATTTCGGACTCAACATTATCAGGGAAGCCATTGATGAATATCAGGAATAATAATAGTCCAAGGATCAACTCCTGAGGAACACTCCCAATAATGCTATGCTACTTGGATGAACACCCATCAATGACAACCTGGATGGTCCTATTTTTTCTATGAAGGATCTAATAATATTTAGTATTCGTCCAGTTATAACTATGATTTGATTTTCATTAGCAGTCAAAGGCATTGGATATCTCGAGAACTAAAACCCTGGTTTCACTCACCTTATCAAGTGTATGGTAGATGCGTTCAGAGGTGATTGTAAAAATGTCTGCAGTAGAACAACATTTCCTAAACCCGTAGTGTTTACTAGAAGGGAAATTAGTTTTTGGAAGGTGCTTGATTGATTAGCGTCTCAAAGATTTTAGCGAAATGGTGAGGAGACTCATGGGGTAATAATTGAGAGGGTTGCTCTTTCGCCAGAATTCTTGTAAACCGGTACTACAGCGACCATTCTCCAGCTATTAAGGAAGCAGGATTAAGCAAGACATTTGTTGTAGAGTTTGGAAAGTACAGGAGCTAGCTCAGCTGAGCATTTCTTAATTAGTATAGCGGGGATGAGATCAGGCCCACACACAGTTGTTTTTATGACATCGTGGAAGGGGTGATTTTCAGATCATCAATTGTGGCTTCCCTCCAGATTTGGGATGGATTTGTTTGTTGGCTCTAGAGTGGAGTTGGAGGCGAATCGCCGAGCAAGCAGTTCGGCTTTTTCATTTGCTGTACATGCAACCTTTTATTTGTTAGATATTAAGGAAATTACTGATTGTCCTTTATTCACTACACTATTATAAATTTCCCAGAAATAGCGAGTTCATATCTTCTATGATTCTATGTTCCCTGGGCACTTCAGCATGTATTCTTTTAGCTGTGGTTATTACTCTTTTACAATGATTTCCAGCATCTATACATTTTTTGCCTATTTGCATTTGAATTATGACTTACGAACTGGCGAAGCAGATGCTGTCTTTGTTCAATGGCAGCTGCGTAATCTGTAGTGAACCATGCTGGTGAGTTGGGTTGGCTATAATCTGGAGGAATATAATTCAATGACCGTTTTGCATAGTTTAGTTGTTTCATCAGTCTCTTTCTTTCTCCTTCAACAGGCCTTGCCTATATCTAATTGTCGGATATTTAATCTTCATCTCCACACAACGAACTCTTCACGACTACTAAGAGAATGCGTGCGCGTACGAACACTGAACTCTCTTACTAATATGTTTCTCTCTTCTACTAAAGCTACTAACGAAAATGACAAATAAAGTTGTTCATTGAATGTTAAAATGAGACTTCCTTTCGTTATCTTCATTATTAACTATTTTTATAGTAGCTTTATTGTACTATGCAGTATTACTCTTGACTGGCAACATTTACCACAATACCACATCCACTCTGTGGAATCTAATCTAACTACTAAATCCCAAACGTTTTGAAAAATATATTCAGCAGGGATTGCGAATGTTTTACAGAGAGGAGCCAAAGATTGGAACCCAGCCGAGGAACTATCATAAACACGAGAGCAGAGACAGAGTCGACTGTAGTAACAGAAACGTTTCGATGTAGCACATGCAAACCTGCATATAGTCGTCTTCCTTCTGATCGAACAGCCAAGGAACCTGGTAGACGCTTGAGTAACTGAGCAGCCCTCTAAAGGAATGCAGTGTTTACCCCCATAGCAGAAAAAGCGGCTGGAAGCAGTGCACTGAAACGTGACTGCTTCAAGTTTGATGCGAGCAAGTTTACAATTAAGGAAGCTTACTTCAACTTGAGATGCTATTTTCTCCCTCTTATCCCATATGAATATGTTCAGCTTAATATCCTCGTTTTCAAGGTATGTAGCTGTAAAATGTCGAAGTCATAGTGGATGATATATAACTTATTTCCAACCGTTCTTCCTAGTACATGTTCCACAGACTTGCAACTACATTTGATATTCAAGTGTTTACAGATTTTCCAGAGGAGTTATGTACACACTCCATTGTGTCGCATTGTATAGTAGTCGTTCCCCTACAGGACTTTACAAATGGATGTCAGGTGATGCACACTCTTTACTTCTGCGTGGCAGAACCAGCAATTGTTGTTATTGCTGAGTGAGTTCTCATGTGTCTCATTAAATTTGATTTGTCAGAACTAGAATAATTACACACTTCACAACAATGTGGCTTTTCCCCAGTGTGAGTTCTCATGTGTTTCATTAAATTTGATTTGTCAGAACTAGAATAATTACACACTTCACAACAATGTGGCTTTTCACCAGTGTGAGTTTTCATATGTATTACTAACTTTGATTTTTGAGAACAAGAATATTCACACACTTCACAAGTATATGGCTTTTCGCCAGTGTGAGTTCTCATATGTATTACTAACTTCGATTTATGAGAACAACAATGTCCACATACTTCACAAATATGTGGCTTTTCACCAGTGTGAGTTCTCATATGGTTGACTAAGCCTGATTTTTGATAACTTGAATATCCACATATTTCACAAGAATGTTGCTTTCCCCCCGTGTGAGTTCGCATATGTCTAACTAAATATGCTTTGTCCGAACAAGAAAATTTACACACTTCACAAGAATATGGTTTCTCCCCAGTGTGAGTTCTTACATGTATTACTAACTTTGATTTTTGAGAACAAGAATATCCACACACCTCACACGTATGTGGCCTTTCCCCAGTGTGAGTTCTCAGATGTATGACTAAGCCTGATTTTTTAGAACAAGAATAGCCACACACTTCACAAGTATGTGGCTTTTCTCCAGTGTGAGTTCTCATATGTACGACTAACCCTGATGATTTAGAAAAAGAATGTCCACATACTTCACAAGTATATGGCTTTTCACCAGTGTGAGTTCTGATATGCTTCACTAAATTTGATTTTTCAGAAAAAGAATATGTGCATACTTCACAAGTATGTGGCCTTTCACCAGTGTGAGTGCGCACATGTTTCATTAACGTTGATTTTCTATCACAAGAATAATCGCACAATTCACAATAAAGTGGATTTTCCATTGTGCGAGTTCTAATTTTTGTCACTAACGTTTAATTATTGAAATAAAAATATTACCACACTTGAATTTAACTTTTCTCAAGTGTGAATTATAATATGTTTAACTAAATCTGATACTTGATAACAACACACTTTATTTTTCTCTTGGGTGTGTATTTTAGTTTTATCATTTATATCTATCCACATCATATTATTTCTACATAAATGTGGCATTTCCCTAGTGTGACTCATCAATAAATGATTTTTTGCAATGTTCTTCCTTTGAAGATTGTAACGCTGGGTTTGGGGCAGCCAAACCAGCTGCTCTTTTAGGTATCCTCATTGTTCCTTTAAGTGCAATTGTCGTGATCTATTTTGCACTTGGTTCACCAGAAATATTAGTTAGGTAGAAGTTCAGGTTCTTCTTCATAAACCCTGTGGCACCTATAATAACTGGTATGATTTATATCCTTCTAAGATTCCGGTTTCTTTTCATATAATGACTCATCATATGTCTCAATAAATAGTTTTTCAGACCAGGAATATTCAACACACATTGGTTATATCTTTTTTATCCAATTTTCTTATTTATTTGTTAAAACTGAAGATAAAGCAGCCTAATAGATGCGAAAGATTTGCCCACAGTTTTATATATTTCAACGGAGCGATCTTTGCAAATTGATACATCCAAGGATTTAGCATTTCTACGAAATTTTTCTTAGTTTTTCTATAGTTTCCGGTATTGTAGAAAATATTGTCTTCTTAAAGCCATATACTTTTCATTCAAATTTTTTTTTTTACTTTTTGATCTATTATGGTATTTTTGTTTATTTGAACATGAATATCTATTCAACAAAAGTTTATTACCTTTAAGATGTATTATGTTTTCAAATGTTTTTACAATTGAATACTAGGGTCCACTCAGGAACATCTGTAAGATAAAGTGAAATTCAATATTTTTAGTATTTACATTCAAATATTAGTATTGTGTCGCTTTATTGTCAATATCATTGGTTTGAACTCACCATATCTAGATTAATTTAATATTATTTATATTATTGGATCTTGCTTATAGATTTAATATTTAATATTAGTACTTGTCTGTTTATTGTTAATATTATTGGATTTTTCTTATAAATTCAATACATAATCCATTTGTTTATTGTTGTAAATATTTTGGAGTGAACTCGCAATATCTAGATTAATTTGATCCAAAAAAGTTAATTGAGAATTTTTTCAAAAATAAGAGCACTCAATACATGTGTTTTTGAAGATATAGTTTTGTTTAAAATATTTCTTGCGTTTTTTTATGATTAAATGCTTGTAAAAGAGAAACATATATATTTATATTGCATTCAAATATTTATATTATGTCTGTTTATTGTTATTTATAGTATTGGATTTAACACAATATCTAGATTGATTTTATCTACAAAAAATCATACGAGATATGTTACAAAAATAGTTGAAAATATTTATTGCGTGTTTTATGATGTATATCCTAATAAAACAGAAATATGTATATATATATATATATATATATATATATATATATATTGCATTGATACCAGATGATTATCATTTTTTGTCTTACTCATCAACATTAACCTGATAGAGACAATTTTGACAACTCAGTTTTTTGTCTCCATTAACACTTGTATAAAAATAATATTTACATAATAATAAAATACTATGTTGTGTGCATTGGATTAGACAAACTCACCTAACAATTTTGTATATGCTACTATTTTGCATTCAAATATTTATATTATGTCTGTTAATTGTTATTAATATTATTGGATTGAACACAATATCTAGATTGATTTTATCTAAAAAAGATTCATACGAGACACGTTACAAAAATAGTTGAAAATATTTCTTGCGTGTTTTATGATGTATATCCTAATAAAACAGATTGCATTGATACCAGATGATTATGATTTTCTGTCTTATTCATCAATCTTAACCTGATAGAAACAGTTTTTGACAACTCAGTTTTTTGTCTCCATTAACACTCGTTGTATAATAATAATAATAATAATAATAATAATAATAATAATAATAATAATACTCATAATAATAATAAATAATAATTATAATAATAATAATAATAATAATAATAATACACTATTTTGTGTGCACTGGATTAGACAAACTTACCTAACAATTTTGTATATGCTAATATTTTGTGTGTGGTTTATAAAACTTCGAAAGTATAAACTTATTCGATTTGAAGTGGAGCGCAAGTTCGTCAGTGCTTTGTATAGAAGTGTTCCCAGAGATGTTGCATCGAGATTGCAAGACGGTTTCATCCACACTTTCAATATTCAACAAAAACTAATGACCCATGTTGTCATTAATTATCATCTTTGCAATTTTAAATAACACTTTATTCAACCATTAAATTGATGTTATGCCAATGAGAATTGTATGCGTTTCACATATCATGTCTTTAGAAAATGTTGAAATATGTTTGAATTAAATTCATGACAACAATTTTAAGGATATTTTATTTTAGTTTTAAGGATATGTTAATAGTTATTTTTTTAAAGAAAAGTCAAAATCTTTTGAACAAGTTTAAAACAATTGTAAAATTGATATATTTTTGCGAGTGTTAATAATTTCATGTTTGGAATTTTACAAATCAATGTTTGACCTATGTTATTTCCTTTCATATATTCATTCATATATGTTCCTTTTTACAATATGTTTTACTGTGTAACGTCTATTAAACTATGTTATTTCCTTTTATATATCCATTCATATCTGTTCCTTTTTACAATATGTTTTATTGTGTTACATCAATTAAACGCTAATCTAAACTAAAAAAAATTAAAGTTATGCTCTTATTCTTATTCTATAAAACATACTTTAAATCCGCCAAATTTTTAAAACATTCTTTTCAACCTTTTTATCACTGCATAAAAACGTTGATAAGATATTACTTTTGAAATGGCTGAATGAATAGAACGTACAGTTCTTAGTTGAACACAAAAATTACCTTTTAAGTCAATTGATATTTCAAAAGAGAGAGAGAGAAGAAGATAATGAATGATAGACAACATTGTTAAAAATTGTTTCCAACCTTTTTATCACTGCCTAAAAACATTGATAAGATGTTACTTTTGAAATGCTCGAATAAATAAAACTTGTATTTCTTAGTTGAACACAAGAAATCATGATTCCAGTTTCTAGTACATGTAATTCTTCGATATTTAAAAAGAGAGAGAGAGAAGAAGAGATTGATGAGTTTATTGCAAACTAAAGTTAATTAAAAGAATTAAAATGGACTTTTGTGCAACATGACTCAATCCCTATGCAATTTATTTTATATTATATATATTTTTAGATAAAGATGTAACTATTGACATTTTCATAGATAAGTTACTCGATAAAGTGCAAATTAAAATTAAAATTTATTAGAATTGAAACTGATTTTTGTCAAATGTAGCATAATCCTTATATTGTTATATTTTGTTAAATATGTTTTTAGATTAAAAAAACCTTTGTGTAACAACTGTTGGGTAATTATTATTAAGGTCATTCTAATAAATTTACACCCACATTCATCAATATTTACGCATTAAATTCAGTATGATCAGCTGCTAACAATTTTACATATGGTTTGTCAGATGCAGACTGGGGTGGTATGACGTCATAATATTATCAGTTAAATATGATTTTTCAAAGGAAAGAAACATTTTTATAGATGAATTAATGCAGAGAGTGTGTAACAAATCACATGGTGAATCGAGTTGCGCTTAAAATTGGGTGAAATATGAGTCATATAGGATGATTATCATTTTCTGTGTGACTCATCAACCTTAATCTGATAGAAACAATAATTTCGACAACTCATTTTTTTGTTTCATTAGCACTTGTTGTATAAAGACTATATCCACTTCACATAATAAAAAAACATGTTGTGTGCATTGGATTAGGAAAACTTTTTTGTTTCATTAGCACTTGTTGTATAAAGACTATATCCACTTCACATAATAAAAAAACATGTTGTGTGCATTGGATTAGGAAAACTTTTTTGTTTCATTAGCACTTGTTGTATAAAGACTATATCCACTTCACATAATAAAAAAACATGTTGTGTGCATTGGATTAGGAAAACTTTTTTGTTTCATTAGCACTTGTTGTATAAAGACTATATCCACTTCACATAATAAAAAAACATGTTGTGTGCATTGGATTAGGAAAACTTTTTTGTTTCATTAGCACTTGTTGTATAAAGACTATATCCACTTCACATAATAAAAAAACATGTTGTGTGCATTGGATTAGGAAAACTTTTTTGTTTCATTAGCACTTGTTGTATAAAGACTATATCCACTTCACATAATAAAAAAACATGTTGTGTGCATTGGATTAGGAAAACTTTTTTGTTTTATTAGCACTTGTTGTATAAAGACTATATCCACTTCACATAATAAAAAAACATGTTGTGTGCATTGGATTAGGAAAACTTTTTTGTTTCATTAGCACTTGTTGTATAAAGACTATATCCACTTCACATAATAAAAAAACATGTTGTGTGCATTGGATTAGGAAAACTTTTTTGTTTCATTAGCACTTGTTGTATAAAGACTATATCCACTTCACATAATAAAAAAACATGTTGTGTGCATTGGATTAGGAAAACTTTTTTGTTTCATTAGCACTTGTTGTATAAAGACTATATCCACTTCACATAATAAAAAAACATGTTGTGTGCATTGGATTAGGAAAACTTTTTTGTTTCATTAGCACTTGTTGTATAAAGACTATATCCACTTCACATAATAAAAAAACATGTTGTGTGCATTGGATTAGGAAAACTTTTTTGTTTCATTAGCACTTGTTGTATAAAGACTATATCCACTTCACATAATAAAAAAAATGTTGTGTGCATTGGATTAGGAAAACTTTTTTGTTTTATTAGCACTTGTTGTATAAAGACTATATCCACTTCATATAATAAAAAAACATGTTGTGTGCATTGGATTAGGAAAACTTTTTTGTTTCATTAGCATTGTTGTATAAAGACTATATCCACTTCACATAATAAAAAAACATGTTGTGTGCATTGGATTAGGAAAACTTTTTTGTTTCATTAGCACTTGTTGTATAAAGACTATATCCACTTCACATAATAAAAAACATGTTGTGTGCATTGGATTAGGAAAACTTTTTTGTTTCATTAGCACTTGTTGTATAAAGACTATATCCACTTCACATAATAAAAAAACATGTTGTGTGCATTGGATTAGGAAAACTTTTTTGTTTTATTAGCACTTGTTGTATAAAGACTATATCCACTTCACATAATAAAAAAACATGTTGTGTGCATTGGATTAGGAAAACTTTTTTGTTTTATTAGCACTTGTTGTATAAAGACTATATCCACTTCACATAATAAAAAAACATGTTGTGTGCATTGGATTAGGAAAACTTTTTTGTTTTATTAGCACTTGTTGTATAAAGACTATATCCACTTCACATAATAAAAAAACATGTTGTGTGCATTGGATTAGGAAAACTTTTTTGTTTTATTAGCACTTGTTGTATAAAGACTATATCCACTTCACATAATAAAAAAACATGTTGTGTGCATTGGATTAGGAAAACTTAACAATTTTGTATATGCTACTATTTTCTGTGTGGTTTTTAAAACTTTGAAGAAAATTATTCGATTCAAAGTGAAAAACAAGTTGTTCAGCGTAGATACCAGTGTTTGTAAAGAGGTGTTTCCAGAGATGTCACATTGATATTGCAAGATGGTTTCATTGACACTCTTACTATTCGACAAACACTGATGACCATGTTGTCATTATCATCTTTGCTATTTTAAAGAACACTTTATTCAGCCATTAAATTGAGGTTATGCCACTGAGAAGTGTATGCGTTTCACATATAATGTCTTTAGAAAATGTTGAAATACGAGGGGCGTGCAATAAGTAATGCCTCTTACCCACTTCCAGTTGTCTGATCTAGCTGAAATTTTGCATGTGCAATGATTTCTATCTCTACGGGTGATGTGGCAAATTACAGCTCTGAACTAATTGTGGCTTCTGTTTTACAGGGGTTTTAACTAAGTCAGGTGTGAAATGGAGCCTGTTGAATGCTGAGCAGTGATCCGGTTTTTGTATTTGAAAAGACGCACACCACCGGAGACTTTTGATGAAATGAAAGAGACTTATGGTTATAATGCCCCATCATATGACCTTGTAAAACGCTGGCATCGTGAATTCAAACATGACCGGAAGTCTGTGGAAACAGCTCCCAGACCTGGTCGCCCCCACTTCTGCCATTAATGAGGCATCTGTCCGTCGAGTTGAGACTGCCATTTTGGAAGATCGGCGCATTACTATTCGCCAAATAGCTCAAGATGTGAAGATTAGTACAGGGTCTGTGGAAACTACCATTCATGACCATTTGCATATGCATAAGGTTTCAGCCAGATGGATTCCCAGGTTGCTCACATCATTCCAGAAGCAAGAACGTGTCAATTGCTCGAGGTTGAATGTGAAGATGTGCCAAGAAGATGAGTCAAAGTTTTTCAAAAGACTGATTGCACAGGATGAAACTTGGGTCCATCACTATGATCCAGAAACCAAAGCCCAGTCAATGCAGTGGAAACATTTGGACTCAGCACCTCCAAAGAAGGCAAAGGTGCAACCCTCCACTGGCAAGGTCAAGCTCACAGTCTTCTAGAAACAGGACGGAGTAGATGACAGATTTCCTGGCAAAGGATACTACAATTACAGGAGCCTATTATGCTTCACTTTTGAGGAAATTAAGGGAAGCTATCAAAATCAAGAGGCAGGGCAACATCAGCAAAGGTACCCTCCTCCTGTAGGACAATGCTCCGGTCCACAACTCGCATGTCGCCAGATCAGAAGCACGGGCGTGTGGTTATGAAATCCTTCCCCATCCTCCCTACTCTCCTAACCTTGCACCCTCTGACTTTCACCTCTTCACAGCCATGAAGTTGTTTTTCAAAGGAAAGCGTTTCCCAGATGATTTCTGAAGTCACGTTATGGTTGGAGGAACAACCTGGGGTGTTCTATAAAAACGGTCTCAAGAGCTGCATCAAACAATGGGAGTAATGCATAACTCTGAGTGGTTCCTATGTAGAGAAAGACTAATAACTGCGCCAAGTTTCGTTGCTCTATTGCTATGGAAAGTGGGTCAGGGGTATTACTTATTGCACGCCCCTCGTATGTCTGAATTTAATTTATGACAACAATTTTAAGGATATTTTTATAGTTAATTTTTAAAGAACAGGCAAAATTTTGTAAACTTGATATTTTTATGCGAGAGTAATAATTTTATGTTTGGAATTCTACAAATCTATATTAGATGTTTTTCTTCATGTATTCATATCTCAATATATATCTCAATATATATCTCAATATATATATATATATATATATATATATATATATATATATATATATATATATATATGAGATTTTAAGAGACAAGTTACTTGATAAAGTAATTGCAAATTGAAATTTATTAGAACAATTTAAATTGATTTTGTTAAATATAATGCGATCCTCATACTGTTAGATTTTGTTAAATATATATTTTCTTTGATTAAAATATACATAAATTGTGTGAAACTGTTCATTAAATTAGGTAATTGATAATTAAGGTCATTGTAATAAATTGACACCCACGTTATTCAATATTTACGTATTCCATCCAGTATATCACCGACTAATTGAGTTTCAGTCACAGTCAGTTATTATTTTTATGAAAATCTAGTTGCAATGGTTTTGAAATTTTTATGAAACGAAAACTGCGATTTACTAGATGTTTGTATTATTAATATGTTGTTCAGTAAAATAAAGAAGTTGTCACGGCCTTCTTTTTCATATTTTAATCTTTGTTTTATTAAAAAAGTTTTTTTCTTTAAAAAAAACAATAATTTTGTATCGTCGCATTCAATCTCTTATTAAGTCATAAAAAATGTAGAAACAACTACCATCGCCTTTTCATGTTTTGTAATGTTAAAAACTACATGTTGGTGTTATTAATATGATAAGATTTGTTACAGTAAAAAAAAAGTCGCCTCAGCTTTAAGAGTTTCCTCCTTGTTTTATAAGTTTCATTCTTGGTAGCTTTTAAAGGTTGAAGGCTAATTTTTTTTTAATAATCTTGCCATAATATTTACATTTTAATTAAGAAAAAACAAGTTGGCGAACGTCTTTTTTAAAATATTTTCATCTAATGAAAACATCGTTGGTTTTCTCTTAATAGTTGTGTAAAGACTACATTTTGTCTTATTGATGCTATTAAATTGTAAACAAAAAAAAAAAAAATGGAGAAGAAAATAACTTACCTTTCATTCCAGAAATCCAATACGAAAAAAAAAACTGGATGAATTCGTTTTTTTTTTTCTTTTGTGTTCAAAACAGAAAATTTGTTTTGTTTTTTTTTAGGATTTCTTTAGTAAATTGAAACAACTTTTGTTTTGTGTGTTGAATTCATTAAGAAATAAAATATATGAAAATGTAAACGAATCAAAATTAAAAGATAAAAAACACGATTTAAACGTGAAATTATTAAAAGAAACAAATCAACTGCTAAAGAACAAAGAACTTAAGGTCATCGTAATAACACGGTGTCATCATTATTTTGTTCCTCGTGTAAAAATGTCTGTTAATTAGTTAAATGTTCGAAATGTTTTCCTATAAAATGTTTTACTAACAAGTTTAGATTAAAACTTGTCAATATTTCATGCTTGTTGTGATGTCTTTATTAAATTTATCTTTTCTTTTTATTTCTTACGTAGACGTATTCTTTTTATCTTTATTATCTTTATTAAAAATTAAAATATACAATATATAAAAGCCAGATTTATTTTAAGACTGAATATTTAATTATTATTTTCATTATTATTTGGATTAGTCAACATCCAAGATGAGAACAGTAGTCCGAATAATTTAAATAATCCTCACATAAAAAATCGTGAAATTATTTAAAAAGAAAATCAACTGCTAAAGAACAATGAATTTAGGTCATCGTAAAACGGTGTAATTATTATTTCGTTCCTCGTGTAAAATTATCCGTTCATTAGTTTCCATATCAAGTTTGGATTATATTTGTAAATGGTTAAAGCTTGTTAGTATTTCTAATTAAATTTATCTATTCTGTGCCTTATTCATTAAAAATAAAATATATGAAAATATAAGAATCAGGTTTTGTAAGACTAAACATTTCATTATTATTTGGGTTAGTCGAGCTACTGTTAACATCAAAGATGAGAACAGTAGTCAGAATAATCCAAATAATTCTCATATAAATAATTGCAAAACTGAATATTTCATGTTAACAACTAAAAAAAAAGGAAGGAATTGCAGACAATTAAAAAATTGATTTGAACCAAGAAAATACACTATAACCACGTGACTACATTATGAAACTTGCAACTTATTCTTCACAATTCTGTTATGGCCATGATGTGGAGCAACTGGAGCATATGATAAGATAGTCAACGCTTTGAAACGCTATTACGGGAAACTAAATAGAAATTAAAGGCAATAACTCTTCTCTAAATCCGAGTTATACAAGGGAAATAGTTACATCTTTCGTATTCAAATGGAGAGTTAACTCATCTAATTATTTAAAAAAAATTTTTTTTATTTATCTTATAATATTTTTATTTATTTTGTTTTTTGTTAATGTAGAGGTAATTTGCCTAAGGGTTTGCAGAGTTTTATAGATTTAATCTCTGGGGCGCTTTAATAGATCTTAGTGTTATATCGCAAAATCCCCACACAGTTACATAAACGAAGCATGGGACGAGGAAGAACTATGGAACAACAATGGCGGCGTAGAGACAAATGTTGTTTGTCGGCAAAATGTTCAGAGCCGTATTAAACACACATCGAGGTGTCAAAACACATCCACTCCCACACCCACATCAACAGCATAACCCGCAAATCATCCGGGCGGGAAACACATTAACGGCATCAACTAAATTAGGAGTGGAAATATTAATAATACACCTGACAACCCCTCTCACATACACTTCAAACATAAATAGTTAGGTCACGGAGTACGGTTGCGACGTAATTCCTACATAAGCTGATTCGCAATGTTTACAGCTTTGATTGGATATATACAACTGAATATACCTCCAAATAAGCGAATCCCTGATGTGTGGGTAATTACTGAAAACTAACACAAATAAAAAATACGAAGGGCATTTTGACTCCGGAGCCGATATGCTCCCTACTACGTCCGCACTTGCTGTATAAATAAGCCGACCGTCAGAGAAAACAGTCAGTTACCGGCAGATTGCCAACCAGAGCGGATCGCCTCGCTGACGGTATCAGCAACAGCAGCAGCCATGCTAGTTCTCTTCAGCTCTTTCCAGCAGCAGTAGCTACAGCCGTTCCCCTCAGCTTCTTCCAGCAGCAGCAGCCACAGCTGATCCTCTCAACTCTTTGCAGCAGCAGCAGCCACAGCCGTTTCCCTCAGCTCTTTCCAGCAGCAGCAGCCACAGCCGTTCCCCTCAGCTCCTTCCAGCAGCAGCAGCGGCAGCTCCCCTCTCGGCGACAGCAGTTGATTCAAAAGTGCTTAGTCACCTATCACTGTTTGTTCCCTGAGGCCTACCACTAGAGGACTCCACCTCTCTTCAGCAGCTCCCCTCTCGGCGACAGCAGTTGATTCAAAAGTGCCTAGTCACCTATCACTGCTTATTCCCTTGAGGAATACCACCAGCGAACCCCAACTCGTCCCAGCGACTCCTTAGTGGCAACAGTGGTGGTGATACTCCGCCTATTCCAGTCTGGGTCGTCATCACCAGACCGTACCAGCATCTAGGCCCCTGTACCTGTCAGATCCTGATCAGGCCAGGACTCCAACCTACCATAACACCTGGATCCCTATTCCAGCCCTCCTAACGCCTAGCTGACCGTGTATACCAATTCACCTTGACCCTCAATAAAGGTTTGAACTGAATTACTTCGTTTGTTCTCCATGCTTCCATACGCTCGTGTTATTATATAACATTAGCTTATATCTACAGGATCCATTAGTGTGTGATTCACTGGTCAGTTGTTTTATCCGTGCAGATGATGCTTGCTCCTCAGACCTTCTCCTCTGGCTAATGTCTGCTAATGACCTCTTGTGACGTGTTGCAACTTGCTGTATCGAGTTTTTTCTAACTGGTTTGATGGAATATCAATTCCGTCTACAAATGTCACCAACTTCAGAATCAACTATGTATGATGACGCTGCAGAATGCGAAATAATTCCGGGCAACCGTAGCTTCCCCTACGGGGGCTGGGCAACAAGTGTCAAGCAACGACCATATGTGGGGGCAACCCCACATATCAGTTATTGGTCAATGTAGGGAAACCCTTCACACCAATTGTCACTATCCAGCTCCCTTACTCCCCAGGGAGTTGGTCCCGATTTCCCCTTCACTCCTCACATTAAAATCAGCCTTGTGCCTAATTTGCTCGGTGGGGGAGCAAATAAATACCCATAGCTTCGTTTGAATCATATTGGACATAAGACATTTGCCCAACATGTTGAGGTGGGTGTTTTCTGTTATGCTGCAGGTCGTAACAGTTATTTGATCTCCCCTAGTAATAATGCAATGTTGTTCTTGATTGCCCATCGTAAAGTTACTGCTTGGATTAATTTAGGAAAACTGTCTCCGGAAAACTCGTACACTGAAAACTCGTACCTGGAAAACTCGTCTCTTTGTGCTAAGTAGGAAAACTGATTCCTTATCGAATAAATATCCAAGATGAGAACAGCAGTCTGTAGCAGTTACAGATAACTATATTCTCTGGTTAATCAATGCCACCCTCTTAGTTCTTTGGCCACATAAATATTTCAAATTGTTAAACATATTTTTGTTGTTCTTTTCTGTTGTGTTCTTTAAATATATTTTATTAGGAAGGTAAAACAATTACCTTCCCTAAAAAAACTTCTGCTTACATTAAGCGATATTATCGGTGTCTACCGAACAAGTCCCTTTTAGTGATTACATGTTATTTGTACAAGTAAACGGCAAATCTGCTAAAAGTACTACCGTTTAAAATGATTTATATTGTAAAACATATTTTTAAAAAGGTTTCTATTTTTTAAATTATAATTTAAATTATAAAAATTCGATTCATATTGTTTAAAATTTTGAAAAGTTTTGTTTAAAATAAATAAAAAAGTGTTTTTTCGTTTAAAATAGTTTAAAATTAAAATATATTTCTGTATATATATTGTTTAAAATAATAATAAAAAATTTCTTTAAAAATAATTTAAAATTAAAAAAATAATTCTGTATATATATTGTTTAAAATAAATAAAGTATTTATTCTTTTTTTTAAATATAATTTGTTTTCATGTCTAATTTAGGAAAAAAAGGTTCTGCTTATTTAAAATTGTAAACTTCCGAAATACCGTTGTCATTATTTGTATATTCTTGGCAAAGTAACATAAAAGTAATAACAGAGTTTCGTTCCTTTTATGTGATATAGAAATCAAGAGTATTTTGCTACCTAATCTCCAATCTTGCCTTTTTTTCCTATCAGGTTTAGATTACATTTGTCAATGTCTTGTTACGATTTATTAAGAAAAATGTCTCTTATGTGTGTCCAATTCATTAATAAATAAAATATATGGAGATAAAAAAGGTTTATTTTTTAAGACTGAACATTTCATAATTATTTGAATTAGTCGAACTAATGTAAACATCCAAGATAAGAATAATGTAATGTTGCAACCAAAGGGACATAACTCCCAAAAGAGTTACCTGCCCCTTAAATGAGAATGTATTATGTTCTATTTTTCCTCCTCCCCTCACACTATTTTGAGGGCATTGACAACATTTCAAACAGTAGTCAAAATAATTCAAATAATTTTCATATAAAAAATTTCAAATCTAAACATTTCACTTAAACTGATTATTTTTTACATGAACTGAATATTTCACATAAACTGAATATTTTATATAAACAACTCAAATAAGAGGAAGGAATTATACAAAACAGTGAAGTCAGTCAAATGAAAAAAAAAGATTTAAACGAAGAAAAAAATTATATTTTTGAATCATTTCCGATGAAGTTTGATAATTTATTTTTTACAGACTTTTGTTATCATGTGCATGGGGTTAGTTTCGGCCCAATAATCCTCTGGCCTTTTTAAGGTGATTAAGTGCGACCGGATATGAATTATGAATTTTGTAACTGTATCCACAGTAATTCCTGCTTTCCATAGTTGATTTTTTACCATGTTTCGGCCTACTACTCCTCTGGCCTTCTAAGGAACTTTACTGGGGGTGATTGACTTGTCTGGTGCACGAGTCATTTCAAACTATGCAACTCTACAAATGAACTAGGTGAATTAACAACAAAAATTGAAAGTCACACTGAAATTATAGAACTTGGAATTTATAATCTTTTAAATTTAATTTTGTGATCTTTTCTGGTCTTCCATTTTCAGAATAAAAATCTGCAAAAAATGATTACGCAAAATATAAATTCTTATCTGGAAATATAAAATAATCCTTTGTTTTGGATCAGAGCAGAAAAACTCCATGCAATATTCCAACAAATTTGCGAAAAAGATCTCACATTGAATGGCAACAAATGTGCATATAACAAAATGTCATTCGATTTCATCTGACAAATCTTCGCTAAGGAAAGCATCAGCAAATCACAAACTTAACAAATGCAGTCGTTGGAGTACTCGATCTGAAAAATCAATCAGACGTCAGGACTTTGCTGGGTATGATCGACTTGTGTGGTTTACGAGTCACTTAAAAATATATAACTGACAAATGAACTACGTCAATTTACAACAAAAATTGAAAGTCACACTGAAATTCTAGGACCCATCAGGTATGCTCACTCGCCTTTTTTGACCTGAAAAACATACCGATATATATATATATATATATATATATATATATATATATATGCCGCATATCACCATGTCAGGTTTTATAACACCGTAGGTACATAGCTGTAAAGATTATTTGGTCATAGTGACACTATCGGCCGGCCAATAGCATGAGCGACCTACACTTATGTTATATTTCCTGGAAACGGTAGCTTGTAACATGATGTCAATATGATAGGACTCTTGATGCTGTCGCACCATCTCAACATTTAAGGCAGACATAACACGACAAGACACAATTGTAATATATATGAGAAATACTTACTTTTTTATTTCTATACACAAATATATTACTATATTTTACAAAAAGGATTAAAAGCAATTATTACGTAAACTATCAAAATTATTACAGTGAACTACGCAGATAATCCTAACTAGTGTTGACAGAGATGGTAGGTGTCTCTGTCGTTTACAGCGAAGCAGAAAATATGTGCTCATCCCATGGCTGTCCGGAGCAAAAGAGGTCGAGGGAATCTGTTTGCCCACTTTTTAAGATGCATGCAATGAAAGTTGATGATATATTTTTTGCAATTTTTTAGAAATTTTTGAAGCAGAAATATTTGCTGATTCTGTCTTATTTGTAAGACAATCCTGTCCTAAATGTTTGGCCAATTATATCTCCAGTGTAAATTATAATGCGTGTCACTAAATATGAATTTTGCAGAACTAAAGTAGTCATACACTTCAGATGACAGTGGCTTTTATTCAGTGTAACTTTTCATATGTTTCACTAACTTGCATATTTCAGGACAAGAATATTCACACACATCAGTAGAATGTAGCTTTTTCTCCAGTGAGTTCTCATATTTGTTACTAATGCTGATTTTTTAGAACAAAAATATCCACACACACTTCAAAAGAATGTGGATTTTCCCTTTTTTGATTTTACTTCATTAAATTTAAAGAGATCAAGGGACTCCCTCCTCGAGCTAACACTTGATTCTCTGCTGATTTAGAATGTAGCTTTTCCCCCAGTGGGTTCTCATATTGGTCTTCCGGGGATTGCTTCTAAGTATTTCCGAAGATTCCTTTTTATTTTTTTTATTAAGCAAGTTGCTTCTATGACAACCGGTATAATGTTTATTTCTTTCAGAGACCATGTCATCTTAAGATCATTTTTATGGTCCTATAGTGTAAGTTCTCATATGCATAAATAACATTAATTTTTTAAAGCAAGAATATGCACACACTTCACAAGAATGTGTTTTTCCCTTTTTTTTCATTTTTCTTAAACTTTTTCTTCTAGGGGATGGGACATCCAACAAGATGTCTCACATTTACCCCTATTTTAGTGAGTCCAACCAAGAGATCTTTTCAGGATTCTAGCCGTCCCTTCAGTGCAATCGTTGTATTTCACTTGCACTTGGTTCACCGAGTATGCTTGCTATGTACTTTTTAAAGTTCTTTTTCATAAGCCCAGTTGCTCCTATGATGACTGGTATAATTGAAACGTCTTTTAGTTTCCAATTTCGTTTCATATCATACATAAGTCCTTGATACTTTATCTTTTCCCTCTCAGCTCTATTAAGCCCTGTATCATTGGGTACACTGACCTCTATTACGGTCGCTTTTTTGTTTGCTCTGTCCCAAATCACTATATCTGGTTTAACAGCTGCGTTTTCGAGATATGTAGCAGTAGGGATTATGTAGTCATAGTGAATAGTGTAGTTGTCATTCCCAACTGTTCATTCGGGTATATGTTCCCAGGATTTTTTACTATACTGAATGTTGAGTTTCTTACATATCTTCCAGTGAAGATATTTGCAAACTCCGTTATGGCGATCTGTATAATAACCATCTCCAAGTAGGACTATGCAACCAGAAATCAGGTGGTCCACACTCTCAACCTCAGTGCTACAAAACCTGCATTTATTATTGTTGCTTAGACCACACATCCTTTTGAAGGTGTTTGTCATGAGGCCCTGGTCTTGTGCAGCCAATATCAATCTCTCTTGGTCGTAATGGAGGGATCCTCTTTTGAGCCAGTCCAGGGAACCATCCCTATCAATGTTAATTGCCGTAACTTTGTTCTTGTTTGTGATTTCAGTTTTGCATATTTTTCTTAACCGGCGTAAATATTCTTGGCTTAGTTTCTCTCTCATCTTGGAATGTTGGATGGACTCATTTTCATCAATGCCGAGGTATTTGTATGTTTCCTGTTCATCCAGTTCTCTGATTACACTATTTTCATCGTGCTGTATATTTTCAGTAGATTACACATAGCACACTTATCCAGCCCAAGCTTCATTTTGATTTCATTAGAAAAAGTGTGGATAATTTTCAGTAGATGATCTAAATCCTTATCCGAGCTAGCATACAGCTTAAGATCATCCATGAAAAATAAATGGTTTATTACCTTGGAGGATTCTCTTTGGCGGCTGTAGCTTAGATTATAAGCACCTTGACAGTTCTTTAGAAGCTTAGTTAGAGGTTCAATTGCCAAGCAAAATAGTAGAGGAGATAAACTGCCTCCTTGGAAGATTCCTTTTTTTATTCTTATATTTGGAATGCATATCCTTCCCCCGTTATGGATTCCCCAGTGTGAGTTCTGATATATGTCACTAAATCTGGTTTTCTAGAACAAGTAAACGAATATCCACACACTTCACAAGAATGTGGCTTTTCCCCAGTGTGAGTTCTCATATGTATCACTAACCTTGATTTATTAGTAAAAGAATATCCACACACTTCACAAGAATGTGGGTTTTCCCCAGTGTGAGTTCTCATATGTATCACTAATGCTGATTTTATGGAACTAGAATATCCACACACTTCACAAGAATGTGGTTTTTTCGCCAGTGTGAGTTCTCATATGTCTCACTAAAGAAGATTTTAGAGAACAAGAATATCCACACACTTCACAAGAATGTGGCTTTTTTCCAGTGTGAGTTCTCATATGTGCCACTAAATCTGATTTTAGAGAACAAGCATATCCACACAGTTCACAACAATGTGGTTTTTCTCCAGTGTGAGTTCTCATATGCCTCGCTAAATCTGGTTTTCTAGACCAAGCAGCGCCACACACTTCACAAGAATGTGGTTTTTCCCCAGTGTGAGTCCTCATATGTGTCACTATATCTGATTTTATAGAGCAAGAATATCCACACACTTCACAAGACTGTGGTTTTTCTCTTTTGTTTTCTCCAGTGTGAGTTCTCATGTCTCACTAAAGAAGATTTTACAGAACAAGAATATCCACACACTTCACAAGAATGTGGTTTCTCGCCAGTGTGAGTTCTCATATGTGTCACTAAGTGTGATTTTATAGAACAAACATAGCCACACACTTCACAAGAATGTGGTTTTTCTCCAGTGTGAGTTTTCATATGTGTCACTAAATCTGATTTTCTAGAAAAAGCATATCCACACACTTCACAAGAATGTGGTTTTTCTCCAGTGTGAGTTCTCATATGTGTCACTAAATGTGATTTTATAGAACAAGAATATCCACACACTTCACAAGAATGTGGCTTTTCCCCACTGTGAGTTCTCATATGTGTCACTAAAGAAGATTTTACAGAAAAAGAATACCCACACACTTCACAAGAATGTGGCTTTTCCCCAGTGTGAGTTCTCATATGTGTCACTAATGCTGATTTTTGAGAACAAGAATATCCACACACTTCACAAGAATGTGGCTTTTCCCCAGTGTGAGTTCTCATATGTCTCACTAATTCTGATTTTCTAGAAAAAGCATATCCACACACTTCACAAGAATGTGGTTTTTCCCCAGTGTGAGTCCTCATATGTGTCACTATATCTGATTTTATAGAGCAAGAATATCCACACACTTCACAAGAATGTGGTTTTTCTCTTTTGTTTTCTCCAGTGTGAGTTTTCATATGTTTCACTAAAGAATATTTTACAGAACAAGAATATCCACACACTTCACAAGAATGTGGCTTTTCACCAGTGTGAGTTCTCATATGTCTCACTAAAGAATATTTTACAAAACAAGAATATCCACACACTTCACAAGAATGTGGCCTTTTCTCACTGTGTACTTGCATGTTTTACTAAACATTACCGGTTCAATATTATGTATTCTGTTATGAATATTACAGTATTTCACTTTAGCATTATTTCGAAAATATTCTCCGTCACAAGAATACAATATTTTTTTTACCTGTAGAAAAGCTATTTAATGGAATCGAATATTGTGCAATATTGTCTTTCCTAAAGCCTCATACTTTTCTGTGATTTGTGATTATCTTGTTTATACCTTTTCATTCGTTTGAACAGTAAGCGCATATACCGCATATGTTAATGTTATCTTCAAGGTGTGTGTGATTTTCTACACTATTTCCAATAATTATTTTTAATAGTAGTATTCGCATACATATATGTGTTGTCTTTCATATCAATAATTTTCTATAGTAAAGCATACTGATCAATGAAAATGTAATAATATATAATGATATATATATATATACATATTCGCATACATATATGTGTTGTCGTTCATATCAATAATTTTCTATAACAATCATCAAACAGGAACATCTGTAAATAAAAGAAATAAATGAATTTCAATATTTTACTATCATCGTTTATATATTGTTTTTTTTATCAAATCTTGTTTACTCAAACCTTAATATGATACACAGAAGAAAATAATCGCATGTTTTATAATTTGACACGGAAAGAGTCGATACAGGTGTTTTTTAACATATACTTTATAAAGAGTTACACCTAGAATTTTATATGATATTCATCATAGTGAAAACATAAGAAACATTTATATATATATATATATATATATATATATATATATATATATATAGAGAGAGAGAGAGAGAGAGAGAGAGATTGATATACATATATATATTGATATACATATATATATGTTGATATATATATATATGTTGATATACATATATATATATTGATATATATATTGATATATATATATATATAGAGAGAGAGATATTGATATGTATATAGACACAAAGAAATCCCTTCCCATAATTCCCTTGCTATCTTTCTGTCTCTTTCCTGCATGACCACCATGAAGTTAAGACGCATATTCTGTCTCTCCATAAATGGGGGGAGAACCCCCTCCCTCAATACTAATTAGGTTGGTAAGCTTTGAAAAGCCTATTGTCCAGTTTTAAATTGTAAAAGTTTTTGTAAAAAATATTTTTACAAATAAAATAGTTATGCTTTATATATATTACAATTGTGTCGCGTGTCGTTTTTCTTGTGTCTGCCATGAATGCCTTCATAAATGCCTTCATTGAAACAACGAAGCGGCCCGGTAAATGAAGAAAGAAAATTCCAGTCCGAACGTCACCAAGGGTGAAGAGGTCAAGACGTTTCCTGGGAGAAGAAGGAGCCACACAGCACATTCAATATATCAGGTATGATTTTCTTGATACAAGCACCCTAATGACTGGTCCATCTTTACGTCTCCCCGATACAACTTTAAGACGTTTAATATAACACGTCTATCGGTCATACACCTCAGTGACCGGCTGATAGTGGTATAAGAACAGCATATCGGTTGCAGCTTTTTATAATATTTTTTTTATAAACAAAACGTTTGTTACGTTGTTGGGAGATTAGAGTCAACATGTTGATAACTATTCTGTACTTTCACCTAACAAAGTAATAAACAAAAAATATGTTTTTTTTATGTTTTGGGAGATTAGAGTCTACATGTTGTAACTATTCTGTACTTTCACTTAAAAGTTAATAAACAAAGGATGCGTTTGTTACGTTGTTGGGAATTAGTCTGCATGTTAACTTTTCTGTACTTTCATCGAACAAATTAATAAACAATTTAAAATGTACATTTAAAATTCAAAGTGAAAAATCGTTGGATTGTTTATTGTCATCATACAAAAAACGTATTTAAAAATTATTTGGTTGAATGTTAAATGAACATTTAAAAGTCAAAGTGAAAATTTGTTGGATTTTTTATTGTCATTATACAACTAACGTATTTAAAAAAATTATTTGGTTGAATGTTAAATGCACATTTAAAAGTCAAAGTAAAAATTCATTGAATTTTTTATTGTCATCATACAACAAACGTATTTTAAAAATTATTCGGTTGAATATTAAATGCACATTTAAAAGTCAAAGTAAAATTCGTTGGATTTTTTTGTTGTCATCATATAACAAACGTATTTAAAAATATTTGGTTGAATGTTAAATGCACATTTAAAAGTCAAAATGAAAATTCATTGGATATTTTTATTGTCATCATACAACAAACGTATTTAAAAATTATTCAGTTGAATGTTAAATGCACATTTAAAAGTCAAAGTGAAAATTTGTTATGCTATGGAGTTTATATACGTTTTCAAAAGTTTGATTTTGGAAAAAAAATGATGCTATTGAGAAGTGAAAAATGCATTCAAAGCTCGAACTTGTGATTATTTGTCGGACTATAGAGAATTTGTTATTTGCACATGCAAGTCAAAATTTGAAAATTAAACATTCTATAGAACTTACAATGGCAATTAGAGTGTGTGATGCTGAAATTCGGTCATATTTTAAATATAGTTGTATTTGAACAAAAAAGTCGTTGCTGTAAAAAGAACTTTCTATGCAATTCAGTTGACTTGTATGGAAAAACTCGTCGTTTTTAAATAAGAAATTTAAAAAGAAATTTTGTTGCATCTGCTGAAAAACGTTGTCGCTCTTAAATGAAGAAATTAAAAATTTGTTTTAAAATTAATAATTTTGGAGATGTGATTCAGTTTTCTCGTATTAAGGAGGAGGAGGAGGAGTCACGTTTATGTGAGGATTAGCTGTGTCTAGCTGAGTATCATGGGCTAGGAAGCACGACTAGCAGGGATTTGAGTGGACTAGGAATCAGAAAAAGCAGGGATATCTGAGTGGGCTAGGAAGCAAGATAAGAAGTGATATCTGAGTGAATTAGGAAGCGTTACTAGCGGGAATATCTGAGTGGGCTAGGAAGCGGGACGAGCAGGGATATCTGAGTGGACTAGGAAGTGAGACCAGCAGGCATATCTTATTTGGCATGAAATGAGATGAGCATGAATATCTGAGAGGGCTAGGAAGTAAAACTAGCAGAGATATCGGAGTGGGCTAGGAAGCAGGACTAGCAGGGATATTTTATTGGCTAGGAAGCAAGACTGACAAAAATATTTGAGTGGGCTAGGAAGTGAAAGTAGCATGGTTGTAGGTTTATGAGGTTATGGAAGTGAGACGAGCAGGGATATCTGAGAGGGCTAGGGAGCAATACTAGCAGGGATATCCGAGTGAGTTAGGAAGCGAGACTAGCAGGGATATCTGAGTAGGCTAGGAAGCTAGATTAGCCGCGATATTTGAGTGGGCTTGGAAGCAAGACTAGCAGGGATATCTTAGTTGGCTAGGAAGCAAGAATAGCGGGAATATTTGACTGGGCTAGTGTAGCGATATGAGTGGGCTAGGAAGTGAAAGTAGCATGGTTGTAGGTTTATGAGGTGATCTTTAAGGATCAGAGGGGAATGTGGTTTGATGTGATTTGCATATCAATAAGGTTAGACACTGGAATGAGGGAATATAAGGCCGGCAGTCAAGATGGCGGCAGTTGAGTTCTGAAGAACAGGAAGGAACATGATGGGACTTAGAATGTCATCTGAATGTTGACAAGATTCCAGTGTCTTTTTTATTAGAATTATGTGGTATTTTTCCACTATAGAGCATCAGTTATCTTAGGTTTGCCACAAGGGATTGTTGCGACTTGTGCCGTAGGTAACACAAAAAGTATAACCTCATTGGTCTGCTAATGTTAGAAAACATTTCATCTCCACTGATCACAACTTCGGAATGATTATCCACACCTTCAGTCTGATCATGTGACTTTTTATACCCAAATTATCCAATCAAATCAGTCGGCCGTAATGGCTACCTCAAGCATAAAAAGAATCAACATTCCAACAAACATTTTCTTTGCTTAAGCTCTTCCAGACAGTCGCAGATAAATGTTGTGCATCACCTTTTTCTGACAAATAAATTGTTAGGTGAAAGTACAGTATAGTTAAAAACATGTGGGTTTTAATCCTTCCATTTGTAAAATCAAAACAAAAATCGATACAAGGAATTCCCTCTCCCTTTTCCTGCCATAAAAATTTGAAACTGCGAACGATTACATGTCTCTTTGACTGAAATTTGGACAGGACGTAGGTGCTAAATTTATGTTAAATTTATATAAGAAAGTGTTAAATATCTATAATTTGTGTTAATTTTATTCTATTTTTCGGGATATTTTTTATGGCTTTTCAGACGCAATTGCAAACAAAAAGTAGATTTTCATTTTTTTAGGATTAAAACTATGGTGGCTTCGATTGTAAACATTTACCAATTATTTTTTCTACATTAAATTTTAGTTAATTGGTGATTGTCAATAAATGGGTGCTCATTTTTATGTAAACTTTATTAAAGAAAGTGTTACCTATTCTATAACCTTAAATATTGAATAAAATTGTACTAGTGCACAATTAAATATCGAAAAAGCAGTTTAAACCAACTTTAAATTAAATTATTTTGTTTATGGTAAACATTATTATTTTACTAGAAATCACCTAAGTTTTACTTAAATAAACACATTTTTGGCAAAAAGATCTAATAATCAGATTGAATACTATATTTTAAAGGGAGATTGGTACATATGAAGAATTACTCCACTCTCGAAAATTCCTTTAAAATTATCACTCTTATAGGTTTTCGAACTCGCAGGGTTTCGGGGTTGCTGAAAACGAAAATAATGTTTAAAATTACGGCAAGTAAATAGTTTGCAAGATATGAAAAAATGTTAGTTTTTAAAAGGTGGGAGATTACTTTTCTATGTTAATTTAACGTAAAATGAGCACCCACTTTGTGGGAACGATTTTTTTTTTGGGGGGGGGAGACTTTATTTCCACCATCGGAAAATCCTTTAAAATTACCACTAACTTTTAAAATTCCAAGAAACAAGTAGTTTCCAAGATATGAAGAAACGCACTCACTTCATGGTCAACTTTCTTTTTTTTTGGGGGGGGGCGTTTCTTTTTCGTTCTTTTTTGAAGGGGGATATTCAATTATAGAACTTGTATAGTTTTTAACAGGTGCTGTTATGCAGTTTAATTAACCGTTTTAACGTAAGTAACGTGCCGACATTAACCGAGCAGAAGAACTGTTTAATATTTTACAAAAATTATGTTTACATTTGGTGGGAGGCAGTAGAGGGGCGGCAGCCACAACAATCCCGCCCCTCCACCGCCTCCTACCAAATGTAAACAGAATTTGTAAAATATTAAACAGTTCTTCTGCTCAAAACAGTTAGTTAAAAACTACACAAGTTTTATAATTGAATATCCTCCTCCAAAAAAGAACGAAAATTAACCGGCAGTCCCCCCCCCCATAAAAAATAAAAAGGCGAAGATAAAGTGAGTGCATTTCTTCATATCTTGGAAACTACTTGTTTCCTGGAATTTGAAAAATTAGTGGTAACTTTAAAGGATTTTCCGAGGGTAGAAAGAAAGTACCCACTTCCTTCCGAAAAAAAATCATGGCCACAAAGTTACGTTAAATTAATATAGGAAAATGATTCCCTACTTTTTTCAAAACTAACATTTCTTTATATCTTGGAGACTACTCGTTTTCCGTAATTTTAAACGTTAATTTCGTTTTCAGCGACCTCGAAAACATGTAAGAATGGTAATTTTAAATGAATTTTCGAAGGTGGAGTAATTCTTCATATTTACCAGATTTTTTTTAATCGGAGATTCATAAATTTTTATTCAAGCTATAAAGCATATTTTTTAATATTTTGATTGGATTGCAATAAAAAAAAATTATAATTGTTTAAAAGATCAATATTTCTGAGGTGCAAAAATAAACGGTGCAAGTCTATTAATGGGCCGAAAATGAAATCGGTTACATGGAAAATCTGCAAAAAAAAAACAGTATAACGTACGTACTTGTCATTGCATGTACATGTCATATTCCAAGAATCACGTAAATCGATGAAGTAGTTTTTTTTTTAATTAAGAAAATCAAATATTAAAGCAAAGTTAATCGAGAATAAGTCGAGCCCCATGTTGGATCGACACTATGTCAGCTAACGCCACCTAACAGCCAAATGCGATCCACGGATCAAAGAAGGGGGAGATAATTGACATATTATGTATTTTTTTTTTCCTGAAATGCCGAAAACAAACTTTTTCCTACTACAAATACAAATTAATAAAGTAACAATAACGACTTCTTTTCCTTTTAGGAATGTCCGATTCAGTTATTTATTTGGAATAAAATGTCCGAATCAGTTATTTATTTGGAATGAAAAAAAAATATAAACTGATAAATTAAGACAAACCCTCTGTTCTAAAAAACAAAACAAAACAAAAAAGTTAATCTTTTTTTTTTTACTAGAAGTCAAGTTTATTTATTTATTTATTAAGTTAATTCATAATTAAAGTGTCGATCCAACATGGCGCTCGACTTATTCAAGTTAAATATTTTGATTGGATTGCAATAAAAAAATAATAATTTTTTCAAGAATCAATATTTCTGAGGTGCAAAAAATAAACTGTTTTTCTGTTTCACATTATTCTTAAAAGTTATTCAAACGGATTTTTAAAAGCGTAAAAATAAATTACATTTCACGTTTGATTGCAATAAAAATAAACTTATTTAAATATTTAAAATTATTTGTAAGTTGTTGACTGATATTTTAAAATATGTTGAATAAAATAAACTTACCTTTCATTCAATACGAGAAAAATTGTCGTTTTTTCTTTTGTGTTCAAAACAGAAAATTTGTTTGTTTGTTCTGATTTCTTTAGTAAATTGATACAACTTTTGTTTTGTGTGTCCAATTCATTAAGAAATAAAATATATGAAAATATAAAAGAATCAAAATTAAAAGTTGAAAAACACGATTTAAACGTGAAATTATTTAAAGAAAAACTCAACTGCTAAAGAACAAAGAACTTAAGGTCATCGTAATAACACGGTGAAATCATTATTTTGTTCCTTGTGTAAAAATGTCTGAATTGTTTTTCTATAAAGTTTAGATTTGGCAATTCTTAAACGTTTTGGGGTATTTCTATTGCAAATTTATATTTCGTATTAAATTCATTAAAAATATATATGAAGCTTTAAAAATCAGGTTTATTTTTTTAAATAAAATATTTCATTATTATTTTGATTAGTCGAATTACTGTTAACGTCCAAAATGAGAACAGTAGTATTCCGAATAATAATCCAAATAATGTTCATATTAAAAATTGGAAAACTAAATATTTCACATAAACAAATCCAACAAGAGGAAGGAATTGTACAAACAGTGAAGTCAGTCAAATTACAAAAATAGATTTGGTCCAAGAAATTAAACTATGACGTCATGATTACGTAATGGGACTTGCAACTTATTGTTATCAAACTTGATTCGGTTAAACTTACGATGACCTTCACTCATTATTCCAGACTTAAACCTGCTTATTAGTCTGCTTGTTTTACATAAAATCACCATTAAACGGACAACGATGAAAGTGTAGTACCTGTTTTAATTTGTTTGTTCATTTCAGCCATGTTTTGCGTTATCATCATTGTAGCTAATTCAAGAGAGACTTTATTTGTCCTGGGTTGTGTCCTCGACTCCGCCTCCCATGCATTAACACCTTCTTTGATAGAGAAGTTGTTTAATGTTGTAAAATGATGCACCGGCTCCCGGTTGTAAATAGGGTAGAGAATATAAAAGGACACAAATCAATGCTTTACAATTTACTGCTCGCCACGTGACTTTTTCAAACGCTCTTTTATTTACCTTATATGTTGTTTCAGGGGGAGTTATTTTCAGTTGTTATTTTTTCCTTATTACATTAAAAATAATAAACGTTATTAATATGGACGCTTTTTATATAC
Organism: Euprymna scolopes; assembly: GCF_053919585.1. Lineage (NCBI taxonomy): Eukaryota > Metazoa > Mollusca > Cephalopoda > Sepiida > Sepiolidae > Euprymna > Euprymna scolopes. The sequence goes on from NC_136527.1 coordinate 152,981,238, forward strand.
AAGGTCATCGTGCAGAGGGAGGCAACTCCATTTCAATAAGAAATTCGTTCATTTTTTCATCTCATAATTTAGGCCGCTACTACTAAGAATATTTTTTTTATTAAGTCTAAACATAAAAAAAAACGCAATGATTTTTAATCTATATAAAAGCCAAGTACGTCCAAGGATGGGATACTGTTGCCATATCTGGGCAGGAGCTGCTAAAAACAGCCTATCCTGCCTTGACAGAATACAAAATAGACTTGGGGGATGCCCTTTTCTCTACCCTGCAACCTCTCTCTCACAGAAGAGACGTTGCGAGCCTATCCTTGTTTTATCGTTATATCCATGGCAGGTGCTCGTCTGAACTTCAATCTCTGGTCCCCCCTCGCCAATCTTTCACAAAAAACACCCGTCTAGCTTAATCCACTGTGAAAAATTTCCCCCACTCTATATCTGTGCCTAAATCAAAACGTGGATTCCATGAACAAAGCTTCTTTCTTAGAACTGCACGCCTGTGGAACTCTGTTCCGTCTGCCTGCTTCCCACCGGACTACAACTTGGATGTCTTCAAGTCCAACGTTAACAAATTCCTAATGAACCGCCCCCTTAAGTAAACACTTAATCAAATCTCCACACTAACGTAATGTACTTGCAATAACCCTTATCACTGAGTGGCTTCCGGGCCTTGATAAGTGGTGATCACTGTGTAAAAAAAAAAATCCTTTGACTCGGTAAGTTTGGAAAAAGGAGTTAAAAATTAAAAAAAAAAACACTAGAAGACTAGGCAAAATACTATTAAAAGCCAGCGAATATATGTCATCTTATATCATGGTAACATATATTGAGCGTGTTTCCAACAATATTTTGCATAGTTTTTATTTTATACTTCTTTTCCCAAACATACCGTAGGTGCAATCTTTAACTTTCCAATACATCGGTCAACACTGTATATTTTTCGAGCTGAATAAACATGTTACATTAAATAAAAACACTAAAAACATATCCAGTTAGGTAGAAAAGTAACTTATCTTGCTTTTGATAACATTTGTTTGTTATCTATTTGTTTTGACGACTTTTTCGAATCCATGTGTACAGTAATACAAACCTATCATTGTGAGGTTTTATTAAAAAAAATAGTCGTTAAGCTTAAAACCCAAAACACGAAAACATTACAAAACATTTTTACTACTTTTTTAAATTAACAAATAAATGTCTGGTAAAATTTGTTGCGAATAGCAACGATAGCTGAAGAGGAAATTGTGATTTTAACAAACAACTGTTTTTAGTCGCGTGCAAGCGACTCTAAAAGTCACTCCATCGGTCGGTCTGTCCATAACACTTTTGTGCTTGGCCTTTTTGGTTAAGATCAAAGGTATGTTGTTAATAAATGCTGTTCTTATCTTTTAAGTGTAGTTTGTTCATTTTCCCTATTGTATTTTTTTCCTGTGAATAAAAAATTTAATATCTCAAAGTGTAGTATCTGTTCTTACTACATACTGTACTTATGTTTGTAACTTTGTGATATAAAGTGGGCGATCACTTTTCTGTATTAATTTAATGTAAAATGATCACCCACTTTACAACCAGTCAGTCTCAAAGCAATTCAAGTCATTCCCCATATCATTCAAGTTGTTTTTGAAGTTATTTTTCCTCCAGATCATTCAAGCTGTTTTGAAGTTATTTTTTAAGCATTCAAGTTATTCTTAATGTCATTCAATTCATCCTTAAGTTCATTAAAGTTATTTACTTTTTATTTATTTAAGTCATTTCAGCCCATTTTTCGGTCATTTTACTTTATCTTTAAGAATTTCATGTCAATCCTACATTCACGCATTCATTCATTCATTCATTACACGAGAGCACACGACTAATGGACATCGGCCTTATTTCTAAAGCTGTGGCGACTTTTTTTCTGTAACAAATCTTCCCATGACAGTTATTAATTAATTTTAAAAAATTAGTAAAAAAAAACCGTAGTCGGAAAAATTCCATTTATTTTGTAATGTTTTCATTCTTTGGGTATTAAGTTTAAAGACTATTTTTTTATAGAACCTCACCATAATATTTACGTTTTAATAAAAAAAAATATAGTTGAAAAGAAAAGCTAGAAAAAGTTGCCACAACTTTCTTTTTCAAATGTTTTCATCAAAAAATCAATGACCTTGTATAAAAAAAGCGCCCATTTACATTAATTACGCGCGTGGGTAAAAAAGGAACTATGCTATATTATCGATATATTATAGGAGATTGCCTTAAAAACTTCAATTTATATTAATTAAAAACTATTTCATGAGATCAACAGAAATGCTTCAAGCAGTTGGTGTTTATTTTTTTCTAACATTAAAAATAATAAACGATAGTAAAACTTGCGGCAAATGCGCACTTTTACGGTTCTTGTAAAATGAAAAAGAGAATTTAAATTTCGTTTCGTGTTAAATTCTAATCATTTTTACATTACGTCCAACTCATCGTTCACATTCGACATGTCAACTTGATAGGTTTTCGTGTATGCTGAAAAGGTTGTGGGCGTTTAATCTGAAAGCCGTTCTTAACATGGGAAGGTTAGGGGTGTCTATTCTGAATGTCGTTCTTAACATGGGACGTTGGAGGGGTTATTTGTTGTAAGTTTACCCGAAAACAGTAGTAACAGAAATGCTTAATGAAGTTTTTTTTATTACATTAAAAATAATAAATGATATTAATATGTCTTTTTTCATATTACATTAAAAAATAATAAATTATATTAATATGTGTCGTTTTTTCACATTACATTAAAAAATAATAAATTATATTAATATGTGTCTTTTTTTTCATATTACATTAAAAATAATAAATCATATTAATATCTCTTTTTCCATATTACATTAAAAAATAATAAATTATATTAATATGTGTCTTTTGTTCGTTATTACATAAAATGGAGTTAATATGTGTCTTTTTTCGTTATTACATTAAATGGAGTTAATATGTGTCTTTTTTTCGTTATTACATAAAATGGAGTTAATATGTCTTTTTTCGTTATTACATAAAATGGAGTTAATATGTGTCTTTTTTTCGTTATTACATTAAATGGAGGTAATATGTGTCTTTTTTTCGTTATTACATAAAATGGAGTTAATATGTGTCTTTTATCGTAATTACATAAAATGGAGTTAATATGTGTCTTTTTTCGTTATTACATAAAATGGAGTTAATATGTGTCTTTTTACGTTATTACATTAAATGGAGTTAATATGTGTCTTTTTCGTTATTACATTAAATGGAGTTAATATGTGTCTTTTTTTCGTTATTACATAAAATGGAGTTGTCTCCCTCTTCATAAACGATATTAATATGTGTGCACGCAGTTCACATACCTGTTTTCCTTCTGTCGTCACAAATATTACTTTTAAAAACACATTTTATATCATTCACATTAATTATCAGCGTGCGTCGCCTAAAATAACTGTCCAACCAAAGCAAGGAAGTCCCCGCCCCTGACGAAGACGTGACGTGCGCTAGACTCGACTACACTTGTTTAGATGCTGCCTTTCTATCTGCCGGAACAATTACGCAGCCTTACAGTAAAGATTGCCTTAAATAACTTTAATTTATATTAATCAAAAACTATTTCATGAGATTAACATATAAAAAGAAATTGAATTTATTGGCATTTTTAAATGCCGCTCAGGTAAGGTTAGACAACTCTTCAGATCGTAATTTTTAATTTCTCTTTGTTTCAACCTACTTCGATATAATTAAACAAAGACAAAACTGTTTGATTTGGTTCAATAAAAAATGTGGTTGTTTTTGGTTTTGTGATTTGGTTTGAATTCTACAAGTTTTTATTCGTTTGGATTGGTTCTCGTTGAAAAGATTATGAATTTATGTTATTAACATGTTAACGACCTTGACATTGAATATTACGGTAAAATATAAGTATATTTAAGAATTAAGGTATTTTGTGAAAATGTTTGTAAGTTTAAATGATAGTAAATTTTTAGTTATGAATTTTTGTTATTGGTGAATAAAATGTTGTGATATATTAATATTGGTGAGAATTATGTGGAACACATTTAGTATTTTATTGATTACTGTAAGTGGTGAGTGTATGAATGCATGATATAAAAACACTAGAGGGAGGGCACGGCCTTAAAATTTCATACTCCGGCCCGGTCTCTTTGGGGCCTGGGCAACAAGTGTCAAGCAAAAATTGGTCATCCAAACAAAGTTGAATGATGTGCACAGGTATTTTTCGTTAATCAACACATTAAAAAAATGAAAATATCGAAAAAAAGGTTATATTGTACGTATCCGTTATGAACTGAAGTTCTCTGGAAAAAAAATCAGAGAAGATATTTTCTTTTCTTTTCTACAGCGGGAAAACATGTTAATATGACAGTGCACTGAAGATAGCCTTGTTTGGACTTTTAGAACACGCCACGGGGAGATAACTCAGTCTAAAGTGCCGATACATTCTTCACATCTTAAATAATAGATTTTCTTCTTAAAAATCGAAACACGGCTACCTTTGGATTGGTATCATAACAAATTGTTTTTTCTTTTTGCTTAAATATTGGGTACTTATGTATTTGTGTGCCGAGCTGAAATAATAACGATATTATTTTGAAAACCATTCTTAATATGAGGAGGTGAGGGTGTTTTGTAACTAATTTATGCTTTCACATCACAACTTTTTATAATAAAAAAAAATCTTGAAACTTGAATTTAAACTGAAAAAATAAAAACTATATAAAAATAACGCAGTACTATCTGCCGTCATATGCATCCGAGAAAAATATCTATTGTAAAATTAAACCAAGATTTTGTGCTTATGCATTTTTGGTACCGCGCTATTTTTAATAGTTTTTCATGTTGAATTAAAGTTTTACGATATCTTTTTTTTTTCTTTTTTTTTTAATTGTATGGTGGACGCACAGAATAGTTACAAAACACCCTCCCCATGTTAAGAATGGCTTTCAATAAAATAACAATATCATTTCAGCACAGACAGCACCAACAATAAGTACTGAAAATGTTATTATTATTGTTCAATGTTTTTCATTTTAAACTATAAAATAAAACACGTTTAATCATTTTAAAACATCATCTTTCATGATTTTTTAAATTTGTTAAACACCGTGGTAAAAAAAAAAAATTAATTTTAATCACATGATCACATTTTCAATAATTAGTAATTTTTTTTATCTTTTTAGCCATTTAAACTTTGTGAAACATGTAAACAAACTTCTGCTCGATACCGGTGTTGACCTTTAAGAACCCTTTTTAGTGATTATATGGTTCGAGGTTATTTGTACAACTAAACGGTAAATCTGCTGATTATTCTGACTACAATTCTTACCTTGGATGTTAACAGTAGTTTGACTAATTCAAATAATAATGAAATGTTCAGTCTTCAAAAAAATAAATAAATAAAAATAAAACTAAATATACCTGATTTTTAAAGCTTTTTTTAAACAATTCGGCACACTTAACAAATAAACAGACATTTTTTACACGAGGAACGAAATAATGATTTCACCGTGTTATTACGATGACCTTAAGTTCTTTGTTTTTAGCAGTTGATTTTCTATTTAAATAATTTCACGTTTAAATCGTGTTTTTCCTCTTTTAATTTTGATTCTTTTATATTTTCATATATTTTATTTCTTAATGAATTGGACACACAAAACAAAAGTTCGGTAAATTCACTAAAGAAATCTTAACAAACAAAACAAATTGTCTGTTTTGAACACAAAAGGAAAACGAATTCATCCCGATTTTTTTTTCGTATTGAATTCCTGGAAATATTAGTCAGTTTGTATCGTCTCTTTCTTTTTTTTTTTTACACTAAAAAATCTAATCTATAAATTTTAATATAATCTTAACCATTAAAATAAGTTTACTTATTTTTGTTTTTGTAATCTAATAAAATATGATATCATCATATTTTATTAGTTAATATTAATATTAATAGTAGTATGATTAAAATAATCCCTTTTTTTTTATTCGTGTTGAATTCCTGGAAAGAAAAGTAAGTTTGTATCTTTTTTTCTTTTTTTACACTAAAAAATCTAATCTATAACTTTTAATATATTTTTAACTATTAAAATAAGTTTATTTATTTTTGTTTTTGCAATCCATAAAATATAATGATAATAATAGTATAATTTTTTCAAAAAATCTTTAAAATGTTTTATTTGGTGTGATATTTAGATTTTTGTTAAAATATGGCTACTAGTGCACTTATTGATCCGTGCTGAAATAATAACGTTATTATTTAAAAAGTCATTCGTAACATGGGGAATGTGTTTTGTACCTATTCTATATTTTAACCGTACAATTGAATAAAAAAAAAACATATCATAAAACTTTAATTAAAGTTGGTAATACGATTTTAAAAATAGTGCGGATCAGAAAATGCATTAGCACCAATATATGATTATTTTTGTAAAACTTGTGTGATTTTTGAGAAAAAAATAATTTAATTTGAAGATCGAATTAAGTTTTTTGTTAAAAACTTTTTTTTGTATTTCATTGTTTTAAGATTAAAAAAAAAATTATATCGTTGAAGAATTCCGTTTAAATTTGTATGTTTCATCCAATTTGTAATATTTTAAAATATGCATAATTTTCTTTTATAAAGTTTACATAAAATGATCAATTATCATCAATTAGCAATTACTTAATGTAGAAAACAATATTCGTAACTCATTACAATCTAACCCAGCATAGTTTAACTCCTAAAAAATGGAGTTTATTTTTCGACTATTAAGTTTATACAGCCTTAAAAATACCCACTAAAGGACTTATGAATTTATAATTATTTCCAATTTTAGAGTGGGGATCACTTTCCTATATAAGTTAATGTAAAATTAGCTCCCACTTTATGACCAGTTAGCAGTCAATGATACTTGTAATAGTTCGCAGTTTCAAATTTGTGTTGCACGGGGAGGAGACGGGGGATTCATATTAGTTTTTGGTTTCTTACGTTTTTTTTTCACTTCATAATAATTATAATAAAAAAAAAACAACAAGAGATATTGTAAAAATTGTTTGACATAAAATTTCCAAACGCTTACGTTTTTTAGATGGGGATTAGATATCATATGCTGTTAACTATTCTGTACTTTCACTTCATAATTAAAAAAAAAAACAAAAAAACAAGAGATATTGTAAAAATGATTTGACATAAAATTTCGCAAAAGCTGTCATCCTGATTCTTATTGGTTTTCTACGAGTTTTGTTTTTGTTTTTGCAATGATTCGGACGATTATCGAGACTTCCGAGATGACCATTTTGTATCAACCATTTTTTCTTCTAAAGTAACGTACTGATTTTTTTAAAAGTAAATAACTTATAACACAGAAAATGTTCCTTATATTTATTTGTTAGTTCAAAGTATAAATTAATAAGCAAGGACCTCCTTACTCGTGGTAAGAATAGCTTTCTAAATAACATTATTACTAATAAGGGGAGGGGTTTCTTTTTAATTAAAAATAGCAAAAAATAGGATTTAATTGAAATTTTATTACCTATGATTGGAGGTGTTTTTTTTATTTAAAACAACAAAAAATATAATTTAAATTGAAATTGTATTACTTATGATGGGAGGTTTTTTTTTTTCAAAACAACGAAAAATATAATTTAAATTGAAATTTTATTAGCTATGATGGGAGGTGTTTTTTTTATTTAAAACAACAAAAATATAATTTAAATTGAAATTTTATTAGCTATGAGGAGAGGGTTTTTTTTTCAAAACAACAAAAAATATAATTTAAATTGAAATTTTATAACCTATGATGGGAGGTATTTTTTACTGAAAACCACAAAAACTAGAATGTATGATTAATATATGCACCCTCCCCAAAGAACACACAGGCTGTCATTCCTTATGGTAAGTGTTAAGGTTCATACAAAACTACCTACCAGCATAAATAAATACTAAATGTAACACAAGTACAATAGACAAATATTTATTGACAAACACAAACACATGACAACACTGCAATACCGAGCAACACAATAAAACATTACTCACTTCAATAGTGGGGTTACCGGCTGAGTGTTGGGGGATCAATCAGTCTAGAATTCTACTCTGGTTTGTCCGACATTGTTTCACGAGAGGAGAATTTACGTGCAGACTCAACACGTGTCCAAACTCTGTCAACCCTTTTCAAGGGACATCACTCTGTACTCTACACCGTAACCCAGTATTGTCCTTTTATTCTCCTACACCCTCCTTAAAAAAACAAATTTTACGATGAAAAAACAAAACTATTCATCTAGCCGCATGCACGTTAAGTGTTTCACATAAAAACCTGTTTACATTGGTGATCGTAAAAAAAGTGGGAAACAATTTTTTACATTTAGTTTAATTACTTACGGTGCCTTTATTTGTATGCCTCTCTCTCACATAGCATCCAATTATGTCTCAATGCTCTTTATTTGGTGTGAATGTAAATTGTTTATTAAGTAAATAACAATGTATTAGAAGTATCTTATTAATAATTAACTATTTTAGTCAGCAGTTGTTACACTAACGTTTATATTTGAATCCAAGAAAATATATATTAAAAAAATATATAACAATATCAGGATTGCATTACATTTTTAAAAGTTATTTTAATTCTTTTAATAAGTTTTAGTTTGCAATTATTTTGTCAAGTAACCTACCTCTATGAATGTCAATTACATTTTCACCCCAAACAAGGCACATTGCCACTTTGATGTAGGGGGCTACTATCAGGAGTGCTATGTGGGAGTTAGGCAGCAAAATGGCGGTTCACATTACACTACTACACCTTTTCTTTCTGGATGAGGTTCCATAGCCTTTTAAGGAAAATTGCAAGGCAGCAGTAGGATTTGAAGCCAGAGTTCCCATCTCTTAGCCTTTTGCTGTGATAAGGCCCACAACGCAGTGATGTTTGATTTTGGGGTTGGTTCCCTTAGTCATCGTCCATCCAAGGGCACGCACAAGACAGTAGGGTAGGGATTGGTAGGGTGCCAGGGCGTGTCCATACATTGGTGGGTCATAACGCACTACCTCTGCAGTCCCCTACTACTCCGAGATCTCCTACAGGTGTAGCCTGGGGCCGCAAGGCACCCATTTACCATGTGTGGCCAAGGTAAAGGCATTGTAGGAGTCTTGATGATGGAGAGGCTATGTACTGGCAGGGAAGACTTATGCATAGCTGGTTCCTTTTTCACCATGAAGTTAGCCAACGGTATTAAAAGTATATAAATATTATAAAATATAAGAGCACGATGTTAGTTTGTGTAGGGATTGAGTTGTGTTTGACAAAAGTCCATTTTAATTGTTTTACTTAACTTTGCAATACACACATCAATGACCTATGTTTTACAATGTCGTCTATCATTTTCTCCCTCTCTCCCAAATTTTCCAAGAATTGCATACACCACAAATAAGATTTAAAACATATTTTTGTGTTCAACTAAGAAATCCAAGTTCTATAAACTGGAACATTTCAAAATTAACTCGGTTTATTATCAGTTGTAAGTTAACGTTTTAATTAATACAAAAATTCTTCAAATATTTTCTGGAAAATATAAAAAAGTCTTTCTGCTATGATAAAAAGATTGAAAACAATTGACAACAATTCAACAATATTCGTGTAGGATTTAGAGTATTTTTATAAAATAGGAATAACCTTTTTGCAAGTTTAAAAAGCTTTTAAATTGATATAATTTTTTGTTTGAGGTTCATACAGTAACGGTTAATTTACATTCACCGTAAAACAAATTATAAACAGAAGCAGATATACAGGAATATATGAATGGAAATAACAAAGATCTAACATAGATGTGTAAAATTACAAACAGAAAATTATTTCACTCGTTAAATATATCAGAATTACAATTGCCTTAAATTTACTAAAAAGTTTTGACTGTTCTTTAAAAAGTAATTATTAAAATGTCCTTAAAACTGGTGTCACAAATTTAATTGCAACATATTTCAACATTTCCTGAAGACATGATATGTGAAACGCATACAATTCTCAGTCACATAACCTCAATTTAATGAGTGATTAAAGTGTTCTGTAAGAGGATAATAAATGATAATATAGCTATTCAGTGTTTGATGAAATTTGAGTGTTGCTGAAACCGTCTTGCAATACTGGTACGACACCAGGTTCCACGTCTATCCAAAGCGCTGGTGTCTACCTTGAATAATTTGTGCTCTATTTCGAATCGAATAATTTCATACATTCGAAGTCTTATAAACAACACATAAAATAGTGGCATATACAAAATTGTTATGTAACCCTGTCTTATCCAATGCACACTGCATAGTGTGTTATTATTATTACGTGAAGGGGAAACAATCATTTCATATGTTTGAAGTCTTATAAACAACACACAAAATAGTGGCATATACAAAATTGCTATGTAACCTATCTCATCCAATGCACACTATATAGTGTGTTATTATTATTACATGAAGGTGAAACAATAATTTTACATAGCGTATTAATATTACTTAATATTATTGTCTTATCCAGTGTATTACTATTATTACGTGAGGGGGATAAAGTTTTGGTGCAATGCCTAAACAAATGTGGATGGGAGACAAAAAACAATTTGTCAAAACTATTTCTATCAGATTATGGTTAACGAATCAGACAGAAGAACTCTGTGAAAATCGTAATCATCTGATATTCCTCAATGACTTTAGCCAACGAAATTTAAAGGGCAAGTCAATTTACCAGGTTATTCATTACACACTCGGTGCGTTAAGTTATCATAATACATATTTTTCCTTTGAAAAACTCATATTCTGCTGATAATATTATGACGTCATACCACCCCAATCTGCATCTGATAAACCACATGTAAAATTGTTAGCAGCTGATCAGAACTGTCTCAATAAAAGACCCATGTACATGCTTTATAAACATGGAAGGTTAGAACGTAGATCCCTGTTGGAGAAGGAGACATGGTAGTAGGGGTCTAAATTGGAAGTTGGAGAACCGGGTTTAACTGTGTATTTTTTCTTGAAACTTGTTATTGTTAGCAGCTGATCAGAACTGTGTCAATAAAATACCCCTGTACATGCTTTATAAACATTAATTGTTATAACTATCAAACTGATGTGCATAATCGTCTGTACTTTAGTTGTCCGCTCAGAAAAGGGATTACTATGAAAAGTTGAATCATGTAATCCACATTTGTAGTCGCTATTTATGTTTTACCTTTTCGTTATAATACACTATCATATCGTAGCACCTTCTTTTCCCAAACCACGTTATAATACACTATCATATCCTAGTGCCTTCTTTTTCCAAACCACGTTATAATACACTATCATATCCTAGTACCTTTTTCCCAAACCACGTTATAATACACTATCATATCCTAGTGCCTTCTTTTTCCAAACCACGTTATAATACACTATCATATTCTAGTACCTTTTTTCTCAAACCAGATGCTAGTGGAATTATTTGCTATTGTTTGCTTAATTATTATCTTACTAAGGTAAATAGGTATCAGCTACCGTCTTTTGTTATTTTATTCATAGTTTCTAGCGACTTCCATATAAACAAGCTGACTCTTAAATTAATGAATTCGATTGACATGGATTCACAAACACAATGATATGTTGATTAAAGGAAATACCTCGTTTAAATTCACTCAGAAATATATGAAAGTTTTATTCTTTTAATAATAATAGAAATGAAATCATTAAAGATAAAACATTAAAATTCGAATAATATAAATGCATGGGTTTACAAATAATTCAACCTTAAGCGGAATTGAAGGTAAAAATAGTATTTTCAAATCAAGAAATAGAAAAGAAATAGAAAATATAGTTGCAAAAAAAATGCAGCAAAAAATGCCAAAAGCAAAAAAAATGTCAACATTAATGAACATGCATTTATTGTATTGTAATAAAATGATTGGATAAAACCTAAATAATATTATTAGTTTTTAATGTTTATTTGTTTATAGTAATCATTTAGTCTTTCTTAGTAAATACTTCGTCTTGCTAATATTTAAAGATCAAACATTAAAACGCTTATAAGTTAAACACTTGTGGTTGCAAATAAGTTTACGTTCAGATGAATTATGCGAAGACAATTTTTTTTACTGTTTTCCACCCAAATAAACTCAGACGATAGGGGCTACTATTTGAAATTTAAAAAAAACAGGGATATATAATAATATGGTTAGATTAAATGTGTATTATCTGTTTATAGCTATTTAATTAGTTAAGCTTACTTAAAGATAAAACATTCAACACGTTAATAAATTAAACGCCTATGATCAAAATATTTTTACGTTCATATAAAAATGGTGAAACAATATTTGAGAATTAAATATTTGAAGAGAAAAATTCAAGACGTTGTTTTACACATTTTCATCACAATCATATAAATCATATTACCATCTTGGGACTATTAGTAAGTAACATGTAGCTCAATGTCTGTACATTTAAACCAAAGAAGATAACTATACATATTACATTTATACTACTGCATTTCTATACAATCAGGGAAGCAGGAACAGGGAGGGAATTCCAAAGTCTAACAAACCAAAGAATATAACTATTAGAATAAAAGGCTTGTTTGATTTACGTCGAGGGTACAATTACTATATATTCATCAGAAGATAACTATTAGAATAAAAAGCTTTCCAACAGCGAAGGGGTGGGATTTTATCTACTTGGATTTAGAAGTATTTACATTGAGGGGTACAATTACTATATATTCATCAGATCACATTAAAATACTTTATAAACAAGTATAGGGATTCAACATTGTGAGAGTGGAACAGAGTAGAGCTTGGCCGTAGGGGGTAGGAGGACCTATTTGATAAGGGGGTAGGAGGACCTATTTGATTTGAGACTCTTTTTAAATTTTGTCTAAGACGAATATTGTCATGGTAAATTATGTAGCAAAAATATTAATTGCATATTCTAATATGAACTTTAAAGACTTCTATGATACTTTAAGTTAACATTAATTTTCCAGCAGGCTAACTATTTTTAAGAAGTATTTGTAATGATATTTAAAGAAATTAATATATATTATAATTAGTAACTAAAGCTGTGTTCGTACTGATATTTAAACAAATTAAAATATATTTTAATTAATAACTAAAACCGTGTTCGTACTGATATTTAAAGAAATTGATATATATTATAATTAATAACTAAAACTGTGTTCGTATTGATATTTAAAGACAGGTGAAACATTTATACAGTTATCAGTTAAACGTCTTTAGTTACAAATATTGTTTGTATTCAGATGAATTAAGGGTAAAAAGATATATTTCCTAAAACACACCTTTCATTGATTAATTAGATTGGCAAATATATAAGAAAAAATAAACAAGAATAGATAGATTGGAAAGAATAAATAGAATCATATGATTGAAAAATATATAAGAAAAGATTGACAAGAATAGAGAGAATCATATAATTGACAAATATATAAGAAAAGATTGAAAAGAATAGATAGAATCATATGATTGACAAATATATAAGAAAAGATTGAAAAGAATAAATAGAATCATATGATTAACAAATATATAAGAAAAGATTGAAAAGAATAAATAGAATCATATGATTGACAAATATATAAGAAAATATTGAAAAGAATAAATAGAATCATATAATTGACAAATATATAAGAAAAGATTGAAAAGAATAGATAGAATCATATGATTAACAAATATATAAGAAAAGATCGAAAAGAATAAATAGAATCATATAATTGACAAATATATAAGAAAAGATTGAAAAGAATAAATAGAATCATATGATTGACAAATATATAAGAAAAGATTGAAAAGAATAAATAGAATCATATGATTGACAAATATATAAGAAAAGATTGAAAAGAATAAATAGAATCATATGATTGACAAATCTATAAGAAAAGATTGAAAAGAATACATAGAATCATATGATTGACAAACATATAAGAAAAGATAAACACAAAAGTATTAATAGAATTTAATTGTAGGATTTTCAATCAAATAAAAGTTTTTGCTACTAAATAAACACATATATACCAATCGGTACGGACCCGACTATGGAAGATCAGATAATAAATGAATGTGGATTTATAAGATCAAAGAATCCAACCTTGATCGCCCTTCGGGGCCCATGGCGCAGTTGCTAGAGACGTTGAATCTCTACGGTTCCAGATGAACATTGTCTGAAGATAGCGGTTTCAATCCCACCCAAAGCGTGCCAGAGGTAATTGGTCAAAAATGTGGTGAGACAACAACAACTACGGATGGCAGTGATGGCTGAGAATGCAGTTAGGAGATTCGAAGTTCCTATCCGTCGCGGTTACCACCTGACGAAGGCCAGAGGAAGTTGGCCGAAACGTTGTGAACCAATAAAAAGATTTAAAAAAAAAACAACAACTAATAAAGATGAGACTAATAGTCCGAAATAAAAATAAAATTAACATAAATAAACACATATTAAAACAATGTTGTCGATTTTATTCATGATCACTTTGCATTTGTTCATATATGAATCATGTATTTGAGTTTGAAGAAGGTAAAATGCATAGAATTTCATTTCTTCTTGATCATTTATGTGTATGTGTTTGAAGAAGGCAAATATTTCATGGATTTTTAAAAAAGTGTTACAATAAATCATTTCTTGATCATTGAAGAAGGTAAATATTTTATGGAATTTTGTAATTTAATCTCATTGTCACATTCATATATACATGTGTGTGTATTTTATTACCATGATGAAAATAATATAAAAATTCAAGATAGAATTTCAACTCGATTACATTATAAGAAACACGTGTATTGACTGGTTCAGTGGAATGTTTGGAAAAGGTTATTTTTAACGTGACTCCTATGATGTTTTGGATGAAATTAATCTAAGGTTGTGAGTTCAATATGTGCATGCAAATACTAAAATACAGATTTTTATTGTTTTGCAGATGTTCCTGATTGAACCCTATTCATCAATTTGAATGCAGTATAATTTTTCTTAACATGATTGAACACTACTATTGAATTTTAATGGAGTATACTTTTCATTAAACATGATTGAACCCTATCAGTGGACTTTAATGAAATATGATTTTCTATAAACATGATTGAACGCTATCATTGGATCTTAATGAAATATGATTCTCATTTGAATATTATGCTAAAAATATTTATTACCTTATTTGGAAGATAACAGCGACATTTGTGGAACGATTTCTATACTGGACTTTATTATTTATTAATTACTGGATAATATTAATTACGAATTTTATGCAATAGTTGTGAAAACATAACACGTCTAGAAGGTAATATTAATTCTTGTGAACTATGTGATTGATTTTACAATAAATCAAGATAATAAAAACTAGAATTAAATTGAGATGAGAAATTGACCTCGGGAAAGCCATATATTTTATTAAGTTGTTGTTTTTGTTATAGAACTCACATTTAGTGACACATGTCAGAACTTATTTGGAAAAACACTTTTGTGAAATGTGAGAATATTCTTTTTATGTAAAATATGGTTTACTTAGACATATGGTAACACACATTGGCAAACCACATGCACATTAAAGAAAACCAATTGCACTTATACAGAAGTCAGCATTGTAAAATATTTGGAATATATTAGATAGTAAGTAAATGTTTGGCATCTGTTAGGAAACTCCTCCTCAGCTAAACAAACTAATAAGTGAATTGGAATAACAGAGAAAGGCAACGTTCAAGTAAAATGTATAAACATTCTTGTTCTGAAAAATCATTGTTAGTAAAACACATGAATACTAACACTACGGAAAAACAACATTGTTGTGAAGTTTGTGGATATTCTTTTTCTAAGAAATCAAATTTACTGAAACATACGAGAACCCACACTGGGGAAAAGCCATATTCTTGTGAAGTGTGTGGATATTCTTGTTCTCAAAAATCACATTTAGTGACACATTCAAGAACCCACACTGGGGAAAAGCCATATTCTTGTGAAGTTTGTGGATATTCTTGTTCTGAAAAATCAAGGTTAGTGAAACATACAAGAACTCACACTGGGGAAAAGCCATATTCTTGTGAAGTTTGTGGATATTCTTGTTCTGAAAAATCATCGTTAGTGAAACATACAAGAACACACACAGGGGAAAAGCCGTATTCTTGTGAAGTGTGTGCATATTCTTGTTCTGAAAAATCACATTTAGTGACACATAAAAGAATCCACACTGGGGAAAAGCCATATTCTTGTGAAGTTTGTGGATATTCTTGTTCTGAAAAATCAAGGTTAGTGAAACATAAAAGAATCCACACTGGGGAAAAGCCACATTCTTGTGAAGTTTGTGGATATTCTTTTTCTCAAAGATCAAATTTAGTGACTCATATCAGGACGCACACTGGAGAAAAGCTATATTCATGTAAAATATGTGGATATTCTGTTTCTCGTAAATCATTTTTAGTGACACATATGAGAATGCATATAGACGAAAAACCACATTCTTGTAAAGTTTGTGAATATTCTTGTTTTGCAAAATCAAAGTTAGTAAAACATATGAGAATTCACTCTGGGGAGAAGCCACATTCTTGCGAAGTGTGTGGATATTCTTGTTCTTTTAAATCATCTTTAGTGACACATATGAGAACCCATACTGGGGAGAAACCATATACTTGCGAAGTTTGTGGATATTCATGTTCTGTAAAATCATCTTTAGGGACACATATGAGAACTCACACTGGAGAAAAGGCACATTCTTGTGAAGTGTGTGGATGTTCTTTTTCTGAAAAATCCACGTTAGGGAGACATATGAGAACACACACTGGGGAAAAGCCACATTCCTGTGAAGTGTGTAGGCGTGCTTTTTCTCGAAAATCCCATTTAGTGACACATATGAGAATTCACACTCGTGAAAAGCATACAGCTCGATGAAAGTAGCGAAATCAGAAAACTAGATTAACAGGAACAATGGGCCAAGCATAAACGGGAAAATACCTACCGACTGAACTATCCCAAGAATATATCGATAGGGATGGTTCCCTGGACTGGCTCAAAAGAGGATTCCTCCATTACGACCAAGATAGGTTAATATTGGCTGCACAAGATCAAGGCCTCTTGACAAACGCATTAAAAAAGATGAGTGGTCTAAGCAATAATAATAAAGCAGGTTCCGCCACACTGAGGTTGAGAACGTGAGCCACTTGATTTCTAGTTGCAAAGTCCTACTTGTAGATGGTTATTATACAGATACCCATAACGGAGTTTGCAAATACCTTCATATATATATATAATTAGACAAAATTAGACAAAATTTCTGCAAAACCAAACTATCAAAACTATATTGTGTGTCTTTGCCTTTGCAATTTATAAACATTATTAAAAATATTAAAAATTAGACAACATTTCTGCAAAACTAAACTGTATCAAAACATTTCGTAGATAAACTATGCTTTCACTAATTTAAACTATTGCTGAAAATTATTAAAAAATATAAATTTTATAAATATTATGTATCCACATGATAAGATATTAGACAAAAAACTATCATTAAATCTGTGGTGTTTATTAATATTTTTAATTATTGTTTCATCAGCGAGAGACAAGTTTATTCAACATTAATGTTAACAGCGATTTATTATTTTTTACACATTTTTTGCTTCTTCTGAGAAGATTAAAATATATGACCTTATTTTAAGTAATTAAACGTTTAACAGACATATTGCACACATTTTGGAAAATAAATATTTTATCACTATTTTATACAGCGTTAAAGAATTGAAATGATATGATATGAGCTGAATAATCTTCTCCCAAGAGATACCACCCATATTTTAAGCTTTCTATTAGACAGCATCTGTATTTGTACTGTTGTACCTCGTCTACAACCATCGCAATATCTCTACGTAATGACAACTTATACGTAACATGAAGAGAAGGTAGTTTTCGCTTAAAAAATGCTCGCATAAAAAGTCATTTTATTGTGAATCATGCTACAGATGAACTCTTAATATCTTTCAAATTACATTTGCAAGAAAGTTATATAAACGTTGTGGTAGGGGTAATTGTCTTAGTTAAAAAATATTAAAAATTGGACAGAATTTCTGCAAAACCAAGCTGTAGCAAAAATTACCGTAGATAAACTATATTATATATAGTCGGCCTTTGCCTTTACAATTATTAAATATTAGTTAACCATATGATAACCTATTGGATAAAAACTATATCTTTAAATCTGTGGTGTTTTTTTAATATTTTTAGTTTTTATGTGATCTGCAGGAAGCAAGATTGTTCGACATTAATGTTTATTTCTTTTACATTTTTTTGCTTTTTTATTTTATGGACTCTTGATCAACTCTGAAAAAGCGAACATTAAAATATGTGACCTTTAAGTAATAAAACCTTTAACAGACATATTGCAAACGTTTTGGAAAATAAATATTTTTATCACTATTTGATACAGTGTTAAAGCATTGTAATTATATGATATTATATGAAATGATTTAATATGAGCTGAATGTTCTACCAACAAATTCAACTTTCTAGTAGACATCATCCGTATGTTTCCAGAGTCAACCTAATAAAACGTTTAAAGCGTTTCATGAAATTTATTTCCTCATATCTGACTTCAATTTTCTGCTATTATGAGTTAACTAATACTTACAGATAATTAATAATATTTTCATTCACGTACCCTTTTTTTCGGTATTTCATCCAACGTTAATAGTTATTGATAAATAATTGCTTATTTTAAAAGGATGTCAGTATATAAAGTGTAAATATAAAATATGACATTTTTATCGTGGTATTTTTGTATAATAAACGTTATTGTATAAGTAATTATATTTTTCTAAAACATATTCAACACATTTTATCAACCATTTTTTGGATACAATAACATTTCGACCATATTTTAAGTAATTAAACAATAATTTTGCATAGAAATATTCTTAATATTTTTACAGTCTTTTATTGTTATGTGAGTTTGATATTCTCCCCAACAGATACCACGCATCTATTGAACTTTCTAGTAGACATCATCGGAATTTGTACAATAGCTCATCTACAACCATTGGAATATATGTATGTTTACAGTGTCAACTTTATTAAACATTTAACGCGTTTCGTGAAATTTAATTTCCTTATTTCTGAGTTCAGTTTTCAGCTATTGTAACGTTAACAGATAAATAATAATTGTTTTTATTCACATAAAACTTTGTTCTGTTTTTCATCAAATGTTAAAAGTTATTGCTAATTGCTGTTTTAAAGGATGTTAGTACATGACGTGTGTATATAAAATAATATGACTTTTTAATTGTTGTATTTTCTTTGTATAAACAATTATAATATCATACGATTTAAAAATTATTATGAAAGCAATTGTATTACATTTGTAATATCGGACGATTTTAAAATTATTATGAAAGTAATTGTATTACATTTGTAATATCATAAGATTTCAAAATCATTATGAAAGTAATTGTATTACATTTGTAATACAATAAGATTTTAACATTATTATGAAAGTATTTGTAATATCAGACGATTTAAAAAATATTATGAAAGTAATTGTATTACATTTGTAATATCATACAATTTAAAACTTATTATGAAAGTAATTGTATTACATTTGTAATATCATACAATTTAAAACTTATTATGAAAGTAATTGTATTACATTTGTAATATCATACAATTTAAAACTTATTATGAAAGTAATTGTATTACATTTGTAATATAAGATTTCAAAATCATTATGAAAGTAATTGTATTACATTTGTAATATAAGATTTCAAAATTATTATGAAAGTAATTGTATTACATTTGTAATATCATACGATTTAAAATGTCCACACGATTAACTCATACGTTTTTCTATGAGATTAAGATTTGCCAATTTTATGGCTATGAAAGTTGCTGTCTCGAGTATACATCCGACACGCACACATCAATCGAAAAGCACTATATAAAAGCATATTAGATATAAACGGATACACACTTGATAGTACAAAACAATAAAAAGAATATACTTTTGTCATAGCCTTAATTATTACATAATAAAAAAAACTAGCCGACAAAATCATTAGAACATTTTATACATATACGTATTATATATAAGTAGAGTTTTTACGCTGATTTAAATTTTTTAATTTGCATGTGTTTTATTCTTAGTATAAATTAAATTTATTCATTTATTTATTGCAGACAATTATCCCCATCTTTTAGTTGTTGCTTCACAATGTTTCAGCACCCTATTCATCTGACCTTCGTCAGCTGGTTACCGCAATGGGATAGGAACTCCTCTGACAAAATCCAGAGGAATAGTTGGACATTGGACGAAGGTCTGAGAAACAGTTGACCGAAACATCGTGAACAGACAATTAACAGATAAGGCTAATAGTTCGCAATAAATAAGCGAATAAATAATATAAATTACTCATCTCAATAAGAAGTGGATAGAGTCGATGGATCTCTATGGTTCCAAGTGAAAATTGTCTGACGATAGCGAGTTCAATCCTACCTAAACCGGCAAGAGGCTTAGTTGGTGAGACGTGAACAACTATGGAAGGCAGTGGGGATACAGTTAGGAGATTCGGAGTATCTATCCAGCCATGGTAACTACCCGAGGAAGGCCAGGGGAATAGTTGTCCGAAACGATCCTTTGAGAATGTAGAAATTCCTTCAGCTCCTCTTACATGGACGCGGTTCCCATGTCGGAGGGCACGAAAGAAACGGTTCGCAAAAATGGAAAACATGTTTACTAAATGTTTCTCTAGTGTGGTTGCCGATAACTCAGCAAAAGAGCAGGGAAAAAGGAAACGGGTGTATTCGTCAACCATACTTCGTATGTACTTATTGCGAGTGAGTGTTAGAAGGTGGCTTTACTGAGTGTTGGGGGAGACATTTTAACAAATCCCCGCTGAAATGACCTTGTTATTGCCTTTCACAGAATAAAGCATGTTCTTACTCCTTACAAAATGCAGCATTCAGGTTACTCCAAAGTGACATAATTTATTGTGCAAATAAGATAGTTTGTATTTAGAGATGGCAGGTAAGCACATCCAAGATAAAACAGCCTTTTTTCCAGGGCGATACACTAGGTATCAAGTCAATTTACTATCTTTCGAAGCTTATAACTACTTGAAAAATGTAATTCAACCGCTATTTTTTCAATTAAAGGAGCAAAGACCAACATTTAAAAGAGATAACAGGTTTAATAGCAAATTATGCAATATTTGTGTTTTTATATCGGTTTTCTTTAAAAAAGATTTAAAGAAAATCAACGTGTTTTGATTTGATTCGATAAATATATGTATATATAAATACAAAAAAATCACTTACCTTTAAATGGGTGGTTCCATTCTTCATTGTTAATAATTCATCCATATTTATATCTTAAATTCCATGTATTTTTTAAATAAAAGTATTTTTAAACAAGTATTTGAAAACCACACTATTTCGTAAGCATTATTCCGGTGTTTAGCCAAACGCCGAACCGGTGATTCATTTTGATTTGAACTACGGATAAACAGAAGGATGTAAAAACCACACATTTCGCGTAAGCCGTCTAGCTTTGCATGTGAAGAAATTTGTGCCTCCATACCTGAAAACTAGTCACATTTTACTTATAATTGTTTGCCTTAAAGAAACAGTCGAAGAATTGTATTTTCTTTACTCAAAGAAATACGAGTTTTTATTTAATATATTTTATTTCAACTTTATGGAGTAATTTTTTTAAATATCTAAACAAACATTGAATGAAATAAAAATAATTTTCGTAATAAAACGAAACTTTCTATGCAATATAAAAAGATTATAAGGTATCATTAAAAAAATTCCCCGTGGTTTAAAAAAAAGGGTTTACTCTTTCGTTACGTAAGCAAAATGGCTACATGAAGACGCGCAGGCATTTTGTAAACCCTGTTTTTAAAATAATATTATTTCTATTATTTTTTAAACGACTTTAATACTTTATTTTGGAAGTATATTCCATAAGGAAAATAAACAAACCACTTTATAATGAGAAATAAGTTTTTTTTAATATTTTATTCGCAGTTTCTGACACACCTACACTATGTCGTATCTGAAACTTCCATATAACAATCTTTTAATTTTTAATTTTACTTTTGTCTTAAGGGTTTAGTATGAAGGAGGCAGATTTTTGATCTGTAGGGATTACCAATATTTTAAAGAATTTTTCCATGATCTGGTGACGTCATCAATTGATGTGTTTGATGCGAGCCACGGCGAACGATTTTTGTAAAACTATTATTTACTACTGTAATCTAATTTAATAGGAACTTTTTTACATTCAAATAGTTTACTTAAAGATTAAATTACCGAAATGTAAAAAAAAGATTCATTATCGTTAGAAATAATTAAGTAAAATCTGTTTTTTTTTCAGTGGGGGTAGAAAACCTAACATAAAAATAAAATGTTACGTGACTTTTTTGACATCTACGGAAGAGCAAAAGCGACAATAAAATACGTTGCTAAGTTTACTACACCTGTTATTTGTTTATTTAAGTTTTCGATACTTTGGAACGATTTAAATTATTTATACGGAAGAGCATTTTCCCCCCTGAATGCTACTTGGGAATAATTTTCCCTTTTACGAGTTTGGTGCCTCCTTGTTTTATTATACACATTGATTCGAAAATCTTGTCAAATAACAAATATATATTATCAAAGGGAAGATAAGTAATTTTTCTACCAAACTAGCTAAGTTTTTTTAATGTTTTTATTTAATGTAAAATTTTAATTCGATTCGAAAAAGACTCGGTATTCACTTCAAAATAAAAAATAAAACAAAGACATTGAGGCCATCTTTTCTTGTTCGCCGACAACCTTCAACATTACTGGGTTTTTTTTTCGAACCGATTAAACATTTTACATTAAATAAAAACACTATACAAGTATCCAGTTAGGTAGAAAAGTAACTTATCTTGCGTTTGATAACATTTTTTATATATTGTTATTTTTTTACAACTTTTTCGAACCTGTGTAAACCCATATATTTTTACTCCCACAGATATTTTAAAGCCGTTTTTTTCTTTTTGTTTTAACCTAAATAAACAATGAGACGTACAGCATCAATGACGAAGAAATCCTTCTAGACTGAGTCATTTAATTTTTTTCCTTCCGATCCAGAGGGCTCCGTTTTTAGGAAGCTGGATATTCCCCACCGAGTTAGGTAGAAATGTAATTTTTGATAACATTTATTCGTAATATATTTGGGGTTTTTTTGAGAACTTTTCCTGTCTACGTGTGTAACGTAATCCCACATTGATGAGCGTTAGAACTACGCTGAAGTAGCTTTGTATTCCCGGGTGACGCTAGATAACCCAAGGATTTAAGATAGAGAAGATAATGTACATATTTTATTTCATGCCAAAATAGATATTGTTTGAAAATCAGAGGAATATTTTTACGGTTAAAAGTTGACGACAGGAAATTTCACTTAGAACCTTGTCTGGCCTTAAATGAATCCAAGGTCGGGTGTCACAATTGACATCTGTCCTTGAAAATGGTGAGAGAATTTCAGGTGGGAACGGTGCCCATCCAGGCTTAGGATTTCGTGGAGATTTCGTGGCGTAATCCTATTGGCTGGGGAGAATTTCCACCCACATCCACTTACCTTACTATATATAAGACTGTTGTGCGAAAATTAGTCAGAAGAGAAGAGTTGAGTTTCAGAGAGTTTCAGATCAGAGTAGAGCAGAGACGTGACCCATCCTCACCTCATCCATTCGTCGGTCGCTGTTTGTGAAGAGAGTTGAGGCTTTGAAAAGAACTTACAAAATCTGAATGAGAATTGTAAAAACATTTTGTGCATAATTTTATGAGAATTAAGCTTTTGTATGTAGACTATAATCGTTTGTCTTTCTTCTTGCCTGTCGCTCCGATATTTGCTTTCAGCATGCCAGGTTTATGTAACAACCTCCGAGGAGTTTAGACGACACGTGCTGAGAGTCTAGAAGCGACGAGAGAGACAGAGAGACAGAGCAGAACAAGTCAGGCAAGTAATCGAACCTTTTTTCTTTCTATTGTCTGTGCAATTTGGCCTAGATAAAGAAAGAGAGTAAGAAGGATCAATTTTTTTGTTGCTGTGAAATTAACGGTTGATCGTGCATGCTTCCAACCCCATGGCAATAATATTAATGAATTAATGAAAGGAGGGGGTGATTTTGCAGGTACAAGCGAGTTGTTTTAGAAGAGTAGACTTTTCCTTTCTGGGATTGAGTTATATATATTTTTTGTTGTTAAATTAAAGGACTTGAGAGAGAGAGAGAGAGAGAGAGAGAGAGAGAGAGAGAGAGAGAGAGAGAGAGAGAGAGAGAGAGAGAGAGAGAGAGAAGAAAAGCGTGTTGGTTTTTAATGCTAAAACAATTGATTGTGGTCCGATTGACGCTGAATGTGGCTTGTATTGTTTTCTTTATTGAATTAAAAGATTGAAAGAAACAAAAAGAGAGAAAGTGGAAAAAGTTTTATTGTTTTTGCTTGAATTTTTTGTTGGTGATTGAATAATTGTTTTTTTATTATTGTTCTGTTGATGTTGTAAATTTGCTCTCTTGTGTAAGAATCGATATTGCATATATTTGAATATTTTAATATCATGGGAGCGTAATTAAATGCTTGCGAGAATGTCTAGTTAAGGCGTAAGAAGGGATTCCGAGATGCAGGCATTATAACTGCAAGAAGGGGTCGCGTCTGGAACGGTTGTGATGGTAACAGAGGCCAGGGTGGAATTAACTTTTTACGATGAAGGAGAGAATGCCTTAGCAGCCCTCTCGGCGATGCTGACTTACAAACATATCAAGAGACAACCCGGCAACTCAGAGAACTCTCTAGAGGGCCGGAAGACTGACTTGATTCTGGTTGATCTCACCAGGAGTCAACAACATAAGGTTCGAATGACCTTGAGTGACATATGGCCAAGATTAAATGAGAATTGTTGGAGAATGTCTGCCTCCTGGGGAACGAGAAATCGGAAATGGGATGATATGTGGCCCCATGACACATCCGATGTGAGATTGGAAGGAAAAATGAGTACCCTATCTCGAGAATAGCTTAATACGAGGGTAGAGTTTTGTTCACTTATTTTAAAGTGACTATTCGTTGAGTTCTGTTGAGAGCGGGTTGGCTCTGATGATAATGATTTATGACTGTAGTAGCATTACAATTTTAAATTGTGAAGGAAGAACTCCGATCATTAAGTTTAGTTGAAGACAAAACAAAAACGAGAATATTATTTTTAAGTAGTTCGGGAACTTTGACGAAACATTTTAGCTGGATATCGGCTGTGTATTTATGTGGCGATGTTGAACGCTGTTTTGAGAATTAAACTGTTCAGAGTTGTGTTTTTATGTATTCAAACGAGAAAAATTGGAAATATTAAATCTTGAGAGTTGAATTAATTTTTGAAAGAAAAATTGTTTTGTGACCTGAGTCTGGAGGGATTTCCTTATTAAACTGAACACATTTTAGTGGAGTTCAGTTGAGAATAATTAGAAGCATTAATTTCGGCGATTGAACTGACTTTTGGAGGAATTTTAATTTTGCTTCAGTCAGGAAGGATGTCTTAAATTGCGAAATACGGGTCAAAGAGGCCGCAAGACTGAATGAAAATAATTGGAAATAATTATTAACGTCACTGAGTGAAGTGTGGTACACTCAATTGTGCGCGAAAAACGATTATTATTTTTAGATGGATTTTTCCATGTGAATAAATCAGGTGCATGATGTTCGCACCTGGAGATATTAATTGAAAAAAAAGATAGAATTTCTCGTGCGATAACTAGTCGCTAACTGAGTCTCCTTATGGGCGCGATCTGCGAGATCGTTAAATATTACGTAGTTTAGTAATTACTTTTTTGTAATTAGTTGAAATGATTCACGGAGCAGTTAAATTGAAATTTAAGTTGAATTTTGGGAATAAGAAGTTTGCGGATCCTTGTGGTGAATTTCTGGATACGGGTTCGTTCGGACATGCTGCATTTCTGGATGCGGGTCCATTCGGACATGCTGCCTGGGAGGACGCTGGGGGCGTGTAGATAACTCCCTGTAGTTTTTTTTTAATTATTAATCGCCCATAAGGAAACGGATTAATTAGTCATAACGAAACGGTTGAAATTGAGGTCCTTGTCCACACGAGTGTGTGTGCGTCGCACGGAGAAAAGAGTTATTAAGAGAACGTGTTTTGAAATATCGAGGGGAATTCGATAAATTAGGGGGCGTATCTAGCTTCCTGTGTTTTTTATTATTATTTTGACTATCCACGAGGGTACGGAGTAATTTTAGTGAAGTGAATTGTTTGTTTAAAAAGCCTGTGACAAAAAGGTACTTGACTTTTTGTAAATAGTTTTGCACTGACAGACAGAATTTTCCTCACTTTGTTCCGAGCGTGGGCGTGATCAAGCTGGTGTATCTGTGGAGATCAGGAGAGATGGTCTGTTAGCAGAGCAGCGAGTGGTAGCTGGCAGAAGGAGGGAACTGTGTAACGCGACGTGGACAGAATCGCGGATTGTTGACCCTCGGTGGCCCTGAGCACCCCGTTTGCCCTGCTTGTTGTTATGAAAAAAATAGCATTGATGAGCGCTCGGCCTGGAGGACGGTTGGAGAGATCGATGCTTGTCAGTCATAGCTGCGTTAATAAATACAAGGTTTAGGAGTAGGATAATATATCCGAATATTAAACTCTTGGAAGATAAAAAATTAGTGTTGTGTTTGAATTATCGAAGAGGATTTGATAGAGCAGGGAACCAAACATAATGTTTATCGAGTTGTACCCTATTCGCTGGACACACCCAAGTTAGGGGTTACAGAGTGGGTTCAGAATATGAGCTAATTGATGATGGCAAGAGACAGATTCATGCTGTTGAATCAGTGAGAGGCAGGAATATGCCGAAATAATGGTCTTGGAATTTGCCGGTCACAGAGTCTGTTGTATGTCACTGGAGATCATTAGCTGTGTTTTGGGATTATTTCTGGGGATGAGAGTGTGATAAATAGCGTCTGCAAGGTTGAAGTGCCAAGTGAAGGTCTTTTGCCACTGGCTATACGAGTAGCTGAAGGCACCTGGTTAGTATCCACGCAACAGAAGATGGAATTGTCTAAGGTTTGCGGTAACATGGCTGCTGGGATAATCAAGGTGGGATCACCTTTAACTATGGTAGAACTGGAAAGAGCATAGGATTACCTGCATATTATCAGGTTGAGGAACGGTATTCGCTAAAAGCACCTGAGGTAGAGTGGGCGAATGACCAATTGACTAACCTCACCGATCTCTGGGATCCCTTGATCCATCGTTCACCGCCACATAACCAACAGACTACCAAAAGCTATGAGAGGAAGGCAAGGTGATGAGCATCTCGAAGCAAATTGTATAGATGGCAGGAGAGGGAGAGATCCTGATTCGAGACCGCCTGTGGTTCTGGAAGATGCAGCTGCTGGTGCTGACGAAAACGAGATGTAACCTGAAGACCTCCATGATGCTGAAATCCAGAGGAACGGAAGACGACTTGAAGATCTTCTTTTCTTTTCTCTGTTTTATCTAAAATTCTTGCTGGGCGCTGAAGCTGAGAACCGTCGAAAGAAAGTCCCAACGATACCTTGAATGACCGTCTATTGAGGTGAGAAGTCCTCAGTGAAAGAAAATCTTACAAGATGCATATGAAAGACTTGAACTGTGAAATAAAAGGTGAAGGTTCAACTATAACTGCTTAAGGTGAGAAGATTCTCCTAGCTCAATAAAAAGCGGATCCTTTGAAAACCCTGATTATGGCTGCAAACCTGTGTTATACAAGACTATGCTGTTGATAGCAGCGAAGTGAAAGGAAAAAACCTTGAAAAAAAACTTGTAAATTGTGACTGTGACTCTGTGGAGAAAAATTGAACTATGATAAAATTGATGAAAAGAAATTGAAAAAAGGGGAATAACTCTTATAAAGAATTGGAAATAATGTTATTTGAAAAAAAATACATAACCAAAGAAAGTAACTTGATGAACTTAATGCATTTTATGAGTAACAATTTTTAATGATGATCTTATCTTTGAATTATTAATGTGAATTGAAAAAAAAATACATAATCAAAGAAAAAAATGCATGTGATGATTATATTAGCCCTGATGACTTTGAACTTTTTACATTTTTGATGATTTTACGAACTTTTTCGAATTAACTTTCTTATGAACTTTTGAATGAAAAAGGGGGAGAACCCTACATAAAAACAGTTGATATGGGATTGTGTGTATGTTGTCTTGTTGACGGATAATTTGAGGATGGAAAGAGGGGTCTGTGAAAAAAAACTGATGGCGTACTGAAAAAAAGGATGGAGTGGTGTGTTAAGGAATTAGACTCAATAAAGTCTAATGGGGGCGAATGTAATGTAATCCTCCATTAAGGAGCGTTAGAACTACGCTGAGGTAGCTTTGTATTCCCGGATGACGCCAGATAACCCAAGGATTTAAGATAGAGAAGATAAATATACATATTTTATTCATGTCAAAATAGATATTGTTTTAAAACCAGAGAAATATATTTTTACGGCTAAAAGTTGACGACAGGAAATTTCACTTAGAACCTTGTCTGGCCTTATATGAACCCAGGGTCGGATGTCAGAATCGAGATCTGTCCTTGAAAATAGTGAGAGAATTACAGGTGTTGGAACGGTGCCAACCCAGGTATCTGGAGCTTTAAATTTCGTGGAGATTTCGTGGCGAAACCTTATTGGCTGGGGAGAATTTCCACTCCGCATCTACTTACCTTACTATATATACGACTGTCGTGCGAAAATTAGTCAGAAGAGAAGAGAAGAGTTGAGCCAGAGAGAGTTTCAGATCAGAGTAGAGCAGAAACGTGACCCCTTCCCACCTCATCCATCCGTCGGTCGCTGTCTTTGGAGAGAGTTGAGACTTTGAAAAGAACTTACAAAATCTGAATGAGAATTGTAAAAACATTTTGTACATAATTTTATGAAAATTAAGCTTTTGTAGATAGACTACAATCGTTTGTCTTTCTTCATGCCTGCTGCTTCGATATTCGTTTTCAGCATACCAGATTATGTAACAACCTCCGAGGAGTCTAGACGACACGTTTCGAGAATCCAGAGAAATAAGAGTCATAACCATCTCCTTGAGGGAGGCGTTACATCAATGACATAATGTGTGTTGTGACATTTTTTTATGGGCAGTCATTTTATTGTTAAGCTAATACAATTAAAGTTATTGTCATATGCGTTTTTGTAATCAAAGAAATTCTTTAATTCCTTGCGATTTGAAGTTATCTCCAAGAACGTTTATTATAATAGTGGTCGTTCTCTTTATAATTGCTACCTGTATTTTGCTTTAGTTTGGTCTTCCATATATTCCGTAAGATGCTTTATTAGACATGTTGTAATAACCGACAATGCCATTTTCAAATCGTTTTTAGGTATTGATATTTTGTTAATCTTTACACGTATAAATATGTTAAGAGCATAGTCATTTAGAATGGTAGCATCATTATTGAGCGCAGTTCTTGTGTGCTTTGACATAGAAAACTATTTCCTTTCTGTTTGATGTAATCGGTAATAGTTCATGTTCCCTGGTTCTTTTTCCAGTTGATTTCTTAGAACAAGACTATGCAGGAAACTTAATTTCATCAAATGTTTGTTATTCCACACTTTTTATGAGAACATAATGTATGTGTAATAATTTCACTTAAGAAAACAGCGAGGATACTAAAAAGAGGTGTCGGTTGGTTTCAATAAAAGGCAGCGCAATGTTGGCAGCTGTCTGGCTGTCCCATACCCAGCATTACAATCTTCAACGGAAGAAAATTATAAAAGAATGTAAGAATATGTCTTTTCATTTTTTTATTTAACTTCCGTAAGTTTTAAGAGATCAAGGGGCTCCCTTCTAAAGCTAACACTTGATTCTGTTATGATTTAAATTTATATCCGAGGGCTCTTTTAAAAATAGATGGCTGTTATTTGTATTTCGTTACAGCTTGGTCTACAAGGGATTGCTTATAAGTATTGCGGAAGATTCTTTTTTTATTAAGCCAGTTGCTCCTATAACTGATATAATGTTTATTTCTTTCAGAGACCATGTCGTTTTAGATCATTTTTTAGGTCCTGATATTTTGTTCTCTTTCCCCGTTCAGCTCTATTAAGGCCAAAATCGTTTAGGACTGCAACGTCGATAATGAGCGCAGTTACTTCGCGCATGCTCCATATAACAATATCTGGTTTGATGGCATTGTCTTTTATGTATATTCCCGCCTGCATGTATTTGTCATAGAACACTGTCACTTTTCCATTTGATGTTATTGGTGGTTTATGTTCCCAGATGTTCAGCGATCTGTCAAGTTGAATCTCTTCACAAATATTTCAATGGAGGTACTTACATACTTTGTTGTGGTGGGCAGTGCAAAGGCCATCTGCCAATATTCCTATCTATTCGTGCACTTTTATGCTGTTCCCATGCTTATTTTCCTGTGTCTATCTGGATTTATGTAATTTGTTCTTTTTTCTTTCAATCTGTGTTTCTGGTTCATCATATACCTCGTCAGTATTTTCCAGTATGACACCCCCAAAGTTTTCAGCAAGCTTTGTGATTGAGGTTTGTTTGGGTAGACGATAATCCTGGTCCTCACTATGTCTATTGTCATAACTGTTGACCTCATAATATACTTACCATGCTTACTATGGTGGCTCGATATGCATGATTATTGTCAGTGAGATCAGGGCCACTCTTTTTACTGTCTATGCATTGGTTTCAGCATATTATTTTATGTAAGGTTAGGAGTTTCCGGATCTTTGTAGCTAGCCTAATGATAGTGCATTGAGACCAGTCAATAATACCAAAACCATATAAGGATTGCAAGCTGACTTATGGATGTAATTTTATTTTGGGGGCTTAATTCGGATTTGAGGATCTTTTTAAGGCGTGATGTGTATTCTTGTTCCACCTTATGTCTCATTTTTTCATGCTCCACAGTTACATTTTCCTCTATACCGAGGTACTTATATGTGGCATCCTCTCCTAGATCTTCAATAACGCCATCGTTGAACCGAATATTTTCGGATGTCGTCTTTTTTCCCTTTTTATTGTGCATTTGGCACATTTGAAAAATGCAAACTTCATGCAGACATCCTCTGTGAAAGTCTTTACAGTTTCTATCAGGGTGACAAGCTGTTTTTCTGTCTCTGCATAGAGTCTGAGATCGTCCCTAATAAGTAGAATCTTTTATTTTTTTCCTGCTTCTAAACAGCATCACAGTTTTAAGCAGCTTGCTGAATGGGATAAGTGTAAGGCTGAATCGGAATGGTGAAATATTCATCGCTGAAGACTGAGATTTGAAGTCTGTTTTGTCTTTTCCATTTATAGTCAATACAAGCCACTGGCAAGTTCTCTTGACGCTCTTTTGCAGTCCTTAAGGATTGGTTTGTTGTTGTTTCCCAGTGTGAGTTTTTATATGCTTCATTAAATTTGATTTTTGAGAACAAGAATATCCACACACTTCACAAGAATATGGCTTTTCCCCAGTGTGTGTTCTCATATGTGTAACTAAATTTGATTTTTGAGAACAAGAATATCCACACATATGACAAGTATGTGGCTTTTCTCCGGTGTGAGTTCTCATATGTTTTACTAGCGATGCTTTTTCAGGAAAAGAATATCCACACACTTCACAAGTATATGGCTTTTCCCCTGTGTGACTTCTCATATGTATCACTAAATTTGGTTTTACAGAACAAGAATATCCACACAGTTCACAAGAATATGGCTTTTCTCCAGTGTGAGTTCTTATATGTCTCGCTAAATGGTATTTTATAGAACAAGAATATCCACATATCTCACACGAATATGGCTTTTCCCCAGTGTGAGTTCTCATATGTATCACTAATTTTGATTTTCTACAAGTAGAATATCCACACACTTCACAAGAATGTGGCTTTTCCCCAGTATGAGTTCTCATATGTGTCACTAAATTTGCTTTTACAGAACAAGAATATCCACACACATCACAAGAATATGGCTTTTCCCCAGTATGAGTTCTTATATGTTTCACTAAATTTGATTTCACAGAACAAGAGTACCCACATACCTCACAGGAATGTGTCTTTTCCCCAGTATGAGTTCTCATATGTTTTACTAAATCTGATTTCCAAGAACAAGAATATCCACACACTTCACACGAATGGGGCTTTTCTCCACTCATTTGTATGTTCTAATATAATTGCTTCTCGAACAATATTATCAAAGTGG